>NW_023336191.1:1539742-1549608 GCF_012550715.1 Geosmithia morbida
TTTTGTCCTCTCGAGTCTCGTGGATACGGGTATGGGTATGGATATTCATTAAATTAATATGGGTATCCTCTGTATTCTCTGTATTCTCTGTATTCTCTGTATTCTCTGTATTCTCTGTATTCTCTGTATTCTCTGTATTCTCTGTATTCTCTGTATTCTCTGTGTGAAGAGAGGACCACGGAAAGCAGGAAACAGGACAAAATGTCGTGATGGAAGAATTCAGATCCGATGTAGTAGACGTCTACCTTGACATGGCACGGGTGTTTCTATGATATAATAATGCTGCATGACGACAGACGGGGAACGTAGACGTCGTGTTAATCATCAGTGCCAGCTATCAGTAGCCAAAAGAGAGAGAGAGAGAGAGAGAGAGAGAGAGAGAGTCAAGAAGACAGAATGAGAACCGACAGCCAACCATTCATTCCTCATCTGCTACGTATCATTGCATGCTAATAGTCTCAGTAAAATACAGCTATATATATATTTCACTGAAAAGAAGAAGGAAGAAGGAAAGAAAGAAAGAAAAAAAAACAATGCAGACGCGTGCCTTCCCCCCCCCCCAAAAAAAAAAAAAGCCTCTCTGCTAACACTAGGTAGGTAGGTAGGTAGGTAGGTAGGTAGGCAATAGCATTATTTATTAGTATCATCAGTCTCTTTCGACCCCCCATCATCAGCTTATTCCAGCTCACAGTAAAAGTCAGGATGTGTCATCATCATTTCCCACGTCAGGCAGAGTATGTCACATGTCATATCAACCATCTCACCAGACCATCTTATCTACCATCTGATTGTATCATTCTCCGTAGAGGGCGAATTCTATCATTACCAAATCCAAACTTCGCATGAACCCCGGAACACGGACGTGTAATGATCGTAACCAAACACGGACAACCCCCAGCATCATCCCCGATAATCAGTTCCGACCGCTTTGAAGGAACAAGAGTTTCCCTTGCGTCAGACCATCATCTCCCCCTCATCAACGCCATGACTCACCCCCACTTTGACCCTTCCCTTTCTCTCTCTCTCTCTCCTTCTCCTTCTCTTGTCTATTCCTTCCCCCGTACGTCTTCCTGTCCTTCTTACTACGTCGTAACGCCTTTTTTTTTTCATCACAGTAAAACTTTTCTCTTCCTTCGTTCTTTCCTCTTCTTTTCTTCCCCTTATATCTTTCCCTTCTTCCTCCTCTCTCACCCCCTCTTTCCTCTTCCTCATCCTCATCGTAGTCCCGTCTTTTGCTACGACGTATTAATAATAAATGATACTCTCAAGATCCATTCGCTCCATTGCTAAAAAGTCCCAAACCCCTTTCATAAATAAATCCCCACTCACCCAACAACACCAGCACCAACAACAGCACCAGCACCAGCACCAGCACCAGCACCAGAACCAACGCCATGGCAGAACAAAACTACTTGCTTTACGTCCTCTTCCTTCTCTTTCAATCCTTTGTATAGATAGTCTAGTTTTCTTTGTTCAACACCCTGTACAACCCGATTGTTTGTTTCTCCACCTTGAGAACTTTTTATCGTATCTATTTTCTTCTCTCCTCGTGTCTTCCTTCTCCATCGTAAAAGAAAGAGAAAAACACAAACACACACACAAAAACGCTCTGTCTTACGGCATTGACCATAGCGGACGGGTCTGTAAAGAGGGTGCACTTTCTTTTTTTTCGCTCTCTTCAATCCCCTGTTGACAGTTGCACCATCGTGTCCGGGGTTTCAAGACATGGTCAAGGTAGTAACATTGTTACGGAGTGATGATACTACCAATTTTTGTCATCACGGCCACTTTTGCCCCCCCCCCCCCCCCCCCCCCGGAAACCGATCAGGTCTCGACAAGAGAGGGGGGAGGGGAAGGGGTAAGGGTCCGATCACGTCTACCAATGCGTTGCCTACGTTTTACTTTTGTCCTGCTTGCTTTGCTCGTGATCCATACATTCGGTAATAAATTACGATACGTGGCACCGACCCCGTCCGTCACCCTCTGCCCTATCTAGATCTTCTCCCCCTTGAAAAGTCCCGTCCCACAACCCTTCAGGCATACCCTTCAGGCATATCACTATACTCTCGTATGTGCTCCGTACTTTTAAACAACGCATCAGATACAGCAAAAAGGGGCTTCTTCTCGAAATACACGTAGCAGTGACTTCCTTTTATTTCATAGATTTTACCTCTCTTTCACAAACGCCGGATCTGGTAATTCTTCTCCTTCTTCTCCTCTGTAGATGACTACTTGCGCAGCCCCCATCTACTCGTAGTAATCGTACCTGTAACCCCCATCCTTCCCGTGACGCAAGGGCAATCATTATACATTATCATATCCAAGACACACACCTTCACCAATCGCACCCTGCCAAGCCTTTGTTAACTCCTTTCCGGAAAGGGAAAAAAAAAAGAACAAGGAGAAGACGTCTCATCCTAGGCAGGGACAAGGGAAAGAAGCGTCGATCAGAAACTCCCCCCTTTTGCCTCATCTATACGCTCGCTCGCTGCCCTAGTTACGATAATGTATGCATGTCTCTCCATCCTTCTCCGGAACAGACATGAGAAAAAGAAGAAAAGAGAAAAGGGAAGGAGGAAAAGAGGAGGAAGAGGATAAAAATAATAATAAAAACGGCGAATCCTTCACAACCCCCCCTCCCCACCCCCCTTTGTTGTCACTTCCGTTTGTCACTTCCGTTTGCAGACAACGCAGGAAGATTTCAACTTTCTTTTGTTTCCCTTGCCGTACAATGCCGTCTCCTTCCGTTTCAAGATCAAAAGGGCAAAAGAGATCCTTCTCGTAACAGCGTCATCCCCTTTCCGTTTCAAGATCAAAAGGGCAGAGGTCCATCTATTGCAAGGCAAACACCCGCCCCCCCTTCCAAGGGTGTCAAGGGAACAAGTCATCACAAGGGAACACAAGGTCGTGCGATAAAGGGTAGAAACAAGCATTTGTATTTTCTTCTCATTTGCTCTTCAGCTGCGTTGTCAGTCTGCGGGACTCTGCAGATGTTGGGTGGTTCGTGACTGCGAAAAAAAAAAAAAGGCTACGAGGGGAACGAATGATTCAACAAGAGGATCATTCCCCTTATTCCTCTCATTCTCCCCGGGCCGCAAAGGTTGTTCCTGTTGACTTGTTGTTGCGTCATGCTATTTTCCCTGTATTCTCTCTCTTTCCCTATATTCTTCTTGGTTGTTTAGTTGTCGGTCGAGTGTTGGCATTAGTATAGTTGATAATGAAAATAGTTGCTTCCCGTCAATCCTGCTCATACGGATTAGGTTAGTTAGAAGAGGTCTTCGCGAGAAGAGTAAAGGACGATATGTCTTATTCATGAAGAAACAACATCGGCTCCCCGTCTCCTCCAGATGAAAACAAAAAAAGTAGTAGCTCGTTGAAGCTGTTGGCAATATTGCCTCCAACTTTCCCCGGCTAGGGGCGTCGGAGTCCCTCCGAGAAAGTCGGCGTCATCTCATTCAATCGACCCCTTCTCCCCTTCCAAAAGGTTGTGGCGTAAAAAAAAAAAAAAAGGCTTCTTTCCACTCTCTTATTTCTCCATCAAGAAAAGAGGCGCTCCCAGATGGTTCGTAATATGCTACCTACCCGTCGGCAGCAGCTAGTATAGCGAGAAGAAAAAAAGGAAATAACAAAAAGGAAAAAATAGAAAAATCATTTCACGTCAATTTACAGCTTGCCGAAAATCGATGTCATCAGAACCCTGGTGACACGGTAAGGGTCGGCGTTGGAGGCGGGGCGACGGTCCTCAAAGTAACCGTAGCCCTTGGCGGCAGTCTCGCGGGGCACGCGGATCGAGCAGCCGCGGTTGGCGACACCCCAGGTGAACTTGTCGATCGAGCCAGTCTCGTGCCTGCCGGTAAGGCGGAGCTCGTTGTCGTCGCCGTACTCCTTGATGCACTCGAGGTGGTGAGGCTCCAGCTTCTTGAGAGCGGCTTCGATGTGCACCATGCCGCCCTCCTCGCGCATCTCCTTCGTCGACATGTTGGAGTGGAGACCGGCACCGTTCCAGTCGCCGGGGATGGGCTTAGGGTGCCACGAGACCTTGGCGCCAAAGTCCTCGGCAATGCGGGCGAGGAAGAAACGCGAGATCCAGAGGTGGTCGCCCATCTCGATGCCCTCACAGGGGCCGACCTGGAACTCCCACTGGGCCGGCATCACCTCGGCGTTGGTACCGGAGATCTTGACGCCAGCGTACAGGCAGGCCTTGTAGTGAGCCTCGACGATGTCACGCTGGACAACCTTGCCAGCACCGACACCGCAGTAGTAAGGGCCCTGACTGTGGGTTTGTCAGTACAGAACTTCGGTGAGGCAGACGTGACTGCCGAGAAATTGTGAGCAGGGACGGGTGTGAACGTACGGGGCGGGGAAACCGCCGGGGGGCCAGCCAAAGGGGCGGTTGTCGAGGTCGAGGAGGGTGTACTCCTGCTCAAGACCGAACCAGGGGGCATGGTCGGCGTAGGCCTCCATAACCTTGGCACACTCATGGCGGAAGTTGTACTTGTTGGGAGTGCCATCCGCCATCCAGCACTCGGACAGGACGATGATGTTGGGGGCACCGCGGAAAGGATCAGGGAAGACGGCGCAGGGGCGGAGGTAGACGTCTGAGTTGTCGCCGGGGGCCTGGTTGGTTGATGAACCGTCAAAGTTCCAGATAGGGAGCTCCGTGGGCTTCCAGTCCTTCTCATCGAGAGTCTGCCAAGATGTCAGTCGAGCTGTGCGCCCATTGTGGCTGGCATCAAGATATGATGGAGATGATGTATGGTCATCGTGTCAAAGTCATGTCCCGCCATCCCATCTCTCTCTCACTCTCTCTCTTTCTCGTCGTAGACAAAAGTCACCGAGTCCCGTGGAGATTGGCTGTGACCGAAACCGAGCCAAATGCGGGTGAAGAAAGGGCCAAGGAGCGGTGCGGAATGGTCGACGACCACTGAATGACCCACAACGAGGTCCACACCGACCTCTGTGCGTCGTATGAGGGGCTGAGGGGTCTATGGCACGCAAAAAGGCGGCGCGACATCGGCCACATACACACACACACACACACACACACACACGCCCGCTGGGCACCGCTTGCGTTGGCAGGCCAGTGCACGGTGCACAGTGCACAGTGGTACGACACCTCCTTCCCTCTAAAGATTTTTGCAAGGCTGAACGGCTACTGACAGCGATTGCTGCCAGTTTCAAGAACACCCTTGTCCACAGCCAGATCCTAGCAGGTGTGCATGGTGCGTTTGTGCATGTGTGTGTGTGTGTGTGTGTGTGTGTGTGTGTGTGCCGACGGCCCTACCACTCAGAGCGCAGAGAAAGTGCATTTGACGTCGGCCAAGCATATAAGAGAGAGGAGGAGGGAGATTGAGTCGGAGGGAAACATTTCTCCATCCATGACTGCAAATGTAACGAGAGTGGGAAATCGAACTCACCCTGGACTTGGAGCGAGTCTCGCCGTCGGCATCGATCCAGACGTACTCGGCCATGATCTTGCCCCTCTGGTCAAGCTTGAGGTACTTGGCCAGCTGTATAGTGGAAGAGGAACGTCAGCAGCTGTGACTGATTCTATCGTTCGATTGTTTGTGTAGAACGACTACTTACGTTCTCCGTCTTGGAGCTGAAGGCGTCGGAGTTTGTCTGCAATGATTCGCATCGTCAGCATTTCGAGTGGTATCGTTTTATTTTCTCCTTTTCTTTTTTAGAGAAAAATGTGTGCATCAGCAACACTGCAGGGGGGGAGGGAGATAGAACTCACCATGATGGCGGTGTTGAGGTGGTTGTGTGAGGGAGAGGGTAGGAAAGAAGGATAGAGGAAAGAAAGAACGAGGAAAAAATAAAATGGATGAAGCTGGCTTTTGGGGCCGAAGCTATCACCAAGAATTAAATAGAAGGCGTGGGGTTTAAAGAGGAGAGGAGGGGGGGTGTAGAGGGGGGCAGGGAGGACTGAGGTTTTTAAATCAGCACGCGAGTCCCTCAAAAAAAATCTAACGGATAGTAGCAAGAAAAAAAGAAGAAGAAAAGGGGGGGGAGGAAAAAAAAAAAGAAGGAAAAAAAAGAGAGGTCACGAAGAACAAGAACAAACAAAGAAGAAAAAATACTTCCTAGTAGTAGCCGAGGAAGGTTAAAGGTACAGTACCAGAGGACCAGTGGCGCATGTACCGCTGCATACGGGAGACCCTTGGGTGGCCAGAGATAAGGCACATGCAGGGGTTGCACCCACTGGACCAGTTGGGTGTGCGGCCTGTAAATTCTTCTCGCAGGGCGGTCGGCCGAGGACGGGTGGGGCTTTAACCTCCCACGTCTTTTTTTTTTTCTCTCCCACACAATCGACTCATGTGGACGTTAATGGCCAACCGATTTGATTGATCGACTTTCCGGGCCGCCTCTTATTATTTTCTTTCCCGTAATCATCTAAAGAAAGTTTACGGGATACAATATAGGTGAACGTTTATTTTTTTCAATCCTTTTCATTATGTCTTCGTCAGTGATAGTAGCAGTATTCGTCTGTATTGCTTGTTCTGTGCTCTGTGTTCCTGTATTAGTACTCGTATCAGTATGGGTGAGTAGGAGCTCCAACAGCCTGAAGGACTGAAGCGACCGACCAACCCCAGCGCCTCTGCCCCGGTGACTGGCGGTCCGCTAATTCCTCCGCACCCACCGCCCGAAGGTGCGAGACAAGCGCAAGTGACCGAATATATCTGATCCGGTCGGCCCCCCAACAGATGGATCAATATGATCAGAAAGGGAAAATCAAAGAAGAAGAAAAAACGGTGGGCAAGAAATCCCCCGTCATGTACATAATAGCAATACGTACCAGTCAGTCCCAAGTCATGATAGACGGTCTCCTGCATCTGGGCTGGTTCCATATTTCAGCCTCGTAACCTAGTCCCGCGATCATAACTGCCTCAGACTGATATCTCTACTAAGAGAGGGGAGGGGGCAAGGATGAAGCGACAGTCACCAAAAATACCACTTTTCTTTCTGTTCTTTCTTTCCTTCCTTCTCCCTCCCTCTCCCTCTCTCTCTCTCTCTCGCAATAATTATCGCTGGGCCATTTCAGAGAGGTAATATTATCATTTATTATTACTAGTGACTCTCGTGCGGTTATGCCGAGAAGGCGCAGCACATGATACAAACGGAGTCTAGTGGCAAGGAATAGAGTCCACAGCATCAGCAGATGTGCTATTTTTTTTTTTGCTCCCTTTTTCTTTTTTTTGGCGGGGTACGAGTACGTGCGAGTACGAACATACGGTGGGGTTTGCCGAGTACCAGCATTATTTTCAACACGACAAACCGCATTGCCCGATACGTATGACGGTCGTGACGACGTCTATTAATATCATTTCGTACGGAGTAGGCGAGTCTCGGAATAAAGCATGGTCTCTTGATGTCTTACGTAGGAATGTCATTCCTATGCTACATGCTCTCTCTCTCTCTCTCTCTCTCTCTCTCGCTCCTTCTCATTACGAAACAGTCATGGTGAAGAGGCGTGACTGATGATCAGGAACTGCCGCAATGAGATACACGCACACACACACACACACGCACGCACACACGCACACATATATATATATAAAGCTGAAGAAAAAAAGAAGGGAAAGGAGAGAGAGGAAGAAAATGGCCGGCCCGGTTCGTGAGACAGATGATGGATGATAACGTACAATAAACGCTACTAGGGGAATAATGACGACTCCATCAGCGGAAACGCCGTGTAGCAATAGCGGTAGCGGTACAGATTGCATGTGGCAGAGTATGGCTTCGACTCTGTGAGTATTGATACTCCGTAATACATACCGCCACACCCACATACGACACTCTGTACTCGCAAGTTGTGATACAACGAACGACGAAATCGACATGGCCCAACCGCCGGCCGGCCCCGAACACGGTCAACAAGCAGTGACAAGACAAGCAGCGACAAGGTTTTGAGGTGATGTCCTCCCACGACTTCATCTCTTCTTCAGTCCTCGAGTTCTCGACTCCCGGTTTCCTCTCTTCGAATCCGGCCCGAGTCGCAGACTTGATGCTGACCGTTCAGATCGGCCGTCTCTGTCGAGTAAAGCGTATAGACGGGGCGTGGGGTCGGTTGCTAAATAGTGTGGATCCCGTGACCTACGGGTCCGGCGGAACAATTTGCCGGACGCATATATCCTCACCATAGAAAGATCGTAGCAGGAAGGAAAGAGAAGAATCACTTCCTTCCTGTTACTCGATCAATCAACTTATCCTTCCGCTTTCGGGTCGGTGCGCAGCATCATATCGGCAGGTGTGAGTTGCAGAGTGACCTTGTTAGGGAGGAGCCTGCCGACGCACAATATTACACCGTTACCACTCGGCCGAAAGGGGGGTAGCATAGCATAAACCGACTCTTGAACTTGGTATTATACAATTACGCATCAATACAATAATATATAGACGTATCGCTGCTGTACGCCTGTCCTTCTCTTCTCTACAAGGTCTACGTATACATCAATACTCGCCGTAGTATCATTATCTATGTTTCATGTATCAGTAGTGAATACCTTCTTTCTTATCCTTGTCTGTCTTCTTCCTCTAACTTTCGAGGACTCTATCGCACATTGCGACACAAGAACAGAACAAGAAGAATGACGTGAGCTTTATGGTCCTGCATTACAGGACATTACGTGGCGCAGGCCATATCAGCCCATGATGAAAAAGCATGTGCTTTGCGATATCGAGGAAGGGGGGATGATAGTGTACGTACAGCTATCAAATGCTTGGAGGGGTAATAGTAATCTCCAGGGATAAGGGAATCAGGACACGGGACTGATGGTCTCAGGATAGTAGACGAGAACAAACCCAGCCACCCCCCACCCCCCCTCTCTTTCCTCCTCCTCCCCTCGTGGCCGTTTCTTCTCAACAAGGTTGCTCTTGGCTCATCTCATCTCATGCAATAGTATTATGTGCCATGTCGGTGCCATGTTGGTGCCATCCATACCAGATGATGATGTCGTGCCATATACCTTTCTTGCCGGCAACTGTTCTTTCCTTGGCTGTTCTACCCTCGTCTGTTCATCTCCTACTCTCCTCCCGGAGGTGCTAATATATGTAATGTTGATATATGCCTACCCCGATCCCATCAGCATTGCCATGTGGGAAGATCAATCGGATACCCCTCCCCCTCCTCCTCCCCCCCCCCGTCATTCCCCAGAATTCCCGATCCAGCAGATGGTTGACGCGGTAATATTAGTATATTAATTCTCATATCTCATTCCGATTGACCGTAGTGAATACACTACCCGTAGTGTACATGTACTCGTAGTCAGTCGAAGCTGTAGCCAACGAAAGCAAGGCGCTTACGAACCGATGGCCCAGCCTATTGCGCAGGAGTCAGAAGAGAAAGAGGAGCGTTCCTTCTCGTCCTACGACTCGTAGCAATGCCCAGTGCCCAATAATACGTATATATGTAGTCTATATGTAGCAGTACGAAGAATACACAGCAGAAGACGATTCTTATCGTAGACTCCCAATTGGTTCGTCGACGGATGCTCTTCATAATTGCATTCACTCACATTCAACCACCTCATTCGTTTCCCATTCATCTCTCTTCGTCACTGTCCATCCTTGGTTCTAACATTACCTATCGACCGTACCTCCTTCTTGGCCATTCTCTGCCGTTCTCTCATCGTCATGACTTGTTCCGACTTGTGCGTACATGTGACTAGCATCTTTGATCTGCCCCCCTCTCCCCTTCCCCCCTCTCCCCTCTCCCCCTCCCGCTCTCTACCCTTTCATCCGGCCAGGGAAGAGGGTGGTGAAAGGTAAACCAAAGATTTAACACCCCCCCCCCTCCCCCATCTGTGAAACGGCGCGCGCGCGCACCTATTACATGTAAAACTATGTATTATATATGTATTATA
>NW_023336191.1:1549753-1594058 GCF_012550715.1 Geosmithia morbida
TCCCTCCCTCCCTCTCTTCTCTCTCTCTATCTCGCTAACCCTCATCGGTCTTCGCTCTGCTTACCCGTTCTATCTGATATCTCGACCGAGGCTTACTTACCATCCGGACGACTTCCGAACTACCCCAAGTCTCTGGCTACTAATGCACTCCCACACACTTACTTACCTTGTCCTACCTCTTCTCATGTCGTGAGTATCAGCAATTTATCAGCTCAAAAATCGCTACTACTCGTACATAGTATACGTTCTGCAACTTCCCATATCAATATCATACACCCTCCCCAACCCCTTCCCTCTTCGGGCCTTTGTCCCCTCCCACACACACGCACACACCTACATACATACACATACACATACACATACACATTTTGAGTCGTGGCGGTCCATCGCTTGAACCGCGCAGTGTGAAGCCTGGCGAAAAATCATGTCGTCATTCGAGTAAGGGTAGTTGTTAGTAGCATAATCCCATCTGTAAAGAGCATGCCGTAACTAGCAGTAAACACGCAAACACCACTACACCACGAGGATCCTCTCCGCGGGGATCTCCCAATACCAGCTCGCCACAGCCATGGCCCCGACGCTCGACATGACAGCCATGAGGAAGTTGACATCGTTGTTGTCCAGCAGATCCCACCCGCTCTCCGCGACGCGAGACGGCTTCTCATCCCCAAAATGACTGGTAGACTTGTCTTCCTCCTCGTCGTCATCCTCCACCGTCGCAGGTCGGGGCCTCATGGCGGCACGCGTCGTCGTCTTCTTCTCGACCCTCCCGTCATCGCCGTGGCTGCTGCTGCTACCCGTCACGGCGGTTGCCGTCCCATCCTCCGAGATGAGGACGCGCTGACCGCCCTCGCCCTCGACAATCTTTCCGGAGCGGGTATCCTTGACCGACCTCTGGAACAGCCCTCCGAGGATGCTGTCGATGACGGTGCCCGCGAACCCGGCCAGCACCAGCCCGCCCATCAGGGTCCGCCGCTGGTCCAGGGACCATGGCACCTCCCCGCCGGGGAACCCAATCTGCTCCGCGCCGCACAGGGGCAGGAGGACCATGGCGGTCGTGACGATGATGATGGAGCCCAGGAGCCCGGCCCCGAGCCCCGTCAGCGTGACACCACCGTTGGTCCCGCGCGGCACCCTGCGCAGCGTCAGCGACGTGATCAGCCGCGGCTGCCCCGTCGCCAGTATCCCCAGCTCCGAGCTGAACGTGTCGGCCGCCACGGCCGCGTAGTTGGCGATGATGCCGACAACCAGCACATCCCCTCCCCACTGGAAGCACGTCGTGCCTAGCGGGTCGGACTCGTTCGGGTCCGCCAGCCGCGCCTGTCGAGCGTACAGCTGGTTGGCGTGTAGAATCGTCAGGATCGAAGAGACGAGCGAGTTGGCCAAGACTGATCCTACTGTCAGTAAAAGGAAGGGAGGAAGCAGAGGCAGGAGGGCGAAGAAGCGCAAGGCACCCATCACGAGCAGTGATCGACGGCGGAGAGGAAGGGAGAGGGGAGGGGAGAAGAAAGGAGAAACCCACCCTGTACGTGATTCCGAGGCCCCTCTCCCCCAGAACTCCCCTTGGACGTCATGGTCAGCTTAGCCTTGATGCCTTCCTTGACGTGCGTCACCCGCGTGCCGGCAAGGAAGAAGACGCAGAGCAGGGTAAACGGCAGGTTCCAGGGGTGGTAAGCGTGCGCGAGGGCCGTCAGCGCCGCCGTCACCAGCCCAGGACCTGTCAGGGATCTCTTTTTCCATGCCCTGAAGACGAGGACGCTCGTCGCCGGTATGGCGATGATGGGTTTCATGGTCGCTGAGGTGATCCGTCCTATGTTTCTTCCTTCTTTCTGTTGATTTTCCGTCCTATGTGTCTTGGATCTCGTTGAATTTCTTCTTTTTTTTCTTGCAATCTTCGAATGGGTTGAGAGAGAGGCGCCTGGAACAGAAAATGAGGGAGTCTTTTCCTTTTTTTATATATCTGGTCTCTCAGGAGACGTCTGGGTTGATATTCGATGCGACAAGAGCACGTTGCTAGAAAAACTGGGGAAGCACTGACGAAGCTCCAAGAGCTTTTTACCACAAGAGATACCGTCAGTGCCCCGCCTACCTGTACGCTGATGTCAGCACCCGACGTCTTCTTTTCGAGCCAGTTTTGCTCGTATCATCTACCCTACATTGAGGTTTGAGAAGCATCCAACGGGTCGCTATTCATATGGTATCAATTCATCAAGGCCGATGCTGATGGGCAGATGGATATGAAATGCCAATTGTTTTCGTTCAAGTATAACGCACTCAAAACATGGATATTATAAAACTACTAATTGCAGATTAATGTTGGAGAAAAAAATACTTTGAAAAAAAAAAGAGAGGCATTCTTCTCGCCCTCAATGTGATCAACCCTCACCAACGCCGTCTTCCACAGTAATCCGTAATAGTTGATTCGTCGGTGAAATCAATAAACTTGCCTGTAGGCGAAACCCCCCCCCCCCCAAAAAAAAAAATATGAAACAAGAGAAGGAAATGGAGAAACATGAGGAGCACAGAGGTATAAAGCAGGTAAAGAAGAAAAAGGAAAAAGAAAAAAAAAAAAAACAGAAATCTGTCAGCAGCATCCGTTATTGAGCCTTGCCTGAGATCAGGGTATCGAGTTCCCACGGACTCAGCGTACTCCGCCTCCTAGACGATTTGCCGCCTCCCGTCTTCCTGTCCCTCTTGCGCTTCTCCGGCTTGCTGCTCTCGACGTTTTCCTGCTCAACATCCGCGTCGTGCTTTACGGGATCCACGTCCTGGCCGCCATCGTCGTGACCGGCATCATCGTGGTCCCCCACTCCCCGATCTTCTTCTTCCGGACGATGATGACGAACGTGACGCTCCGTGCGTTTCGGCGACCGAGCCTTCTCCGTCGGGGCAATAGTCGGTCTCTGCGCGCCACGGAAGGCCTTGAGCTTGGCTCGGACGCGTGCCGCGTCGGCCTCGCGCTCCGAGGCTGCCAGCTTGGAGGCTATGGCTGACATGGTGAGCGGACTCTGCTGTCGCATCCGAATAGTGTCGGTCTTGCCGTCGTCTTCACTGGCGTTGCGGGATACGGGAAGCTTCGACGTGCTTGTCCGCGGTGTCTTTTGCGGCGGAGCTGTCGTGGCCATCTCGTCCTCGTCTTCGTCCTCGTCCTCGACCTCGTCCTCGACCTCACCTAGACCGGCATTGTAATCCGCTGGCTCATCTTCCTTCTCTTCTCGATCCTCCTCTTGGTCCATATCCTCTGACCGAGAAAGGAGGGCCTCGTCTAGGGAAGATCTTGATGGCGAACGAGGCATCTCGCCTTGGTTATTGAGATAACTTCTTGTTGCCGCGTGATCGGATACGCGAGCAGCTCGTAAATTGGTTTTCTGCACAGGTTCCCTCGTATTTTTCTCGGATGTCGTCGTTGCTGCGGTGAACTCGCGAGGACGCCTCCTCAGGGTCTTGGCCCGATCCGACCCGCGGTTCCCGGCAGATGGCAGATCGCGTAGCGGGCTGATCTGTGGCGGCTCGGGCAGTGGCGACGAGCTGCGGGGCGAGTCTGGCTCGGGGTTGGGTGCAGCCGCCTGCTCCGGTTCCGGACGTTGGATGCGGTCTCCGGGGTCGGTTTGCCCGAACCTCACCGGTCCGCGCCGACCAAGAAGATCCAGTGGCCTCCTGTCGCCGTTGGCTTCGTCGTCGTGCGACACATGGCTGGCTGGCTCCTCGGCTGATGGGCAGGGTGACGGCTGGACATCCTCCATCTCATCCTCCTCCTCGGCCACATCGGAGAGTTCAAGGTTGTGGGCGCCGTCCACGCCACCAGCACTCCTTAATCGCACGGGACTCAGACGCAGGCCCATCTGTAGCTCCTCGTCGCACACGGGTTTCCCGTCGGCAGCCATCCTCTTGCGCCAGCCGTCAATGAGGTGGACGGCCTCGCGCCACCTGTTTTCCATCTTGATCCACCCTTCCTTGAGGCGGTTGATTTCCTCCTCGCGCATCTCCACCTCTTCGATGGGTACGAACGACGGGTTCGTCAGGATGTTCTTCATATGGTCAAGCACCGTGTCCAGCTCCACGGCCATCTCCTGCCAGCTGGGCTGCTTGACTACCGAGTCGCCCTCGCCCGCTTCGCGCTCCCACCCGCTCATCTGCCGTAGCTCGTCTATCGTGTGGTGCATCGCTACCAGGATGGCCTCATTCTCCTGGCTCAGGTCCTGCACCAGCTTGGCCAGGAAGGCGTTGGTCTCGCTCCGCAGGCTATAGTCGTCACCCGATAGGCTTCCATGGGCTGTGGGCGGGCCCCCCTTTTCACTGCCGCCGAAGTCGCCAGTAACGCTGATGGTCGTAATGGCCGGGTTCGTCCTCGCCCCGCGCGCCCGGCCGGCCTCGCCCAGCTGCTTCTTGAGGGTGTCAATCTGCCGGTCGCGACGGCGTACGTCGTTGGCACACGTCGCCCTGGCCTGGGCCACGAGCGTCTTTGTCCGCGCCACCTCCTCCTTGAGCCTGCGGGCCGCAGAGTCGGCCGACTTGAGCTGCAGCTTTAGGGAAGCCTCCGACGCGTCGGCCAGGCCAACCTTCCTCTGTGCCTCCTCGTTCTTCTCGGTGAGCTGGTTCACATCTTTTGTGAGTCTGAGGTTGTCGGCGCGCAGGGAACGCATCGTTGTTGATAGAGTCTCACGGTGTTCGGCGTCGCGCTATTTGGCAAGGGGGGGAGACAGTGTCAGTTCGAAAGTTCATGGTCACGCACGCCCTCTACCCCTCAGCATCCTGGCTGGTACTCACATCACGTCGTAATATTAAATCGTTGACGACACTCATTATGCGGCCCATCGTGGCGGCACCGTCGCTCCCAGGCCGGCATGGGTCTGTAAAATCGATGCTCTGCCCATCCTTGAGGAGTCCTCTTGACAGCAGCTGGTTGTTGATGTACAACGACGCTGTGCGCAGGTTTTCCGTGTCGAGCATTGTGACGGAGGGCGAGGGATCAGTCGACGGTCGAGACTGTATGGATTGATAGCCTAGTTTGTCGACGTGACCATGATAGGCGCTATCACAGCTGGCTTCTCTCTCTGCTTGTCGAGGTCCGTTTGGGCGGTCGGGTCGCGGCAACTATCGCAACTGTCGTTCGTGCTGTTTATCTGTTGCTACAGTTATGCGCGGGGGGGAAGTAAACAAAAGCCATTGCACTGATTGCAGGCTCCATTCGACATGTACTCCGTACTCTCTTGTATATCATGACTAATCCAGTCCAGCTGCCATCTCTCATCACCCAGTATTATTTTACTCCGTACACCTTAGCTGGTTATTGCGTGGCAACTGCAATTTCATACAATCACCAAACAGCATCACCACATAGCAGTCATAACAACCGGGCAACGCGGACCTGACCGTCGGGACTGAGAAGACGGTGACTGGGACAGAGTGGTGCTTCTCGTTGGATGTGGGCGTAGTTCATCGTGCCATGCACACATCATAGCTAGCTTCTCGAAGGAGCTTCTCGTCCTCAGGGTGAACATGCAGGCTCTCTAGACGGGTACTCGCAACCCAAATCCTCCACTAAATAGATTTCAGACTCTCTAATTCACACGAGACCTTGGAATGGGGGGGCGTGTTGCGGTCAGGGAGCGACGCCAGTGACGCCGACCGTTATCAGGGCCGGTGAGGGTTTGGAAAGTTGAATGGGCATATATATATTTATGTATTTTTTCGTATATATATATATAACATATATAACATGTATATATTATTATCACATGCCTCGTAGTGTTGTTGTTGTTGTTATTGCTGGTTATACATGCATTACGTAGTCCCCAATCAAGTAATGCTAGTAGTTTCTGCCCCCGGTCTCGACAGGTACACCGCGCCCAGCCTTGGCCAGTTCGTCGAGCCTGTTGTGGATGGGCTCGTCACCGATCTCAGCCATCTTGTCCTCGAGCATCTTGGTCATCGTCTCGACCACGTCTGCGTACTTGGGATCGGCGTAGCAGTTGAAGAGCTCGAGCGGGTCCTCCTGGCAGTCAAACAGCTCCCACTCCTTCTCCTCGCCGCCGGGCCGGGCACCCTCCAGGCCCAGGTCCTCCGCGTACCAGTAGATGAGCTTGTAGCGCTGGTCACGGACGCCGTAGTGCGCGTAGGCCTCGTGGATGACGTCGCGGTGCATCCAGTACCGGTGGTAGGCGACCTGCTGCCAGTCAGCCGGCGTCTCGCCCCCGAGCAGGGGCCGGAAGGAGACGCCTTGCATGTAGGTCGGCACACGCACGCCTGCGAGTTCCAGGAATGTGGGTGCGAAGTCGACGTTGCAGATGATGTCGTCGCACACCGACTTGGGCCGGATCAGCTTCGGGTACCGGATCACAAACGGCATCTGGAAGCTCTCCTCGTACATGAAGCGCTTGTCGAACCAGCCGTGCTCGCCGAGGAAGAACCCCTGGTCGGACGTGTACGCGACCACGGTGCTGTCCGCCAGGCCCTCGACGTCGAGCCGGTCGAGCATGCGGCCGACGTTGTCGTCGATGCTCTGGATCGTCCGCAGGTACCGCTGCATGTACCGCTGAAACTTCCACTCGGCCAGCTCCTGCTTCGTCTCGAAGGTGAAGGCCTCGCCCGTGTCCTTGCAGATGAACCTGAGCCCCGTCACATCGTCGGGGTTGGGCACCTTGCGATCGTTGGACCGCCACGTGTCAATCATCTTGGGGCCGATCTTGCCCCCGGGGCCCTCGGGCTGCACGATGCCCAGGTCGCCGTACGTCATGTCATCGGCCACGCGCATCTTGGCAACCTTGGCCGCGTTGGCGCGGTTCTTGTAGTCGTCGGTGAAGGTGTCGGGGAGCCGGATCGGGTCCCTGTACAGGTCCTTGTGCTTGTAGTCGCACTCCCACGACCTGTGGGGGGCCTTGTGGTGGCACATCAGGAAAAAGGGCCGCGACCTGTCCCGCTTGCCGATCCAGTCGATGCACTTGTCTGTGATGATGTCGGTTGCGTACCCGGGGGTCCTCGTCATGCCGGACGGCTCGATGAATTGGGGGTCCCAGTACTCGCCCTGTCCCGGAACGACGCTCCAGTAGTCAAAACCCGTCGGCTCGTGGGCTTCGCCCTCACCGAGGTGCCACTTACCCACCATGGCTGTCTGGTAACGGGCGGGGCTGGCCCGCAGCTGCTTGGCAACGTTGGGCAGGCGCTTGTTGATCTTGGAGTCGAGTGTCATGACGCCATTGACGTGGTTGTGTGTGCCCGTGAGGATGGCGGCACGCGACGGCGTGCAGATGCTGTTTGTGACATAGCAGTGGTTGAAGAGCATACCCTCGTTGGCGATACGGTCCAGGTTCGGAGTGTGGTTGATGCCGGCGCCGTAGCACGAGATGGACTTGGCAGCATGGTCATCAGCCATGATAAAGATGATGTTGGGCGGCATCTGGGACACCATCTCGGCCCGGCTCCGTCTTCTCTTCAGAGGGAAGGAATGAAGAAGAGGGACCTGTGAGTGAGGCTCCTGGTGGGACTCCGCGGGGTTGCTTATGAGGGGGAGGCAGGGTGAATTGGAGAATTGATGTAGAGGTCCTGTAAAGACGAGGTGCGGTCCGAGAAAGTCGAGAGAGCAACGTAGAATATACAGAAGTTCAAATCGCCAAAGGAGAGGGAATGGGAATCATAGGATTGGTTATTGAATCCCAGTGAGATAGATCCGGGCTTTTTAAAAATAAAAATAAAAATAAAAAAGAGAGTCCGAAGCCGGGCGGCGTCGTCGTCTCCAAAAGTCAATGAGGGGCCGGTAGTCGGTGATCCTTAGATATGTCGTCGATCGGTTGCATCTCCATTGGCCCATGCAACTAACGCCGACCAGAACAAGCCTCCGCCCAAGAGCATCCGTGGGGCTCAGACGACATAGAGGTGCAGGCCAACTCTCGGGGACCTTCAAAACAATCAAAGAGCTGCCCCTCCATCTCGGCGGACAGACACTCGGGGGATCCACATTGGCCTGCAGTCTGGTAAGGCGTCATCAGAAGAAGTCGCTATCAGAGGCAGCCGAGAAATCATTGGACAGGTAGTATGCGTCGATCCAGCCGTTGACAGCCTCGAAACCAAGAGGATCCACGTTGGGGTGAAAATGGGGGGTACTGGGGTTATACTGCTGCTGCCAAGAAGAGGAGAGCTTCGCGTAACGTCCATGGTGGTCCCCATGGTGGTCCCCATGAGGAGCCACGCCAGCAATTGCGCAAGTGACGGGGGATGTAGAACGCTGCCGTTCCGGTGCTGGCTGGGGCGTCGAGACGGGAAGCTCAGTCGAGCGTCGGCCTGGGCTGCCAGCAGCAGCATCGTAGCTATCATCGACGAAGCGCGTCTGTCTGAGGATGCTGTGTATTCCCAGTCGCTGGTGCTGTTTGGCAGCAAGGGCGAACCTGGGCGGGCGGGGACGTTTTCCCACTGCGGTTCTGTCCGTCTTCGTTGCCATCATCTTCATCCTCAACATCAGAATAGTCCCCGCTTGGCTCAGTTTCGCCCGAACCGTGGTGTTGGACGATAGAGTCGAGGTTCTTGCAAAAGTTTCTCCGCCATGGTTACGCTAGGGAAGCGCCTTTCTATGAGGTTTCTCGCTCGCAGCGCCATGACCGACGCCGCTTCAGGGGTCACGCCAGACTCGAACGGTCCGGAGGTGGAGGTGGAGCGGCGGCTCAGGAACATGACGAGACGTGCGGCATGGTAGAGGCACAGCCAGGCAGCTTCCTCCATGTATGCCGACGAAAACCCCGATGTGACGACGCGGGGGGCAGCCTCGGGGGAGCCTGGCAGAAGATGCCGACAGATGTCTAGCCAGCACCGTCTCCAGGACGGCTGAGCACAGACGTACCTGACAAACCACCGTTGACTCGGCATACCTCTTGAGCTCCCGGGCGCTGTGCTGTGGCAGGTGCATATTTGGCAGGGTGCGGTTGAACTCGGCAACAATGGTACCAAGCTGAGGCAAAAGCTGGGTTGCGATGCTGAGCTGGCGCTTCAGGCCGCACCGCGTCGCGCCGGATAACCTGCTCGCGGATCTGGATAGATGTCAGGCCACCTTCGGACACAGCATCGAGCGGTACAGTGGTGCTGGGGCCGGCGGGGGAGTCGTAGTCTGCATTGAATTCCTCTTCATGGCAGGGGAGCCGCAGGTATATGGCCTCGAATGGGCACATTTCGCACACGGGCAGTCCCACGGAGGAGAGACCGTCAGCATCGGCCAGGCACCGCATGAGCCTCCGGCGGACCTCTTGAGCCATGGAGCTCAGGTCGGTGCGCTCATATTGCAGACGCAGAGCGCTGGAAGCCGCCGGTGTCGACGCGGCAGCGCACGATCAGGAGCAGTGCCTGGGTGTGGAGGAAGCTAGGTCGATCCATGGACTCCCACACAATCTCCTAGGCCTGTCGAACCTACGACGAGGTGAAGACGGGGTAGTACTTTGCGTAGCGCAGCTTGAGAGCGGAGACGACGCATCGACTAAAGAGGAGGGTCCCGCCAAGGGTCTGGTCGAGGCATCTCTTGGTGACGGACACCTCGCTGAGGAACGAGTAGCCCGAGAGGGGGTAGAGGTGACGGGAGAATTCTATGACGAGCTGGAGCTGCCCACGCACGGGGGGGTAGGGGAAGCCTGTGGGTAGGAGCAGCCGGTGTCGTGTCACTTTGCAGGCTCGCGGGGCTCTTCCACGATCGGCTCTGTGAAGATGCGGCGTTCCCGGAGAGCGTCCTGTCGGCTGTAGCGGGGATCGGGAGCGATGCGTTCAAGGGATCGCCCTGATCTGACGAGCTCGCGACAGCGGGAGGCTTTCGGCCTGGTGACGCATGTGACAGTAGTCTGCTGGGCCGCCTAGCAGACAGTCCACGGCTCCTGACAAGCTCTGGGTAAGCACAGTCCTGGCCAGGCCTCTGGCAGCTACCACACGCGGGAAGCTCAGCGGAGCACTCGCTCTTGTCTTGTGCGTACGGCAGTCGATGCGTGCACGCGGGCCTCGCCTGCGCTCTGGCGGCCTGCTGCTCTCGGCTCCCCGAACGAGCTCGACAGGTGAGCAGGTGAAGTCTAGTCGACGACAGTCGACGCATGCTTCTTGACCTGCGCTGCCGGTGCATCTGACCTGCGAGTGGCTCAATGGCCAGCTGGATAGTTCTCATGGTGTAATGGCGTACAGCTTCGACTCAACCGTACCTCGCGAGAGCGGCATTCATTGCAGATGGAAAAGATACGCCCCACCATCCCACCCGGCTCTTTGCGGACGCAACCCCTCTCCAACCTCATGGCGGTGATATCTGAGCGAAGCCGCCCCGACGAGGAATCCCGTGATAACCTCATGCTCAACCGGATGTACACGAGATGCACACATATCTTCACCCATTCACCCCACCAAGCAAACAGTCAAGTATCAGCCGGGGGAGGACGTGATCCCTAGCATCTACCATGCGTTCAGGTCCTCTTCCCCCTTCACTGTTGGCCGGTTCCTCATTTCTCATTGCCTCCTCTCGAAGGACGGTCGGGGATCCATAGTGTCTTGGGGGAGATGAGTCGACGAGGGGAGAAGTGAGCAGGTGGTGAAGAGCAGAGGAGGGCTGAGGGGCAGGGGGCGGTATGTCGAGAAAAGCGTGTCCTCGTGCTAAAGACTTCGGTGTCTGGCATCACCGGGAGGCAACTACTATTCGTTTGTGTTTGCCTATCATGAGCCTCGTGCGTTCCTTTACACCTCCTGAGTGTGACTAGGTCCAGGCGTCACGTCGGAGGGCGGCTGCAGCAGACTGCACATATCCCAAGACTGTGTCAACAACAAAACATCCGTGACCGTTCATCAGACATGGCATTCTTCACCCTGCTAACCCTGCTACCTAGTAGTCCGTACATATATATGTACATTTCTGCTGACAGACCGTAGATGCGCTGGTTCCTACGTAAAGCGCTTGTCATAGTGCATGCCATCCTCTTCATGCACGGATCATTGGACCGGTATATGTGCAGTGCTAGTAACATCACCTCCGCGGTTGACAGTCCACGGAGCAGCAGCACGACCAAGGGTGTCGTTCATGACACGTCTCATCTACTTCGCACAAGCGAGGCAAACACGACGGAGCAGCGGCCTGGTTGTCAGACGTCTGACCCAATCCAAGCCGGGTCCTTCTACCTGAAAACCTCCCCCCCCCCCCGGCCAGGGGCGGCATCGGCTGAGCGATCGAATAGAGAGGCCCCGGGACGTAGACCGGGTGCTGCTGCTGCACGGCAAGGTTAGTCGACGCACGCCACAGGAGTTCCAGGCAAGAAGAGTGAAGGTAAGATTGATATCTCAGCAGATTTTGAGAAGATTTCTTTGTTGACGCGGTTGCTTTCGGCATCAGCCGGCAGTGATGGGGCTTCGCAATGTAGAAAAGACGACATTGGCCCGCCCCTGCCGGCCGTTTGATGGCCCCGCGGCGTCATCATGATATCAGAGTGACATGGTGATTGAAAATTCACAGAAAGAAAGAAGGGAAGAGGGGAAGTAAGGCCACTCACAGAAGAGGCTGTCTCTGAGTCAACGGCGTAGCAACGGGCGTAATCAAGTCTCCGGTCTGAACTTGCCACGCTTCTCGCGCATGGCATCGACCTTCTTCCGGTCCTCCTCGAAGCGCTTGATGAGGGAGGCTTGCTCGTCCTTCCGCCTCTGGCGCAGCTGGAAGCGGTAGAAGTCCTGCATGCCGTCCTTCTTCCTGGCGTCCTTCTCGATCATCTTCCTCCTGGCATCCTCGGCCTCGTCGCGGCTGGCAGGGGCCACGCGGCTGCTTCCGCGCGTCACCGTCACGAAGCCGTCCTCGTCCGGCTCGTTGCGCAGCCTCTTGGCCAGCTCGGCCGCCTCCTTCTCCTTGCGGTTGAAGGTGTTGAAGAAGGCGTGCACCGACTTCTTGGTCTCCAGCTTGTCGGCCCGGCTGCTGAGCTGCAGATGCGAGGACAGCCAGGGGGCACCCAGCGGCGGCACATCGTCGGCCAGGCCCTCGCCCCAGACAGGGTACCTGTGCGACTTGTGGACCTTGGCGATGGCCTTGAGAACCAGCTGCACGCTCTTCTCGTCCGCCAAGAGCACCACAGCCGTACTGCTGCTCGCGTGCAGCTTCCGGGTCCAGATATCTGGTAGCTGCGCTTCCTCTTCCTCCCGCCGCCTCCCCTCGTCCTCTACATCCCCCCTCTTCCTCTTCCTGGCGAGACTGTTGATGGTCATGGCGCGCGCCGGGTCCAGGACCGCTGCTGTCGACGATGCCTTTCCCTCGAAGTCAACGGTCTCGAAGCGGCCGGCGCCGACTAGACTGGCAAACACTGCGCGAAAGTGCGGTTCCGTGCTGTCGGCGGGGACGTTCTTCAGGAACAGACTTCGGCTGTCGTTCGCCGTGGGTATCTTGGGAGCGTTCCGTCGCACGCGAATCTCGTGGACTGCTGTGACGGGGAAGGATGGCAGTGGCGGGAGCTGCACCGGGAGGATGACGAACTCTTCGCCGTTCTTTTCTCGGGTCGCCATTCTGTGATGTAGTGTTCACGAGTGCGCACAACTTCTCGTGCAATACTACGTGAAGGGGGGAGGGGGTATGGAAATGTCGAAAGTAAGAGATTGGCAATTAGGAGAGGACGAGGAGAGCGAAGAATTAGGAAGAAAAAAAAAAAAAGTTGTTACCGGCAGTCGTTGCTGGCGAATCGGCCTTATCGATAGGAAGAAATTGGTGGTGCATGGAGCTTAGCACTGCGACACGTTGCCTAGACCTTGTACTCTACATTCACAGCAATACGTGCACAGGAAGAGGACCAGGACATCTTACCACAAGAAGCTGTCTATCTGTGGTAAGATAAGGACCTATACAAATGTCTCCTGTTTTCGGGTGTTCCTCAATCAGCTTCTGACTTCATTTTATAGGGCTCATGGCTCCATAGCCGGGAGCTTATTCTCTTGCTGTCTTATCTTCGATCCTTTCTCCTCTTGAATATACGCATCATACATTATGTGGATTGACAGACATCGTAAACACGACTACTAGGACGCGGTGTAGTGCTACGATATACCTAGAATATACAGGCACTCTATGAGACGGATGTTCAATTCTCCAAGCACTAGACAGTCTACCAGAAAGAATGCATATCACCGGCACTTCTCTAACACTAGTTCGTAGGGTAATCAGGGAGGGAATAAGGGCGTGTACCGTCCGGCGTCCTCATGTAAGGAGGCACACGCAAAAAAGGGGATATTTTCGGTTTGGATGTCCCCCTAGTCACATCCTGTCTTGTTGAATCCTCGGCCTACGCCTTCTGGAACAGTACTCCGTTATCATCTCACCCTCGGCCACACATTGTAGACGCCGGGGACGGCATCAACGGTTCGTCTTACTACACACGCGACGGAAGACGTAGGAGCCCCGGCGGGGGTCTTTTATATTTTCTCTTGTTCTTGTATAACGAATGTCGCATTGGCAGTTGACCTCCGGAGCCTCCTCGCCCATTATGATGTTGGCCACCGCATGCATCCCTTGACCAATTCGATCCAGTAGCCCGGGCGACAAGGCCGCCTGCCATTTGCACATTGCCAGAATCCCTTCTGAGGCTGTGACATCAGCAAGGAAAAACGAGACTCCCCCCCCCCCCCAAAAAAAAAAAAAGTAAGTGGGTGGGTGTAAGGGGTGTTGGCCAGAGAGTCGTCAGATGCTGCGGGGACCATACCCATCTCAGCCTCCCAGCTGGACGTAGTTTCCTATCACGCAGAGATGGTCAGTGTCGCAATCTTCATGATCCGACGAGATCGAGATGTCTCACCTGGGAACTGTCCTTGCTTCCCACGCAGCTTCCCCGTCCACCACTCATTGTCGTTGTTCGTCCTCGCCACGATCTCAATGACGTCACCCACACTGAAGCTCAGGTCGCCGTCTGCCTGGGCCGCGAAATCGTACAGGGCGGTAACCGTCTCGGGTGCTGGCTGGTTGCTTAAGCGCATGGGCTTGGGCTTCGGTGGCGGCGGCTTGGGCTTGGGCTTTGATGCGGCAATAGCCGACAGGTTGTTGTGGGCACCGACGGTGTAGGGCGGCGGAGGGCTGGAATGCCCCTCCTCTCCGCTGGCTGTGCTCGGGTGTAGTTGGCTAAACTTGGACGGGGGCTTCTCTGCCGCGCCACCTGCGGCTCCCGTGAGGAGGCCCTGCGGCTTGGTACCTTCGAGGGCCGGCTTGCTGCCGTACTTGATGGGGCGTCGTTGGCCTGTTGTCCGGAAGCGTACGATGGACAGCTGCTCTGTCTGCTCCTGGATATCACCGCGCTTCTCGACCCACGCGTCCTCAATCTCGAGAGTCAGGTTGAAGTAGCCGATATCGCAGCGTTGCATGCGCTCGTGCAGCGTGTAGAAGATGTTGAGCTGCATGTAGTAGAATGACTGAAAGAGGGGCTGGATGAACTCGCGCTCCAGATGGAACAGCTTGGGAAGCTCATCCTTCAGGAGGTCGTTGAAGTAGTTGAAGTCCTGGGTCGCCTGCTCGACTTCGCCTTCGAGCTTCCACATGGCCTTCTCATCCTTTGCGGTGCGCTCGGGTTTATCCTGCAGCTTCTTGAGTGCGGTGCGGTGCCGGTCGTAGTCGAGCCTCTTGTGTTCGCGCTTGACCACCGTCTTGCGGATCACCTTGATCACGTCCAACAGCTCGTTGGCGGGGCGAATCACCCTGGTATCAACCATCTCCAGCTCGGGTGCCAATGTCTCCTGCAGCTCCTTGACGATGGACTCGTACTCCTCGCAGGCTTCGATGCCCTCGGGATTGCCCTCAATCTTCATCGACTCCGGATCCGACATGCGCCCGGAAATGGGCTTGTAAATCTCGGTCATGGCTTGGCTAAATCCGATCTGGTGCGAGAGCATGCCATTGATGGCCTCGAAGTATTTTTGGGACTCGTCGTGCAGCTTCTTGGTTTCTGTCTCAAGCTCCTGAAATCGGCGTTCGGCATCGATGTATACGGCATCTTTGGTGTGCTCTCCGATATTGAACCTGGACTTGAACTGCTGGGGCGCCTGTTTTGTTGTCCGTGGTCAGCATCGTCGTCGCCGTGGCATGCACTCCGGCCGCTCGGATGATGGCGGCCATGGCGATCCTGGCGGGGGACCCAGGTGAGGGGCACAGAGCAGCTAGCATGGAGGACTTACCCGCGTCAGGCCCTTCTGGAAACCCTTGAAGCTCATGATGACCGAGCACGAACGCGAAAAGTCTGTAGAGAGACAGAGCAGATGTTTCCAGTGCACTGAGTGGTGCACGGAGGGAAGAGAAGTAAAGATCGCAAGCAAGAGGGTGGGTGCCTGAGTTCAATGAGCCCGTGGACTTGTGTCGAATCTCTGGGTAAGAGGTGGCTGTGCTCTTGGGCTCATAAATATGTGTGGCGCAATCATCAGCCGTACGCATCTGGTGTAGGGCGCCAAGATCTTCGGCTTTTTTGGTTGTCTTGGAATCATGGTTCTGAGTACAGATTACACCACCCCGTCTAGCACTACCGATAATGAAGCCAAAGGTTCCGGTAAGACAAGAGAAATGACTGACCAACGGCAAACTTGCGACACGGATTCTATGTAGGAGCGGTGTTATAGCAGAAGTACAGCGGTTAGGTGGTATTGTCCATCCGCCACCGTCTCCCTGTACTCGTACTTGGACTATCCGCCACCATCCCATGTCTGAACTTGACGAAACTACAGAGTAGCTGCTCCGGGATGATCGATTCATCAGTGGCGTCGCCGCAGGCAATAGCCCGAACCACCCACACTGCAGGAATCATTGCAGGCAAAACTGTAATGCTGCAGCTGGAGTAGACGGATGACCTCGCTGAATTCCTGTGGCTCTGACCAATTATATCCGCTGTATGCGATTTTCAGTGGATCTTATGGCCGAGTAACCCGAGCCGAGAGAGTGGATGACTAACAATATTCTATTGCCCCCCCCCCCCCCCCTTAATATGATCCATCCTGGTCAACAGCCAAAAACTTCCTCTCCGCACAGTTTGCGTCCCTGGGCCACAACACGAACCCCAAACCAAACCAATACCATCGCACCGTCGCGTTTGCATCGCTTAACCTGTGCTACTTCCACCGTTCTGCCGAGAAGAAGCCATGGCTAGCATCGCATCATCTGCACTGCGGGCGTCGACCCGCCTCACAGCTGGATCGGCCGCTGCGACCGCGGCCAAAACAGCTTCTCGCTCTCTACCCAGGGCCGCAGCCGCCACTGCCGCATCGAGGAGAACTTCGGGGCGGACCTATGTGTCTGAGTCCAAGCCCGACAACGCTCGTGTCGAGACGGCTATCAAGCTGGACAAGAAGGACTTCACAGATATCCCCCCCCCGGGTGCCGACACGCCAAAGGATGCCAAGGTCAGCCCCATGGCCGGTAAGTCATGATATGCCCGCCCCCTTTGCTGCCTGTCTCCGAATGAAATTAACGGTGCGTGTTAAAGAGGTCCTCAAGTCGGCCGCCGTCATGGAGGAGGGCCAACGCCCAATCTACCTGGACATGCAGGCCACAACACCCTTGGACCCTCGGGTCCTCGACGCCATGATCCCCTTTTACGTCGGCGTTTACGGCAATCCCCATTCGCGGACGCACGCCTATGGCTGGGAGAGTGAAAAGGCCGTTGAGGAGGCACGAGAGCATGTGGCGAGTCTCATTGGAGCCGATCCTAAGGAGATTATCTTCACCAGCGGCGCCACCGAGAGCAACAACATGAGCATCAAGGGCGTAGCCCGCTTCTTCGGCCGATCAGGAAAGAAGAACCACATCATCACCACACAGACAGAGCACAAGTGCGTCCTGGACAGCTGCCGGCATCTGCAGGACGAAGGTTTCGAGGTCACGTACCTGCCCGTTCAACACAACGGCTTGATCAGGATGGAGGACCTGGAGGCCGCCATTCGTCCTGAGACTGCTCTGGTTAGCGTCATGGCTGTCAACAATGAGATCGGCGTCATTCAGCCTATCGAGGCTATCGGCAAGCTTTGCCGATCAAGGAAGATCTTCTTCCACACAGATGCGGCTCAAGCCGTCGGCAAGATTCCCCTGGATGTCAACGCCATGAACATTGACTTGATGTCTATCTCGTCACACAAGATCTACGGTCCCAAGGGAATGGGCGCCTGCTACGTCCGGAGAAGGCCCAGAGTTCGTCTGGACCCCATCATCACCGGTGGTGGACAGGAGAGAGGTCTTCGTAGTGGAACCCTCGCACCGGCCCTGGCTGCTGGCTTTGGCGAGGCTTGTCGTCTTGCAAAGCAGGAAATGGCGGTAAGTCTGACTACATCTTTGCTCTTCTCTGTTTTTCCCTCGCGGTATCCTATCGCATGATGATACTCTCACACATGCATGGCTTTCAGAATGCCCGTGACAAGGCGTTTCCTGTTGATTGAGATTTTCCTGATTGATCCACTTTCTCTCCACCTTTATGCTTCAGCCCAGGTTTTCCACGAGACCACGTTACTGACATGGCAATCCAGTACGATACTAAGCGCATCAAGTCGCTCTCAGACCGTCTTCTGAAAGGGCTTCTGTCCATGGAACACACGTCGCAGAATGGTGACCCCAACAGTTTCTACGCTGGCTGCGTCAATGTCTCGTTTGCCTATGTCGAGGGAGAATCTCTTCTCATGGCACTGAAGGACATCGCCCTGTCGTCTGGCAGCGCGTGCACATCTGCGTCGTTGGAGCCAAGCTACGTCCTCCGTGCGCTGGGTAACAGTGACGAGAGTGCTCACAGCAGTATTCGCTTCGGAATCGGCCGATTCACAACCGAGGACGAGATCGACTACGTGCTGAAGGCTGTGCAGGAGCGCGTCACCTTCCTCCGTGAGCTGAGTCCTCTCTGGGAGCTTGTCCAGGAGGGCATCGACCTCGACAGTATCCAGTGGAGCCAGCACTGAGCACTGAGCACTGAGCTGCTGATACTTGGCATTGACGGGATGCTCGCTGATTTCGGGTGGCCGGTCGCTATTGTAATATAATATGGCTTCTGTACCATTACTATGACTTTGATTCATTTCATTCTTTTGAACACTAGGGTTCACCGCAGGCAATGGGGAGTATGAGGTGGGGATACATTATCGAACATATTTAACGCTCGCTTCTCCTTATGAGGAAGAAAGATGCCATTGATCATCATATCTCTTGATGCTGCAAAATGCCAGGTGGCTACATCGTGAAATCTAGGATCACCAAGGAATTGCTGCGGGTAGGCCTCCCAAGCGGCTCTCGAGACGCGTGGCTCCTATCCAGGAACACGTTAACGATGGTGATTAGAGGTGACGAGGTGCCCGTTGCTTATCGTTATACCGCATACATTGTTCTACGAGAATGATGGGCTATTTTCTGTGGGCATGTTGGTCATATCGACCCTTGGTGACGTTTTGAATGGAAAGAAGCAGCTGGAAGGGGGAGGGGGGGCGGGTTTGAGGAGTTGTTGAAAGCTAGACGTGGCGAAGCACATGCTGTGGCGACAATAAAAAAGAAGGTTTCAACCACGTCATTGCCAAGGTAGCCATACCTTCGTTCCTCGCAGGGTGGTCCCTGTTTGGTGTTCGATATTGTTAGATAATAGCGTGCGCTACCAGCAAGTTCCATAACCCCTCAACTGTTGACGTCACAGGTTCTTGTATGCAATCCCCACCAAATACACCGTCACCTCTTTCTGACATCTTCTCAGATTCATATGCCAAACAAAGGGAGTCTTGACAATTAGAGAAAACCGGGAACCGTGTTTGCTGAGGATGTTCTTCCATTTTGCATGACATCAGTGGTCACCTGTGAAATTGTTCGTTCGGCACGGGTGCGGCCGTGGCTGTCGGGATAGTTGGATCGTAGATAGTGACCGGGAAGGCCCGTGGGCATCACGACTTCCATGACGAATATGGATAAGGAATCAAGTATATATTCCAGCTGCTGTCCCTACTCTCTCAGCACCCGTCTTCTTCCCAAGCACAATCCTCCAAACCTCATCTCAGTCACCCGTGAATCTTCAAAAACTTGCCAGGTTCTGAACTTGTGTGCAAACTCGAACAAACGTCATCATGTCTGCCAACGACCAGCCTTCGACTCTCCAGTCCTACACCGACGCCGCCATTAGCAAGGTGCAGAGTGGTCTCAGTGCAATAACTGGAAACAGTGCCGACCAAGAAAAGAGCGATATCCGCGAGGAGAAGGCCCAGGAAGAACACGATGCTTCCCACGCCGCGGTCAAGGTCCCCGGTGGCGCCGTCTCGAGCTCTGGTGCCGCTGTCAAGGATGACTCGAACCGTTCCCAGGGCTCCTGGAACCAGACTATAGGCTCGGCAAAGGAGACCGTTGGCGGTCTCGTCGGAAACGAGGTACGTCCTTATCCACCCCCTTTCCAGGTTATGCCAACCCTCTTTTAATCATGACAGGCTAACGATGGTACGTGAGAGCAGTCCTTGAAACAGTCTGGTCGACAGCAGAACCTCGAGGGTCAGGAACAAGAGGCCAAGGGCCAACTCAATGACTTTAGCTCTGGCATAGCCAACCGCGCCCAGGGAACCATCGGTGGCGCCATTGCTGGCGTCACTGGCGACAAGAAGGGCGAGGAGCACTACGACAAGATGCGCGCTGAGGGCAAGACTCAGCAGCGCGGCGCCGAGCACGACATTCGGAAGCAGTCTGAAGCTCGGGAAGAGAAGAAGGACTGAGGCCATCACTGATTATGCGATACGAAGCTCTATATCATGATACCCCCATGAGCCCATGCTGGTATTCCTTTGCTTTTGCTTCGCTTGTATGCTAGTATACGTCACAAATTGAACGCAATCCTTGAGATAATTGCTCTTGATTTCCTAAGCGCGTATCGAATGTGCTGTAGATGGCATCGAATCTGCCTCTCCTCTCCAGCTGTAGTTTCGGCCTATGCAGAACAGTCATTTGCCTTGGGCTCTACTCCGTTCATCAGTTTCGACGGGTTAAATCTCTTGATGTTGGCCCTTCTAAAGTTCTACTTTGCTGCCTTGATTCAACTCTACCATGTGATCTACAGGAAATGCTTCCAACGAAGATAGTAGCTAGTGCAATTGATACGAATATTGAGCAAAAAACGATGGTGGCGCGATATTTTGCCCCCCCCCCCCCCGACTCGCCATCTCCACGAGTTTGACAGCAAAATATATAGCTCTTTCTCGGCAGAGGGCTGTCTTGATGCCAACGGTAAGCCTGCTATACATACGCTTCCTGGACTTGCCGATCATCGTCCTTTTCTTGGTCACTGGATACATCTGAATCGGTGCTGGCCGCCCCATCCTTCTCTCCGGCCACGGGCATCTTAGTGACCCACACGAGGACGACGACGACTAGGGCAAGACAGGTGCCGAACAGCAATGGCAGGCCGAGCCACGAGTGCAGACCGACGTCGAAGAGTGCGCCCATGGAGAGCTGGCAGACGACAAAGGCGATGATCTCGCCCAAGGCAACGATGCCGAACAGGGTGCCAACGACGTTTCCGCCGTCCTCGTCGGCCGCACCGTCGGTACCAGCACTGACGCTGACGCTGGCACCGACGCCGGCACCGGGACTGCAACTACCGCTGCTGCCTGCACCGCCCTCGCCGACGACGGGTGCCGGCCTTGCCTCGGCGTCGAGGCAGGACACCAGCAGGGAGCGTGCGATCATGGGCGTCCCCGCAGCTAGGGAGACGAGGACCGTACCGACGATGAGGGCGGCCGACGACCTGATCATCATGAGGGCGAAGGAGCCGAACAGGAACAGCAGCGACGTGGCGCGGACCACGACGAGGTCTGTCGGGATGGAGTCCGGAGCCGGCGGCTTGAGGCGGTCGAGGATGCGGAAGGCGAGCGGAGACAGGATGAGCAGGGTGGCGAGGATGACGAGGCTGCACAGGGCCAGGAGGAGCGACGATCGGGCCAGTGTCCAGGAGAAGAGGATGGGCATGAGGCGCACGAGTATGTCGGACTGGCCGGTCGCCACGGGGACGGTGAGGATGGCGGCCGGGAGCAGGAGCATGGCCGGACGACAGGATACGAGTCTGCGGCAGAAATTCCTCTTGCGCCCTCCTCTGTTCCCGGCCGCAGCCGCCGCCGCCGCCGTCGTCGTCGTCGTGGATGTTGCCGCCACGCTGGCCGTCCGGTCAGAGCAAGGGAGGGTCTCTGGCGTGAAGAGTGCCAGCATGAGCCATCCTGCTATCAGGAGGCCGAGGGATACCCAGAGGACCTTCCACATGGCTGCAGGTTGCATGAAGCGGCCGGCTATGACGGGGCCGAGGGCCCGGGCGGCCATGACGGCGGCCATGACGCACTGGAACCAGATTGCCCTGATGGGAGAGTCAAGAACAAGGATTAATTTTCTTCTCCTTCTTCCTCTTCTTCTTCTCTTCTTCTTCTTCTTTTTCCTTTTCTTCTGGGAAAAGGAGGAAGGAGGGTCCGTCTTACCGTTGAACAAGGGGTGCAGTGTCAGTTATGAGGGCAAAGGTGACGGCCTCGGAGACGCTGCGGCCGCCCCCGACGAGGAGGAATGCGCCCACTCCCCATATGGCGCGGAGGGGAACGACGTCGGATCGCCAGAGGATGCAGAGGGTATATAATTGCGAGAGGATGATGCCAAATATCGAGATTATCAGGATAGGGACTCGGCCTGTTCGATCGGCTAGCATGCCTAGGGGAAGGGCAACCAGGGCGCCTTTTGTATCACATGGTCAGTTTCTCTTTTGGAGTTTTTTTTTTTACTCTTTCCTCATCGTTCTCCTTTTGATGAAGCAGTTGGCAAAGAGTCCTTTTTCTATATATAGAGAGAGAGAAAAGAGGAAAGAAATATAGGAGGAACTCACCCCCAATGGTATTGGACACCATGATTCCCGCATTGACAATGTTGAGTTCTCGCTGGACAGGAGGCACGAGACACTCGTCCTCGTCGAGAGGGAGGAGGGGAGCCTTGAGACCCAGGTGGTCTCGGCAGATGATGTCCTGCATGATCTGGAGGGTGGGGAGGTCGCTGAGGGAGAGGCCGAGATGTACAACTAGGAGACCGACGCAGAGGAATGGGAGGAGGAGCCTCCTGTCCAGGCAAGGGCGTGATAGTCTCACTGTCGAGCATGAGATGGACAACATCCTCTCCTTCTCTTTCCCTCTTGGTTCCTTTTTTTTCAAAATAAAAATAGAAATCAGGAAGAAAAAACTCCTTTTTACAATCAAGTCTCTTCCTCCCACCTCTCCAAGAATAAAATGCTTCTTCTTTCATAAAATCACAAAAGTTATAACCCACAGAAGAAGGGGTAGGGAGGGGGAGAGTACGTTTTGGAAAGGGTCAAAGGTCGTTCCATCGTGAAGTAATGTGAATAGGAGGGGTGCCCCTCCGTCGACAATGGCGACTGGCCGCGCGCCAACGCAAGAAGATTTTTGAAAGTGATTCATGTCACTTCTTTCTTCTTTCTCTTCTCGCGTTGTGCCTCCGTTGGACTTTCCTGTCCGACTTGTCGTTGCCCATTCGAAGATGATGGATACATCTCCTTTGCCACGCGGTGTCTTCTTGTGTGAGCCCAGCCGATGGGGGGAGGAGGGGGGGTGGTTCTGGGCAGACTAGAAGACGGGTATCTTGTTATTCTCTCTCTTCTGAACGGGCCTCCGTATACTTACTAGGTTCTGTTTCTCCTTCCTTTTCTGTACTCTTCCACCCTCTCTCTCTCTCTCTCTCTCTCTCTCTCCCTCCCTCCCCTCTTCTGACAGAAATCTTCTTCTCATGGACATGCTGGATGACCAGAGGAGGTGAAGGTAGCCTCGCTCAGATGATAGATGATATTGAATAGTTGCGGACGTGTGCGTACATGTTCGACTCAATCCCGGACTCCGGCTCAAGTCTATGCCAGACGTTGGAAGCGTCCGACTTTTTTGGCGCAGAGCAGTGACGGGGAGGACATTGTCCACCAATCTGTGTGTGGTTGGGAAGATCTGGTTCCTTTCCCTCCCGGTGGATGTCTTGAAACAGACCCATGTTACCGGCTGTCTCTCTTCTTCTTTTTCTCTTTCTTCGCCGATGCTCTATGGCATCTCTCATCTGGTTTTCCAGATTCTGAATATTCTTGATTGACCTGACGACGAACGGCGAACAGCGGACGGCGAGCGAGAATGTCTGTTTCGGACACTTGGCTTCCCGAGACTGTGCATTCAGGATGGAACAGCTATATGTATGTCTGTATATATATATATATATATATACATATATATATATACACTATATATTCTATAGATGGCTAGTCTAGGTGACATTGGATCAGCGACATCGCCGCTCGATGACGACCAAATTTTTGTATGATATACAGCTTGTATGATATTGAAGATGCGATTTTTCGAATGATTGAACATGGCAAGAACATACGGCTGGACCGTCCACACATACACACACACACACACACACACATACATACACATACATACACACGCATAGAGAGAAGGCCAACCTCTTCATAAACGGCTGGACCGTTCCGACAACATGTGTCTGGGTCAGCATGTGCAGTGCGCCACGTGCGGACGCATCAGCATCCACTCGACGTGGCTCTGCATGGCGGCTACGGTGGCCGGGTTCTGCAACGACAAGATGGTCTCGGGCGTCATCAAGGAGATGTGTCTTGGCTGTCGTCTCGGCAGCAGACAAGTTCTCAGGTTTGCAGCCTGACCTCCAATGTCGAGCTGGAGACTTTTTCTTCTTCTCTTCTTCTCTAAGAGAAGAAGGCGGGAAAGAATTGCCAAGCTGGAGAGGACAGTCGTATCAGGCACGGAGTATGGATGTCGGGAGAAGAAACGTTCTCGTATCTCGGATATTGTTCTGGATGGATATTCCTGACCAGTTTGGTCGAATATGATGGATGATATTGATGGTAAATGGTGATGGTACCCTGTAACCTGTAATCTGTCATCTGTAGATGTAACACTCTCCGAGGTCCTTGGCAGATGGGAAGGATTCAATGTGGGAACGCAGCGAGACGGTGAGGACGGCTGCAGAGGGCAAACGGCACCGGCAGAGTCCCCTTCATCTTGGGTCATGACTGCGTATCGCTTCTGATCTGTATACGGATTGCAGCACGTGCTGGTAGCGCATGTGATTGATCCTCTCCTCTCACGTCAACTGGGACATCAGGTGCCAGCGGGGACGTCGGGTTTTTGATCTCATCCGACGCGTACGGGTATTGATCAATACGTGCGTGATACTTACCCGTACCGATCCGTACAGTGAACAGTCACAGGCAGCGTCTCATCGTATAGCCGTATACTCGTACACGTTGACGTGCATGGTATGGCTCCGTATATCAGGACACATTCGTGATTCTGTATAGAGCTGGCAGGTCTGAGCGTGGATATACATGTCTCTCATCCGGGAGATTACTGATACTTGACACGATGGATGATGCATCGGTACAATTTGTTGCGGTCCATTAGTTTTTACATGTAGTTCTTACTATATACATTATACATGTATATATGTGTGTGTGTGTGTGAGTGTGTGTGTGTGTGTGAGTGTACGCGGGAACGCGGGACTCAACCAGACGCCAGAGGACTGATCATGTCAACTACTGGGGATTGTTCGCATACAGTATACGAGCATGACTCGTACTATCCGTACCGGGACCAGACTGCGACGTAATACTCCGTACAGACTGTTAGCAATAACAGTAATACCGGGCTAGCAATTTGCAGTAAATGGATGGGCCTGATGGAAATGGGCGTCTGACTTAGCGGCGCACGGTCCTCAATCCTCGCTCTCTCCTCAGCCATCCATCCCACCGATCATCCATTCATTCTACCATGATACCACGAGTAAATTTTTGATTTTTGATTTTTTTTTCTTTTTCTTTTTCTTTTCAGCACTGCTCTGCGTTCCCATGCAACGCTCTCCATGCCGTATCACCTCCGTGGCTGTCACTCTGCATGTAGAGAAGAGAAAAGAAAAGATGATGAAACAGATCAAAACAACCCAAAATTGAGAGGGTCCGAGCATCGTCCGGCGCCCTCGATACTCTCTCTACCTCAATCTGCAGCTGTGCGCACCGAGGTCAAATCATTGGGTATCGATCTGTACTCCCGCATCCCTCAGAGTTAAAGAGGACCATTGCTAATCTCGCAGAGGCTCGTCACGATGCATGATCCACGTTGTAGGCGGGAACGGCATGCTCCCCCCCCCCCCCCCCCCCCCCCCCCCCCCCCCCCCCCCCCCCCCCCCCCCCCCCCCCTTGGGGGGGGGGGGCCGCCCCCCCCCCCCCCCCCCCCCCCCCCCTGAAATGAACGGTTGTGTTCTGCTAGTTTTGCTCGTGCATACTCATACTCGTACCATGTATGTAGCGTGTATGACCATGCGTGACCATGTACGTGCGTGGTTTGACAGGAGAGGAGTACGGAGTGATGATACTCCGTATAATGTGCCTATACTACTAATATTGAATATTGAATGGGTCTCAGTGTCAGTCCTAGTTCGAACTAGCAGACGACCTGACTTACCGGTCCGCGTTAATCCCTTTCTTTTTTTTTCTTTTTTTTCCTGTCCCTCCCCCTAGCGGCAGAGCCATGTGGTCGATGCGTTCGGGGAACAGACGAGTTACGGTATGTCTCGAAAGCTGACTCTCTTTTCCCTCCGTTCCCGGGAGAAGGGGGGTGGGGAGGGGGTTGTTCAGCGATATGCTTGTCTGACGTCGTCGATTGACAAAGCTGGTGGTGACTCGTCTCGTGGTGTCTGTGTTCTCATCAGAGACAAATCGCCGCTCGTGGCCATCAACCAACCCTCCTAACCCCCCCCCCCCTTTTCGCCTCTCTCCCCTCCCTACCTCCCTACCGCTCCATACACTCTCTGACGCAAGGCGAGTAGGGCAATACCCCGTTGCACGATTGTGTGTGTGTGTGTGTGTGTGCCTGTACGGAGTACGAGTAATTGCGACGTCGGGAACCTCACGACAGAGACTGCCGGGTAACGGCGTAATTGCCGACCCATCTCTTGCTCTCCTCGTCACCCTGACGTTTCTTACCTCCAGAGAGAGGAGATGAAGAGTGGGGGCCGTTGAGACTGAAGCCGACAAGGATCTCATCCAAGGGGAGGGGAAAGGGGGTCGGAGGGTGAGATTCGACGTCTATCACTCGCAGGTTATCATAGGCCGAAGAAAAGGAAGAAGAAAAGAAAGAGAAGAAAAGCTTCCAGTGTACAGGCATCATCATCATCGTCATCGTCATTATTCTTGAAATGCAACTGCAGCAGTGAATCGATAATAGGAATGGGGGCAGAGAGTAACAAGGCAAGAACAGAGCTGACATGATGGGTAACCCTCCGTCAAGGCCACGCATCCCACGGGCTCCACCGTCTACTGCAGGTGGCAGGTGGGAAACCCACTTAATGGGTATCATGCAGGGTGGTCTATAACGGTTGCATCTCTCTGCTCGCCACACATACATGATACCCGTATACGTACAGATTACATGTACGGAGTACTACGTACCATGCCCACTGCACGAACACAAGAGGGCGTCACCGGTTGCTGACCAGGGGACCTGAGCAGGGGGGGGACCTGAGCAGGGCAAGAGAGGAGAGAGGAAGGAGGACGGAGGAAGGAGGAAGGAGGAAGGGGAAGGGGGGGGGGGAGCTCGTATGGAGCGCCCGTCAAATCGAGCCAGTCAGTCAGTCAGTCAGTCAGTCAGTCAGTCACCTTCATCTTTTTTTCTTGGACCGTATGAGTAGGGGACTGACTCCCCCCCCCCCCCCCCCCCGTAAGAGTAACGGAAAGCCATGCGAAGGTCTGTTTCGCCTTTTTTTTCTTTCTTTCCTGGAACAAGGGTCATATGACGTATCATGTTTCGCCGTTCGGTGGGGGTGGGGGTGGTCCGTACCGTAATACTCACTACAAGATTACCACTCGCAGGTCTCTGAGTGAAGAGGACAAGTCTCGCGGCTCCCAAGGGGTGCCGAGGGGGTGAAGGAGGTTCCAAGTCTCCCAGACAGAGAGAGAGAGAGAGTCCGTCCTCTCAGATGTCGTGAGAGTTGCCACATCTGATGCATGCTGCAAGGGAGGGGAGGGGAGGACACGCAGAGAGACAGCATGTAACACGATGTCGGCTCTCCCCAAACAGCCCAGACGAGAATCTACCAAACCCCCATGTGGTCTGGAGCAGAAAGAAAGAAAGGAAGAAAAGAAAAGAGACGGCTAGTCTTACTGGTAAGGGAGCATCACATCATCGACCCGTGATGGCTGATTCGCTGGTCTGCTCGCGGGGCGCAGGCCGCCTGCACCCTGCATCCTGTGCGTGGTCGTGGTGGTGATCCACAGCATTCAATATCAATCTCGGGGGGGGCTAGACGCTAGACTTGGAAAGTCTTGGGACGGCATCGCATCGCTCCCTCCGTGATACATGTACCCGAGCACATCTGTGCATATACATATACATGTATATATGTACGTATTACCCATCATCATCGTTACATGCGAATCCATCGTATATGGCTGTGCATGTACGGGGAATATATTACACGTGTAGGTTCGGGTGACCACGATGCACGACGCCTTCCTGTCTGTCGTTCCAGCAGGGGACGGAAGAGGATGGTGGATGGGATTGTCACTGTCACTGTCCCATTCACGGCATGCAAAGGTGCCAGTGGTCAGTCAGGAGAGAGTGGTCGACAGTCAAGTCTCTTGACTCCTTGGGGGGGGGGGGGGAAGCTGGTCACCTTGTCCCGCTGATTACCCATCCAAGGCATGTCGAACGTTGCTCAATCCACTCGTCTCATCCTCTCTACCCCGTAATAGATACTCGTAAGAGAGACCTGTACAGGGCGGCCTAGTAATGGCCCATGATTTTACTGCACGGCGTTTCCCGTTGGAGTTTTTTTTTCTCTTCTCTTCTCTCTTTTTTCCTTCTAATTTTTTTTTGTTGGTTATATATATATATATATACTACACCTACATAGATATATATGTAGGAAAACCCCCTCTCATTCTTCATCGGATTCCTTCAGAGAGGATCATCATAAGATAGAGATCATAAGATAGAGAAGGCTATACGGAGCCTTATAATATCATCTCTCACGGGGAGAGAATCATGTCAGCATAGTCGTCGTATCGGTATCGGCATTCAGAATTCAGGAGAGATAGTGTAGGGTAGGCAGTGCAGAGCAGCCTTACAGGTACAGATTAGTGATGTGCTGGTGGGCACTGCTGCCACGAGGCACGCAGCCTGTCCGTCGCAACCGTCAGCTGTAGCGCGCCCTCTCGCTCTCTCGGGTGGCCACTTCCTCCCGAGCGGCCACCTCGCCACGAAGTAGGAGTGATGGCGCTATGATGTGTAATATGTAATCTGAACAGATTACACTCCGTACAGATTACTCATGTATAGTACCGTCTCTGATGCCGCAGATTACGGTACCCGTACATCTGTTTCTCTACGAGTACAGGCCACGGGTAATGATACTCCGTACCCTTGGTCCGAGTGATGCCCTCATAGTAATACCACATCTGCATGTACAGATTGCTTGTCGTCGTACCGTTGTAATCTGTACATGTAGCAGTGGTAGCAGCAGCAGCAGCAGCAGTGGTCGTAGCAGCAGCAGCAGTAGTTAGTATCGATACCGGGCCTGACTACCACGTACCCTGCCGTCCTGACAGGGGGAGTGGAGCGTGCGTCGAACCCCTGAATGGCTCCACGGACCTTGGGTCCTTCGGATACCCCTTCCCCCCCCCCCCCCCCTCCACAGCCTGGAGCGCAATTCCAATCTCAATCCCAGCAGATCTTCCCGATTTTCCCTGATACCTTCCCCGTTTTGTCAAATGTTACCCACTCTGCTAGCCTGCCTGTGCTCTGTAACCTCCGTACGCCGTTGCTTTTTACCTGCCGGGATTCTTATTACATGTACCTCTCTCTATTTTTGCCCATCCTCTCTGCTCTCTACCATATCTCTGCTCTGCCGTCTCTGCGGTGTTCCCGTCCTGCCCCCCTCATCTCCTCCGTCCCCCATAACCGTACTCGCATCTCCCTCTTCGCTCTCTCCGTCACCCGCCTCCCCGTCAATCATTGCACTCTTCCAGAGAGTGACGAAACGACAGTCATCGAAGAAAGGAAAGAAGCAGGAAGAAGAAAGAAAGGGAAAAAAAACACGCATTCGTCGATAGCGGTCCCGCTGCTACGCACGTCTGCCTGCTCTCTCCCCATCTTCTCCCCCCCCCTCTACACCTACCCTAACCTACCTTACCTGTCCTTCATCATCCATCATATCCTTCTCTTTCTCCTTCCCTCTCCTCTCAGATTCATTCGGTGGCTAGCGCGATGGATAACGACGTCTGATCACGACAATCTCCCTTCGAACTGCGGCTCCTCCATCTCACCTTGTCGCCGTTGCGTACATATAATATATATAGGCAGGTATGTTTCTCTCGTCGCCCCATTGTCTCAGTCACCCCGGCTTTCTCCTCTCAGTCTCATCTTCCCGTGTCTGCGTCGCATTCAACCACCGTCGTCGTCGCGACAGCCAGCCATCGCTGCTGGTGGGTGTCGAGAACCGATCAGAGCCCCCCCCCCCCCGTCTTGTCGTCTGCTACCCATCATGCCATGGAGTCCAGTATCTGGGACGGTGCAGCCGCACAGGCTTCCGTGGTGCAGATATTGTTTCATCATCCCCACGCTCGTGCTGACATGGCCACCGCTTCAGCTCGACAGAATCGCCGACTTTGGCTACGGCCTGCGCTTCTCCTATTGCAAGCCGACGTAATTGCTACGTCTTCGGCTCGACGACCAAAGAGAAGAACCCAATTCACCTCCTTCCTCTAAGCCCCGAAATACCTACGATCGCGTACGGGACGTAACGCGATCCTCACCCGCCGCCTCTCACGCATCATCGACACGAGACAAGACAGGACATGAGCAGACAAGCAGACAATAATCCAATGGCCAGCCCAAACCTAGACCTGTCTGGGCTGCGGTCTCCGCGACCGACCTCGATAGTGTCCCCGCGGCTCAGGTCGAGGTCGAGGACCCAGAGCATCTCCAGTGACCGGCCCTCGACCGTCGGAAACGGCCTGGCGTCGCCGCCTCTATCCGTCTCCCCCCAGCCAGCCTTCATCGCCGCCTCGGCCGCCTCGCAGATCGTCACCAACGACCACGATGCCCACGCCGATTCGTGGTACGACGAGTCCGGGATGCTGCCCGCCGGCGAGACGGCCCTGGTTTCCCAGGAGGCCCTGCAGCTGGTCAACAGCTTCCTCGACCAGCTCCTCTTCAACTTCCTCCAGGTCGCCAAGGCCACGACCCTGGCTGCCCTGCGACCGGCCGTCACCGACGTGTTGAAGCCCAAGTTGGCCAAGGACGCCATCGGCAACGCCGACCAGGAGCTGCGCGAGTACCTGGGCGGCGCCGACGAGGAGGACTTCGTCCAGCCGCACGGTGTCGACCCGTCGCGCGACTGGGACCTCGAGCTCGTTTGGAAGCGCACCAGGCTGAGGTGCATGGTCTACTCCTCCCTCGGAGACATGGAGGAGGAGGAGGAGGACAGCTACATGGAGCAGGAGCACCTCGAGATCGGCGACCACGAGTCCATCACCGACGTCATCTCCCCCGCCGTCGCCATCTTCCTCACCTCGGTCCTCGAGTACATGGGCGAGCTGACTCTCACCGTCGCCGGCCAGGCCGCCTACCTCCGCCTCAGGACCGTCTACGAGAAGGAGCTCAGGGACGGCACCCGCAACCCCTCCGACCTCGCCGACCGGGTCGTCGTCCAGGAGTCCGACATGGAGCGCGTCGCCCTCGACCGCACCCTCGGCAGGCTCTGGAGGGGCTGGAAGAAGCGCATCCGCCCCGTCACCGTCGACATCCACCGCTCCTTCTCCAAGGCCTCCGCCCGCCACATGAGGCACGGCAGCAGCGCCACCGACCTCCTCTCCATGAAGCTGACCGCCAGCGAGGAGGAGGCCGAGGCAGCCGCAGACGCGGCAGCAGACGCAGCAGCAGACGCAGACGCAGCCCAGGCTGCCCAGAGGCCCGAGCCGGAAGCCGCCGACATCCCGCTGCCCACCTCCGCCGACGACGTCGACGAGATCGAGGTCCCCGGCCTGGTCTCCTACAGCGACTGTGGGGGAGACGACTGCTCCGACGGCTCCGGCAGCCTCCCCCCACGTCCCAAGAGCTCCGCCGGGCCCTCTGCGCTGGCGGCCGACGGTGGTCGTCGAGCTAAGCACGAGAGGTCCAGCTCCCTACCCGTCCTCGCCACCCGATTCTCCGCCGTCCAGGATGCCCACCAACCCCCCGGCGGTGGCACACCCGGCGAGGACGGGGAGGAGCGCTCCGAGCAGGCCCCGACGGTGCAGCAGCCCGACGGCCCATCCGTCGCGACGGGGGCCCCTCCCACCCACGCCGAATCGGACCAGGTCGAGATGCCGACCATCACCGAGGTGAGCGAGACCGACGATGCTAAGCGATCGAGCCGTCGCGCTGCCCCCGGACGTATCGACACGTCCGCCGCCGCCGCCGCCGCCGCCGGCTCTTCGACGCACGACTTTGACGGCTCCGACGTCGACGACGCGACGTACGAGCAGGCCGAGGTTGTCAAGTCGCCCAGGGTGTCCGTGGGCGCCAGTCCCCGAGGCAGCTCGGAGGCTCCTCAGAAGGAGGCGCTGACCCCCCGATCCTCGGCTCGCCTCGTTGACGTCCCCGCGCCCCGGAGCCACAGATCCCGATCGTCCTCGACGGAGACGGTCGACGGTCCTCGCAGCAGCTCCACCAGCCAGGCTCGCCCCGCCCCCAGCCCTGTCCGCACTGCCTCGGACGAGTCCGGCAGCTCGAGGGGCGTCGCCTCCGAGACTGCGGGCCGTCCCGCCGCGGCCGCGCCGGCGCCGTTCCAGTTCCCGCTTGACCGCGTCAGACCCTCTCTCCAGATCAAGGACGCCTCCATCTCCGAGTCGGAGGAGGAGCGGAGCGATGACGGCATCTCTGGCGTATCCGCGCCTCGGGTCCGTCCGCCGCCCTCTTCGACTCTGCCCAGGAGCTCCTCGCTGCCCATCAGCCGGACCGCCGCGGCGGGGACGCCCGCCGTCAATGCTTCCCACCCTGCCGGCCACTTCGTCGAGAACATCCCCGAGGTCCCGACCCCCCCCATCCCTGGCCAGCACGCTGCGAGGGCTGGGGCCGGGGCCGCGACCGCAAGGGAGACGGACGACTCGACCCTGTCCCCCGTCCGGTCCAACTCCTCGCAGCGCCTGAAGTACGCGTCGGGCTCGTCGAACTCGTCTGCTAACAGCCGCCACAAGGCCACCAGGACCTCGGCCGAGGAGCAGCAGGGTGCCTCTTCGCGCTCCGAAAACGTCCCCGTGGACTTTGAGGAGCTCATGAAGAGCAACCAGACCATCACCTACACCCTTACCCCCGAAAATATGCGCGACATGGATGTATGTGCCAACCCCCAACCCCCAACCCCCAACCCCTCGCCGGCCGTCCTCGCCTGAAGTGAATCGTGGCTGACGGTTATCCTCCCTAACGCAGTCCCCCCGGTCCAACCACAGCTCCGTCATGACCAAGTCCTCGCGCAGCAAGGGCGACGAGCCCGCCAAGTCGGATGAGAAGGTCCGCTCGCCATCCATACCCCCCGACGCCAGGAGCTCCCGCGCGGCTACGTCGGGCGGCATCCCCAAGTCGTCGTCCGAGCCGTCCAAGGTCTCCGCTCCCGGCAAGACGGCTGGCAGGGCCGGCAAGTCCGCGCCGGTCATCGTGCCTCCGCCCTCGCGTCCGACGAGCGCCACCTCCAGGCCTACCAACTCTCCCAAGCCTCACGTGCAAGCCCCTGCCATCTCGCCCGCCGTGGGTTCCAAGTCGCCACGCGTGCCGGCCGCCATGGCCCGCGAGGCTCGCGTGGACACGGATCGGTCGACGGCCGACTTTGCCGAGTTCATCAAGTCGACCGGCCCCCCGGGAGATACGGTGCCTCCTCCTCCCCGCCGCACCGCCAGCGTCGCCGTGAGCACGTCGCCCCGGTCCAACGTCGGCGCCAGCACCGCCAGCACGCCCAAGGTCGGCGGCGAGCGCCGAACGTCCGCTCCCGCCAAGAACGGCGGCGCAGTCGGAAGTGGCAGCGGCGGTAACAGCCACGGCCGCTACCAAGCTCGCGACGCGGTCGCGGACAGCAAGGGTGGCGACAAGTCCGACCTCATCGACTTCATCCGCCAGGGCCCGCCCGGACCGCCCGGCAGCAGCCAGATCCCGCGTCACGTCGCACCCTTCACCGTGGGCGACCCAGACGTGGCGCCGCGCACGGCCGCCGACGGCGGATCCCTGACGGGTACGCGGAACAGCCGCGCATCCACGAGCGTGACGGAGAACTCTCGGCAGTCGTCCGTCAACTCTCAGTCCGCGCTCGTCAACAAGAGCGGTGGCGCGCCGCAGGGTCTAGGAGTGGGGATGGGCATGCCGACGAGCATCGGCAGGGTGACGATGGGTGGCGGCGGTGACGACGCGGCGATGCCGGAGCGCAAGCAGCGCCGCGTACGCGACCCCTACGCCATCGACCTGAGTGACGAGGACGATGACGTGCCGGACGACCACCTCCCCATGCCGGCCGGCCCCCCAAGACCGCCCGCCAAGGAGGAGAGCCTGGCCGAGTTCCTCCGCAACTACGAGCCCCCGCCGTCGCCCCCGCAGCCGCAGATACCCCCGCCGCAGAAGAATCCGAAGAAGAAGGCCAGCGCACCCAGCCTGATCGGGCGGTTCCGAGGCGGCTTCGGCAGCTCCTCGTCCCACAGGGAGAAGGAGCCCAAGACGGCCAAGACGTCCAGGGCACCCAAGGAATCCAGCAGATTCCCGCCCGCCCCTCCCCCCGTCAGCAAGAACAGCAGCCACGCCGTGCTGGACTACGGCGGCGGCGGCGGCGGCGGCGGCGGCGGCAGACCCCGCGTAGGCAGCGCAGGCCACGTCCCCATCCAGGTCAACATGCCGCCGGGGTACGACCGGTACGGGCCCATCGACGGCAGCAGCTCCGCCAACAACAGCATCAGCACCAAGACGACCATCCCGCCTAGCACCAGGCCGCGCAAGCCGTCGAACGCGGGTGGGCCGGCCGGTCGCCCCGTGCCGATGAAGAGGTTCGAGCCCAGGGACGCCACGCCCATCGTCGGCTCCAGGTCGGGGACGTCCGACCTGGCCGCGTTTCTGAGGGACTCGGCCCCGCCACCCGAAACCGGGTCCCTGGCTGCCCAGAGTGCGGCTAGGGATCCGGTCCAGGGTGGAGAGGAGAGCGGTTTCTCCAAGATGTTTTCGAGGTCTAAGAAGGTGTATTGATGTCGTATATTCTTTACCCCCCCCAACTTGTTGATACCCCCTTGGTACCTTTTTTTATTTCTTTTTCTTCTCTCTTCACCAAGATATACGGTATATACTTTTTTCTATTTTACATTTCTTTTCTTTCTCCTTTTCGAAGAAACAAAAACCCCATCCGGTCCATGAAAGACTTTTTTCTGATAAAAAGCCATCTTGCTATTTCTGACGATTCCCATGTATTACCTTTTTTTTGTTTTAGATATATATATATATATATATATATATATCTTTTGCCGTTTGTCAGCTTGAGTTTCTTCAAATCTTACTCATCTTGTTCGCTCCTGTCTTTACTCTTTTCTCTTTGGTTTCTACCTGTCAACTCTTCTTTCTTGTTATTACTGTACTTTTCTTCTACTTCTTCTTCTTCTATACATCTTTCAAGCCTTGTTTCTTCAAGAGAGAGAGGAGAATGTCTCGGAGGGAGGAATGTTTCTGGATGTAGATTTTTTATAAATTGTTCTCTGTCCTTGTTCTCTCCCTGCTCCCTAGCTTAACTGCCGTGTGTAGAGATGCACCTGCCATCAGGGCGAAGCCGATTGATTTCTTCTCTCACTTGAACCGCTCGAACAGTAAATCTGCAGTATATTCTCACTTCATTACGCGAGTACACAACACAGATTGGAGCGCTCTGACAAACTGACGGACTGATCCTACATCCCTGTATTTGGTTGACCTGACTCCTCTAGGTAGGGTCGCCCAACCCTACCGATATGTATCGTATTATTTCATATTATTCTTATTATTTCTGGAAATATGTAGAAGACATTTTCATGTGACGTGTTTCGGTAATGGAGGCATCAATTCTTGTGTATCGTGTGTCTTGTCTGTGTGTCCTCCGGAGCCCTCGGTTGGGGTACAGGGTACGGGTACTTGGGAAATCCCTGACCCATAGCTAACCTTGTATGGAGGGAGGAGTGCGGTACTGGTACATCTTCTCTCTGGACGTCCTACTTGGTGACATTCCTATGATAACAATGATTTTCTTCAACTCCCCCTGCAGAAATATAATAAACCAACCCCCCCCCCCCCTGCGCGTTTGTATAAATATACCATTTGTCTCTCTCTCTCTCTCTCCTAGAATTCTCACGCTAGAAGCACTTCTTGGAATCAATTCTAGTCCTCTTATGCTACTGTCAAGTTGCTGCTGTTGCTGCTGCTGCTGCTGCTGCTGTTTGGTTGTGGTCTTGTTTGTACGTCACAGTACTATCTCATCTTCATTTCTTTAGAGAATTCTCCTACACTAGAATAGAATATCGCTCCCTACGTTGGCCGACACACACCCCTACTAATATATGGGGTCGGTTGGTGTCAGGAGGTAGGAGGTAGTCAGGTAGGGTCAGTTTTGCCAGAGCATTCGGGAGAGACGGATGGAAGAGAAATGAGACTGACATTGGATCCGACCTATGTTATAATATACAGCTCCCCTCCCCTAAAGTCACATCGGTCGGTTAGCTCAGTTGGTTAGAGCGTCGTACTAATAATGCGAAGGTCATGAGTTCGACCCTCATACTGACCATCTCTTTTTGCTCTTCTTTTCCTCTCAACCTTTCTTTTGGTCCTTAATTTTTTTTGGCTCTTACTATGTTTGTTGTGTGTGCATGTTCACTGGATTTAAATAAAGCTTCAACGCTTTCGACCCTTACCTTGTGCTTATCCAGATTTGAAGCCTCCATGTTAACCTGGTAAATAATTATACGTCTGTACTATCAAATCAGATGCCTGCGATTGCACATGTTCTGGAATACTGTGCGACTTCAGATGAGTATAGATGAAATCTTCATCAATCATACATAGTGTGTGTGAAATGTGCGGATTATGAGCACGCAGGGACAAGAAAAAAAAAAGGTAAGATGGGCATAAAAACGTGACCAAGAGCAAGAAGAAGTGGTCAGTATGAGGGTCGAACTCATGACCTTCGCATTATTAGTACGACGCTCTAACCAACTGAGCTAACCGACCAATTATTGATCAAGCAGGTTCAATATCGGTACTATGTTGGTTCCCACGCAAGGGAGAGTTGGTGAGGAAGATGAAGGATGATGCATGACGGTGTACCGAGTAAGATGGTTGAAGAGTGGAGTGGAGACGGTTGAAGAAGGGTATAGCCATGTCTTGCCGCCCTGCCTCGGACGCGACGGTATATGGCTGCCAAACGAGACCTGGCGAGAGACATAACTCGTGCTTCCGCGGTGAAACTGCCGGGCCATGCATCATTTCACGGTCTTATGGGCGGCTCGGCATGTCCTACTGAGAAGATGGTGGCCGAGGGACGAGAGACGGACATTGGGGAAGCCATTCATCGGTTGAACGAACACAGCCATCGTCTTTAGTATTTACGTGACGGGCGCGTGCTGATGTACCGCACGGGGTAGTACTGCGGTACGAGCGCAGCACAGCAGGAAACGGCGCAGTGATACGACAGTAGTAGTATTGATTTGCTCACGGCACGCTGGCCTTTTTTCTTTTTAAGGTCAACAATACAGTTATGCATACTTTACTACCGTCAGCAGTAAATCAAGTGCGGTAGTGTCACCACCGTTCCATGCTCGGCGGGACGGAACGACGTACATGTGTGGTATGCGGAAAGGCGTCGTCGCGGTATCTGTCTTGGCTCCTCTCGATGCGGTGTATAGTTACAGTAGTACGAGATGCAGTCAGGTAAATGATGTGATGATAGACCATGTGTGTGTGTGTGTGTGTGTGTGTATGTGTCCCGTCTTACGAATTGGTGGTGGTGGTGGAGGGGGGGGGGGGGGGGGGGGGGGGGGCAGCAGACATGTCAGATTACAAGAGATAGTCAGGGCAGGGAAGCTGAAGGGGCATGACTGTCAGGTTGGTCGGGTGGCGTGGAAGACCGAGTATGCAGCATGGAATACGATGGAGGATTGTCAAGCTGTCAGGAGAGGAGGAGACGCCAAGTTCTACGTGACGTCTACGTCCAGCGATGCAATCAGTCTGCTGGAGAGCATTCCGTACGCCGGTATGCAGATAGGCAGGGAGAGTTGTACACGTACAAGCACACGATGGACAGACTCACTAATATAATACATGTCGTCTGTACAGGCTATATGCAGTGATAATGTATCATCACCGCTAAGCAGACTTTGCTACGAGTATATGTTATAATGCTACATAAATATATTACATATAGTACCGCTGCACGCCCTCGGATGGAGAGGGCCTGGAGCTGGGTGAATGGGGCCGGTAGCGTGCTACGAGTACGAGTTGATATCTGTACTGTGAATAAGTCCGTGACGGGACGTGAGTCGTGTAATGTGACTACATTATCATTATCATTATCATTATTATTTTTCAAAATCTCAAACCTTTTTTTTCTGTTCAAATCCTTTTTCTTGCCTAAAGGTATAAAGGTTGCAGAAGCTGACGGGGACGCTGGCGGAACGGCTACTTCATCTTCGTACCGAGTACGGAGTAATACTTGTAGACGCCTTGCGACACTCTGCGATATCTATAGCGTCTTCGTCACCTCTAGCAAGCTACATGTACTGACGGATCGGTATAGGACATGTAGATGTATGTATCACGTATAGATGCTACAGGTAGGGGGGTATTAGCAGGTAGCTCGTATGTGTAATATATATAATATATATATATATATACATATATATATTATATATGGGGACGGAGGAGATGAGAGCCAGCGCCGTTGCATCAGCGAAAGTCCGAAGGGGCACAGTCGCCTGGGAGCTGGAAGCTGGCTACCTGTAGACTGTATCTAGCAGGTGCTGGCTGTACCGGAGTCCTGTAAATCTGTACTGGGGCCACGGGGAGAAGTTCACTGGACAGTCTAAAGTGGGTAGCTTCCCATCTCGAAAAAAAAAAAAAAAGATTAGTCCATCAGGGGGGGTTCATTGGAAAGAAAAAAAAAAGATCAATGCACTTTTTTTTTTCTAACATGTTCCATACATCGGGGGGGAGCCACAGGGGAGCCACAGGGGACCACAGGGCGGGCCAAACTCTCATCCCTTTCCGTCCACCATTATCATTTATGGAGTGCGGAGTATCAACACTGCCTGTATTACGGATACTTGTACGGGCACCTAACCATACAGGGTCATCCATCAGCTGCGGGACACGCCTAGAGTTGTCGCCCGACGATCGTGAGATGTAATACCGGATGAGTGAGATGCAGCGGGAATCTCAGCCGTATCGCATACTCGTAGCCGTGTGATACGTACTCGTCCTGTACATGTACGAGCACTATATCATACCTGTAGGTGCGAGCAGCGGGCAGCTCTGCTGCTAGGTGTACTGGCACTATATGTACTGTCGAGATGGATTCAATCGACGAGGTCGAGGAACCCCTCGATGGGTGAAGACGTTCGGTAGACGCCCCGACTGCTACGGTACTACCTCGAGATGACCGGGAACCCTCTGACCGTGAAAGCCTTGGCCGTGAAAGCCTTGGCCTCGATATCTGAACTCTTCTTGGCGGCCTGGGCCGAGTACCACCATGATCCATACGCAGCGCTGCAGGTATCGCAATAGACGGACAGACAGGCCTGGGAGCTGACCATACGACTCCAAGCTACAGGTACGGATACACACGTACGGAGCACTCGTAATAGTAGTAATAGTACAGGCATATATTGGCATATCCAGTACCCAATACGCCGTGAACACCTTCCACCACCACTCTGCCCTCTACTCCGTAATCGTACCCAACTCGTACGTCGTAACGACAGTCGTAGCCGACCCTCCTTCCTCTCACCTACAGGCGCCATGGAAGGGACAGCTGAACCACCATCAATTGGGCCTGCATATGCTCTCCCTCCCTCCCTCCATCTCTCCTCTCTCTCTCGCCATCCTCCCCTTCGCCCCCCTTCGACCCCCCTCCCCTCTCACACAACGACGACGACACGGGCCTTGCTGCCGAAAAAGTCGGCTCCGAGATCTTGATTGATGAAGGAACATGTCAGGCAGATCGATTAGCCTCATCGTCTTGGCACACACCATCATGGAACTGCTGCTGCTAACCTCATGCCAAAAAAAAAAAGTCTGTAATACCCGACTCTGTATCCTCCTTCTAGCTCTGAACTCGGTCTTGAATCGGGCTCTTCTGCCCTGCCCATCTCAAGGACCCTGCACGGATCGCCCGGTCCCTGGCAAGCCTCCCCAGGTTCCAGACCGTTCTCGGCATACACCCAAAACCTTGACATCCGGCTTCTCATTCGATCCATCCGTCGCCTCCTTTCCTCCCCATACCCTTCCCCCCCCCCCCCCCCCCCCCTCTCTCTCTCTCTCTCTCTCTCTCTCTCTCTCCCTCTCCCCCTCTCTCCTTCTGTGCGCCTCCACCCTCCCATTTGCTGTGCGCTTTTCATTACCCTGCCGGCTGGTGTGTTGCAGTAGCGCTGGACGCTTCTAGTCACTCTTGTCTCGTCCATCCTTGGACTTTCTCTCTCATAGTTCTGGACCAAGCAGATAGTTCCACACCCTAACAACTCCCGCACTTGCTGACCCCGGTCCTCTCTCCTCTCTCCCGTTCCCCGTCTCTCTCAGCTCAGGTTTTTGACATGGGGTAGTTTTGTTTTAATTTTATCTTAAATAATTTTTTTTTTTTTTTTGCAGACGAGGACAGAGAGAAGCTACCTGCCTGTACCTGTACTCTGAGTAGACCTCTCCCACTTTTTGTCCGCCACCTGTCTCCTCCCCCCCCCCCCAAACTTCTCACCAACGAGTTGAACCATCTACGGACTGGACTCACCACTAGACTCATCCTTTCCCCTTAGTGGCCGGGGTCGACGTGCGTCCGGACTGGGTTTGCCCACTTCTAATCCTACGTGTTAGTCTGTGCATTGCCGTCTTTCCTGTGGTTCCTGCTCCAAGACCGATAAACCCAATACCACCACTACCTCTCCGGTCTAACCCACTCCGGGTGGACGGCGAGGAGGGAGGAGAAAGGGACGAGGTCGGCATGCGTTGAGAATATACTTCCCGCCCATCCATCCTTCTTCTGCTTCTTCTTTCCCCAAGACTATCACCACCACAACCACCACCACCAGCACCGCCGACCACGACCGCGACCACGGCACACCCTGATCCTCGAGAGATCCGAAAGCTTCCCATCCTCCCCGCCCCTCCCCATCGTCTGCTGCTTATGCTTCTTCTGGTGCCTTACGCGTGTGCTGTGTGGCGAGAGAGTTGTCCGGCCCGCCCAGCAGAGGCAGCCATGCCTCTCCGGATCCCGGTTCGACCTCCTACACAACCCAGCAGCCTCCGACAATGAGGATCGCCATCCGCGAGCAGCTCGCCCTGCTGGTCCTCTCGACGACCCTCGTCGCCCTCGCCGTCGTCTCCGTCCCGACATGGCTCTACGTCAACAACCACATCGCCGGCAACCTGCGCAGCGGCCTGTCCCTCACGGCCTCGCTCAAGGCCTCGCGCATAACCTCCCTGCTCGAGCTCATCCAGACCAGCTGCTACACCATGGGCTCGCGCCTGCTGATACAGGAGGCCCTCGGCGACTTCTACTCGCTCGGCGAGTCCAACTGGCAGGGCGCCGCCATCGACATCACCAGCGCCCTCAGCGTCGGCGCCACCACCGGCCTCCTCCAGGTCCGCATCTACTCCCGCAACCGGACCGGCAACCCCCTCGGCCTGCTCAACGTCACCGCCGCCAACGTGCCCCACATCGTCCTGCCCTACACGGCCCCCAACGGCTCCCAGGTCACCCTCGGCGACCCGGACTACGGGTACCCCCCCATGCTGTACCCCAACATCACCTACCTCGACCTCGACCGCGGCAACGCCATCCGCCCGGACGTCCCCGCCACCGTCGCCGAGGCCTTCCCCGGCGTCCGGATCTCGCGCAACGGCGGGCTCCTCCTAGGCCCCCTGGCTATCAACGAGACCACCGCCCTCGTGTCCGTCTCGGTCCCCATCAGGGACAATAACGACCGCTTCATCCTCGGCTACATGACCGTCCTCGCCACGGCCTCGCCCATCATCCAGGTCAGGGATTCGCGCGAGGGCATGGGCGAGAGCGGGATGGTGCTCATCGTCGGTCCCACCGAGGCCTCGAACCGGTTCGACGCCAGCCTGCCCCCGAGCAACGAGACCTACACCCCGCCCAGGGACGAGTTCGCCAAGCTCGACGTCCACTTCGTCCTGCCCCCCAACGCCGAGGACGACGAGTCCCTGGGCCGCCACTCGGACCACCTCCTCTCCCGGGGCACGGCCGGCGACCCCTTCCCCGTCGCCGACTACCCGGCCGCCCTGGCCGCCTTCAGCGGCCGGTCCGAGACGGTCAACAACGCGAGCGCCATGCTCCACACCCGCAACGAGCAGGGCGTCAAGGTCTCGGTCGGCTACGCGAGGACCCAGACCCCGCTGGCCAACTGGACCGTCATCGTCGAGAAGTCCAAGAAGGAGGCCTACCAGCCGATATCGACCCTGAGCGACATCCTCCTCGGCACCGTCTTCGGCACCGCCGCCATCCTGGCCCTGCTGGCCCTGCCCTGCGCCCACGTCGGCGTGATGCCCATCCGGAAGCTCAAGGCCGCCACGGAGAAGTCCGTCAGCCCCCCCGGCTACGAGGAGTGCTTCACCGACTCGGACGGCTACTCGTCCGACCTCCCGCCGACGGCGTCGCAGAAGTCCAAGAGGAACATCATCACCACCGTGTCCCACCTCCTGTGGCGCGCCAAGCCGGCCAACGCCACCGCGTCGCACGACACGGCCCGACGCACCTTCAAGATACCCGGCAAGGTCGACGTGCGGAGGCACTGGATCAGGGACGAGCTCACCGAGCTCACCGACACCTTCAACAGCATGAGCGACGAGCTGGTCAAGCAGTACAACTCGCTCGACGACAAGGTGGCCGAGCGGACCAAGCAGCTCAGCGAGAGCAAGAAGGCCGCCGAGGCCGCCAACGAGAGCAAGACGCTCTTCATCGCCAACATCTCCCACGAGCTCAAGACGCCGCTCAACGGCATCCTCGGCCTCTGCGCCGTCTGCATGGAGGAGACGGACATTGCCAAGATCAAGCAGTCGCTCAAGGTCGTCTACGGGTCCGGCGACTTGCTGCTGCACCTGCTCGAGGACCTGCTGAGCTTCTCCAAGAACCAGATCGGCCACCAGGTCATGGTCGAGCCCAGGGTCTTCCGCCTCGCCGACGTGCGCTCGCAGATCCTCGCCATCTTCGACAAGCAGGCCAGGGAGGGTCAGATCGACTTCTCCGTCAGCTTCTCCAGCGCGTGCAGCCTCTTCGAGGGCGACGGCGAGCCCTACCAGTCAACGCCGTCGCCCAACCTGCCCAAGGTGCCCAAGCTCGAGGACGTCGCCCTCTGGGGTGACCAGCACCGCATCCTGCAGGTCATCATCAACCTCGTGGGCAACAGCCTCAAGTTCACCCCCTCGCAGGGCCGGGTCGAGGTCAGCATCAGGTGCGCGGGCGAGGACACGCCGTCCCAGCAGCACGAAGACGTCAGCCGCAGCTCGTCCGTGTCCAAGGGGCACTCCAGGGGCGCCCGCCGCCGCCGCGGCTCGAGCTCGGTGCAGTCGACCGTCTCCGCCGCGGCGGCCGGCGGCCCCGCCGCCAGCGGACCGAGCCTCGGACGCACCGCCCTCGCCATCAACCCCATGGAACCGAAGGCCAGCAGCATGTCGGACGCCGGCGCCGTCCCCGGGTCCAAGACCTTCCTGTTCGAGTTCGTCGTCCGCGACACGGGCCCGGGCATCCCGCAGCACCTGCAGGACAAGGTCTTCGAGCCCTTCGTCCAGGGCGACCCGGGCCTCAGCAAGAAGTTTGGAGGCACGGGGCTCGGCCTCAGCATCTGCCAGCAGCTGGCGAGCCTCATGGGTGGCTCCATCGACCTCGACAGCACCGAGGGCTCCGGCAGCACCTTCACCATGCGCATCCCGCTCCGGTTCGCCAGGGGCAGATGGTCGTCCGTCGACTGCACGGCAGGCGGCGGCGAGAACGCAGCGCCGGAGCCGGGATGGGGGCCCCAGGCCGACGGCGGCGGCAGCAGCACCGGCAGCACCGCCCCGGACCCGGCCGCTTGGGCCGGAGGAGCGGGCACGCCCAGACGTTCGCTGGAGGAGCGGACGCCTTCGAGCTCGCTCAGCTCGCAGCCGCGCCTGGTCGGGCTGCGCCAGCCGTACTTCTCGGTCAACCTGCCGACGGCGACCGGCCCGTCGGAGTCGTCGCCGTCGCCGTCCCTGCCATCGGTGATCAAGAAGGCGGCGGCGGCGGCGGCGCGGGACGGCGACGACGCGCAGACCAGCAAGCTCCGGGTGCTGGTGGCGGACGACAACTCGACCAACGTCGAGGTGGTGCGGCGGATGCTCAAGCTGGAGGACATCAGCGACGTGACCATCGCCAAGGACGGGCAGGAGGCGTATGAGCTGGTCAAGAGCACGATGGAGAGCAACGACCCGTTCGACGTCATCTTCATGGACGTCCAGATGCCCAACGTCGACGGCCTGCAGAGCACGCGGCTGATCCGCGGCATGGGCTTCACGTCGCCCATCGTGGCGCTCACGGCCTTCTCGGAGGAGAGCAACGTGCGCGAGTGCATCAACTCGGGCATGAACGAGTTCCTGTCCAAGCCCATACGGAGGCCCGCGCTCAAGCAGGTGCTGCAGCAGTTTGCCACCATCCCCGAGGAGCCAGAGTCACCGTCGTCACCGACGCTGCCGGCCTCGCGCAAGGTCAGGCCGCTGTCGTTGTCTCCCACCTCTAACCCTCATCCTTCTCCTGCCGCTGCCAACGCTGATGCTGCTGCGGCTGCTGCCGTCTCGTTACATGCTGGTGAAGAGGAGCGTGGAGAGACAGAGTTGCCACCTTCACCTCCGTTTCACGACTCGAGATGAGGATATCCCGACCGACAGCAGTCATTGATCTCACCCCATCTACGCCATCACACTTTATTGCTGTCATCGTACACCTACTCTACATCTCTCTACACCTCCCCCCCCCCCCCTTCCACACACACACACACACACACACACACATATATATATATATATATATATACGGCTCTCTCTCTACATT
>NW_023336191.1:1594073-1604195 GCF_012550715.1 Geosmithia morbida
CGTTCTCGGCATACACCCAAAACCTTGACATCCGGCTTCTCATTCGATCCATCCGTCGCCTCCTTTCCTCCCCATACCCTTCCCCCCCCCCCCCCCCCCCTCCCCCCCCCCCCCCCCCTTCCACACACACACACACACACACACACACAYATATATATATATATATATATACGGCTCTCTCTCTACATTCATCACGACGCATCTTCCTCATCACTCGAGGAGAGCATGTAGCACACTGCCCCCTACGACCTGATCAACAAAAGAAAACAGATCTTTGGCGCAACGGTCAGATCTTAATTTGTTTATATAAAGTATTCCATCTGTAATACATGTCATTTATCTCTTTTGGGGGGGGGGGGGGGGGGGGGAGGTTTGGTTCCATATCTTTTCTTCTTTTCCACATTACCTTTTTCCTTCATATCCTGTCTATTCCTCTGTCTGATCTCAGACATGATACCCAATCGCCAGCCATTCTTACTCTCTTTACATTTTCTTCTTCTCCTGGCGTTTTTGTCTTTTCTTTTTTATTATCTCCTTCCTTTTTTCTCGGTCTTTTTTTTTCTTTTTTCTTTTGTGGGCTGTCTACATCTGTAACCTCGATCGGATGGCCTTTTTCTCTGTTTCTATTCTATTTTTATATTCTAATTATATATATATCTGTAGTGCTTAGTGTTCCGACATGGGATGAAGGAAGTAGAAGAAGAAAGAGAGAGAAAAAGGGAGAGGGGGGGAGAGAGGGAGTATATTGATGTGAAGGTTGAGTTGCTGTGGAGGTTATGATGTAATAATAATACCTTACTGGTTCTTCCCAGTACACAAACCTGGACCTCCCAAAGTAAAGATACAAAATAATAATACACGTCGGGACTAGGCGGCGTATTGATAATTCCTGCTGATTCATTTCCAACAGATAAAAACCTGGTTCTTCCCCAGTAGTATGAGAAGTAGTAGTATTAGTAGGTGCTTCAGCCCCCCCCCCCCTTTAGAGGAAAGGGCCGCGACAGTCATGTATGATGATCCCGGCCGTTCGTTCTATCCAATCTGTCTAATGATTCCGTAGAAATAGGTTGAGTTTGTGCTACTTGTTTTAGAGGCGGCCTAAAGGTATACATACATATATATATATACATATATATTGTTTGTATCTGTTTGCATCAAACAGCCAAATGCAACCGGAAGAGGGGATAATCCGGGACCGAGGCTGTTGCCTCAGGATGACATGACAAACATACTCACATATAACTATCACGATGAGAGTCATCCTAGATCAATACAACATATCGATCATCACAAACGCAAAGGCTCTTCGTAAAAGAAGGAGCTAATGCACCTGTGATATTGTGAGGTGAAGATTAAGGAAGAAAAGACGAAACCAACATATATACATACATTAGGTTCCAGGCTGGAATATCACTATTGCGTGACATCTCGTATCTGTTGCATTACAAACAGCTTGGGATGGTTCCAAAGCATGATGAATATCTACATATATAATCTGTACATATATAATACATACATGTCAATATATCTCAATAATATCAGTACATCAGTACAGATTACATGTCGAGGTTATACGACGTCCATCTACCCACTTTGAAGGCTGATACAGAAGTAATACATGACATGTCAGAACATACTAGTAAAATTCATATATTACATTACGCTCACTGCTCCGTACCTGATACATCATTCCCAAGTATAGTGTGTCAGCCATGCCAGCAACTATTCGAGGTAAGAAACTGGAAAAAAAGAAGGGAATTGTCCGGTATACTCATTAACAATAGTAATAGCAATGTAACCGAACATGATACCACCACACCTACTCATAAAAGAGTACAGATAAAACTAAGAGTATCCATAAAACTCGTGTATACCAAAAAAAAAAAAAGAGGAATACCAGAACAATAACAACAACAGTCATACGAAGAAGAAGAGAGATAAAACAGAAACAAAGAACAAAACATAGCGACGCTGTTCCAGCCTCTCTCACCGACCAAGAACGAAAAGGAACCTAGCGCCGCGCTTTAAATCCAACAAGTCGATGCAGTAGATGAAGGAAAGAAGGGGGTTTCTTTTTGGAAAGAAAAAAGAAAAAAAAGAGGAGAGCGAGAAGAATGAAGAGACAGAAAGAGAAGGAGTCGAGAAAGAAAACATCTTTGGGAGGAGAGAAGAAGAAGAAGGAAAAACGCAAGTGTTCCGGTCAGAGATATGATTGACCTGCTAGACGGAAAGACGCACGTGAACTCAAATCTCCATCTGCCCTGCAATATCCTCACTCATGAGCCTCATACGTCTCTTATCGAGCACGACATCGCCGTCGTCGTCGTCGTCGTCAAACTCCTCCTCCTCGGGCTCGTCATCTTCCACGACGTCGTCGTCCGAGAACATGACGAGGTCGCCGTCCTCGCCGCGGTTCCAGTACAGCCCGTCGTCGCGGGGGCTCCCCTCGTCTTCGTCGTCGTCAAAGGCGGCGACGGGCCTGACGTCCCGGTCGCCGAGCCAGTAGTCGGTGCGCTTGGCAGACGACGACATCAGCAGGGCCGACGACGGCAGCGACGAAGACGACGGCCAGGGGCCGCCGCCGAAGGGGTCGACGAGGGCGCCGCCGCCGCCGCCGCCCCTGCTGCGGGCGAGGCTGGCCGCTGCCATCTTGCTCTTGGTCGGCCGCAGGGTCGGGCTGGCGGTGGACGAGACGACGGGCACGACCCGCACGTACAGGTACGCCACGCGCTTGAGGGTGCGGTTGAAGAAGAAGTAGTGCGCCGCCCAGATGGCGCTCTCGTCCTCCTCGAACGGGTCGACGTCCGGGTGGTACCCGAATACGGTGCACTCGTTGAGGCGCATCTCCTTGTCGATCAGGGACCAGCACTGCGGGCCCCACGGCGCGCTGGCGTCGCTGCCCAGCGACGACGACTCGGCCGACCTCGGCTCGAAGCCGGGCCGTACGTTCTGCAGTATCGAGTCCAGGCTCACCATGACGCGACGCAGGTTACGCTCGCGCTTGAAGTCGCCCGGCCGCAGCACGTGCGAGAAGTCGTAGTGCGGGTGGCTGGCGTTGAGCGTCGCGATCAGGTACGCAAACGTCCGCCGGCTCGACAGCTCCGACAGCGGTCCGAACGCGCTCGAGTGCGAGAAGAGCTGCATGCTGGGCGACGTCGCCAGCATCTGTTCCCGGTCCGGCGGCGACAGGCTGGCCCCCAGCTTGAGGAGGGCCGCATGCTGGGAGCTCAGGTCCTTGTCGATGTTCCTGTACAGCTTCTTGTCTGACCCGGTCGACTTGGTCGTGTACAGGTCGCATCCGCCCGTGACGTTGCAATCGGGTGTGTTGAAGTTGAGGGCGCTCGTCACCGCCTCGAAATCCTGAACGGGGAGATACTGCAAGCAAGAAGAGGAGATGATCTGTGGTCAGCGCCGGTAGAGGGGGAGGAGTACCATGACATTCTCCTGTGCCAGTTCGCACCTTCATCGTGGGCTGCGGGGAGGGGTTCCGGCAGCGGATGGCATGCAAGTCCCAGTACGCAGATAAGTGGTGGTGGTGGTGGTGATGTCTTATGCTGGATCGAACGTAATCAATGCACGGCCGCGCGTGGAAGGCCGGGGTCCGATACAGGGGGGGTGCGGCAGTGACGCAGCTGGCGCGAATCGATGGATCGCGATATTATGAAATGGTTCGTGTCGCAATCAATCGTCGTATGGCGCATCGAGTCGGGCGCGTAAAGAGGGGGAGGAGTGGGGAGGCGCGATTCGGATTCGGATGATGTCGTGTCTCGTGCTCTCGTAGGATTATCGACAGTTCTGCTACAAGCAGGACTGCTGCGCGTCGAGGATCAGGGGTGCGATGCTGCGGCAGGATAGGTGTGAGAGGTAAGATTGCTGCTGTTGCCGATGTTTCTGTCGTCGTCGTTGTTATTGTTGCTGTTGCTGCTGTTGTGCTGTTATTGTTGTTGTGGTGGTGGTGGTGGTGGTGGTGATGGTGGTGGAGAGAGAATGCTAGTGGTGGATGATGCTGGCGGTGATGGTTGAGGGAGGGAGGAGGGAGGAGGGAGGAGGGATGGCAAGAGGCTATTATCCGTTCGGTGGGTTTATCGTGAGGAGGGAGGGGGGGGAGAGGGTTCGAATGCGTGAGCTAATCACGGGAGTCGTCATCAGGATACCAGCGCGGTAACAGCTGTCGGCAAAGATCCGGAAGGAAGGGGGCGGCAGTCAAGCGCAGCGCAACTTCACTCTGGCGTGAGGTCACGGCCTAACAAGTTCCCAGTAGCCCGTATTGGGCCGATTGGCGGCGGCGGCGGTGAGATTTGGTGGGGAGGGAGGGGGCGCAGGAAGGGAAGAAGACAGAGGAGAGTTAGGGGATTGACCTTCTGCAACTCTAATCTTGTGACGGAAGAGTAAAACAGAGTTCCAATGGCCCATCCCTCCTTCTTTCTCTCTCTTCTTTCTTTCTTTCTCCTCCCATCTCCCCTCCCTAATCGCTGTTTGGATACACAGAGTCTTTCAAGGACGCCAGGAGGGATGATACTGAGCCCGTATGATGGCAACGGTGCTGTCTAGCTGGCTCATCATCCGGCCGCATTCGAGGCCAGCTGGCTCTCCCCACCGCTCCACTTGTTCAGGTGCACCATTGGGCGTGACGCACAGCGTAGCGTGGCATTCGGATTGGCCTCTTCAATTCTCCTTCCCTCGCCGTTCGGAATTCCTCTAGTGGCCCCCCCCCCCCGCCCCTTTGTGTTTCCTCGTGTCCTCGTCGCTTCTCGTCTCTGGCCGGTCTCCGCCAGCCCAACGACGAATTGCGGTTCCCGTAATCGGCACGCGTTGTCGGGCGTCGCTGCTGTCGCTCGACATTGTCTCTCGGGCTAATGCCGTCACCATGATGCTGTGGCAACTCTCCAACACATTACTCTTGTCTCGTCTCGTCGCATGACACCAACCCGCTCGTCCGTTCATCCGTTCGCTTCGCTCCTCGACGGTGCGCGTGGTGCGCGTGTCAACGACGTAGGTTCGTAGCAGCTGCTGCCAACCTCGGTCTTGACCCTCTGCCTTGCCAGTCCAGAGGTGCTGCGGGCATGCATGGCAGTATGAACCCCTAGACATGGGAACACGGTAGTAGTTTCTTGTTTGGAGCATTGTGAAAGTGAGTATCTTGATATAAAAGAGGGTGGTGATCCACCTCCAAGATCTACAGACTGTTCTCCATTCCTCTTCGAATAACACCAGACGCCCGTCGCTGTCAGGCCGGTTCCCCACCATCGTGACGCGCACAGATGCGAGGTCCATCCCAGTCCCCTGCGTGTGAACCAAAAAAGAAAGAAAAGAAACCGGCTGAATATCATTTGTCGTCCGTCCTATCATACTTCTCGTCTGCTGCCGCCCTGTTCCTGGAAATCGTTGTTTCTGTTACCAGACGATTCCCTCTTCCTTCAGACGATGCAACACCTCATCTGACTGTGTTGCAACCGTTGTGGTCAATAATCTGTGCTCGCCCGTAGCCTCGTAGAGAACATCCAGCGTGGGTTCGTCTGTAGGGGTTGGGAGAGAGGGGCTCGGCAAGATGGTAGGAGCATGCGTCCTCAGGTAGGGACGCGCCGGCAGCCAGCAACCCGCCCTGACCGCACATGACCCCCCTCAGCTATGCGGCATGTCCTCCGACCGGCCAGGCCCGACGACTCCTCTAGACCTGTCGGAGATGAGATCGGTGCATGACGGCGCGGGGCGCCATTACATGAGCTTCGTCACCTCGTCCTCGACCTTTTGTGACGGTAAATCACCCTCACGTCAGCACCAGGGAGTCTCGCCGGGCAAGGAAGGGGCCGAGCAAGGCACGTGTGCTCTCGCGGGGATTTGCGGCAAGGGGGAGGGGCGCCATGAATTGGACGGAGAGGAGGGGAGGAAACGCTCGGTTCAGCCGCTTACCTCCATATCTTCGAGCGAGTCTTGTTGCCCTATGCAGCGTAGCACATTCTTCTTGCTGCTCTCCTGCAGCTCGCCGGCCAGCAGGAGCTCGTCGAGCATGTAGTAGGCCTTTGTGAAGGAGAAGATGATGTCGAGTTCACACACATTGCCGTAGTACTTGTCCATCTGCTCGACGTATCGGTGAATGATCTCGAGCGTGATGAGCTCGTTGTCCTCGGAAGCGCAGCCGGCGATGAAGAAGAGCGAGGCGTATCGACGGTAGACGATTTTGGTGTCTGCGGAGGAACGTGTGAGCCTTCTCCCCCCCTTGCTTCTCCTCTTGTGCTTCCTGGAAGCTCGACCATGGTTTCGCTTCCGGAAAGCTTCGTCACTGACCTTTGTACTCGATAAAGTTGCACATGCGTGTTCGGCGGGCGAGGACCAGCTGTGAAACGTCCTTGACGATCTTGGCCTTGTCCTTGGGCGAAAGGGTGGTGAACCACTTGGCGAGGCGCTGGATCGAGGCAGATCAGGTCAGCATTTCTTCCGTGACGCACAGACGCTCGTGAGGAAGACGGATCTCGGTGTGTACGCACCACCTTGCCCTGGCGGGATAGGAGAATCAGGTATCTGCGAGGCCTGATATCAGTGGCCGCGCATTTCGGCAGAGGGGGGGGGGTAACGGCGGCGTACTGGATAGCCATCTTGTCCTCGATCGAGCAGCACCCTTGCCAGCGAAGTCCGGGTGTGCTGTTTCTGTTCTCGACGGGGTGCGTGGGTGGGATAGTGGAGGGGATTCGAAAAGTCGCGGGGGGGAAGGGGGAAAGACTGCTTGGTTTGACCAAGGTAATTTTGCTTGGGTTGGTGACGAGACGCAGCTGTTTAGAACCTCAGACCTCAGGGAGCAAGGAGGAGCTGCTAGGGACACATAATACACCACCCACTCGCTGTAGGGTGTGCTCTCTCCACTCCTCTCATCAGCCCATTAGCCTCCTCTTCCCCTCCTAGCAGCGTGAAAGAAGGGGGGAGATAAAAAAAAAAAATACGTCCGATTCTACCCTGTACAGACAAAGGAAAAAACTGTTGCTGATTCACCTACAGGCTACATGCATTCATTGATCATATACTATTAATATAATGAGTTAATTAATGAGAGAGAAGAAAAGAAAAAAAGAAAAAAAAGCGCTTCGATCCGGAAGAGGGGAGGTGCGTCGAATTACAAATACATGGTCCTTGACGGCTTTTCCACGCCTTTTTTTTTTTTTTTTTTTTTCCCTGAGCGGAGCTTTTTGTTGCTATTCCAGTGCAAATCCGTCTTTTTAGTGCAGCGCAATCAATTGCTTACCATCCTTTCTCTTCCGCGTCAACTCAACCACTCCGGTGGCGTAGCTAGGCACCAACTCAGTTTTCCTCTTCTTATCCTTGAATTTTTCCTCGTGGTCAAACATCCCGACCTTTTATTTTTATTTCCATCCTTTTACGTCGCCTATAAAGATCCATCCATACAATTCACCTACTTCTCACCATATCTGGCCGCACGAGGCTAATGCCTGATCCCACCCAGGACACAAATAGGATGAACAAGCGACTTGTGTGGGATAATTAGTCATCTCATCTCTACCACCATCTTCGCCAGCGAACGCCCTTGATTTTACATCCAACCTTCAATCCAGCAGGAGAGAGATAGATAGCAGAAAGTACTCTCCTCTCCTGGTACGCACACCCACATCACAGAGAAGGAGGGTCAGCAGAGATAAAGGAAAAAAAGCAGACCGCCGCCATGACGAAGCTCGTGCTATCTACGGGGTATGTCAACCGACCCCTCCTCCACTACCCCTCCATAGGGGAAAAGACCGCGAGACTACCGGCCCCCATTGCGCGCGCTGCGCGTGGGCAGAGATGAAGGGGTGAGGAGAGAAGGAGAGCGTATCGCTGACAGCTCCCTCGTAGCAACGTCATGTCCGCGGGCCCGGCCTTCATCCGCAAGCGCGGCAGCGGGAGCCGATCCAACCACGAGCTCCTGCACTCTCTGCGCGACAACTTCGCAGCCGCGCAGATCGACTACGCCCCCCCGGCGACCAACGGCAACGGCGACGGGAACGGCACCGCCACGCCGGTGACGGCGTGGACGGAGCAGACGGGCGACAGCCTCTTCATACCGCGCGTGGACTGGCGCGGAGCCGGACTCCGCGACGAGGCGGGCCAGTACGAAATCACCGTCAAGCTCTTCCTCCTCCCCGGCACGGACGCATCCCAGCGCGAGACGCTCATCGGGGAAGCCCTGGACCTCGTGCGTCGGGAGCTGGGCATCTCGACGATCGACCTGCTGGTCGTCTCGTTCCCAGGCATGTCCTTCGAGGGCGACTGCGAGTGGGAGGCCGATGAGCGCAACGCGCAGCAGGGAAACCTGGACGACGAGGTCGCGACGTGGCGCATCCTCGAGGGGCTGCACGCGCGTGGCCTGGTCAGGAGGCTCGGCGTCTCCGAGTTCGGCAGCCAGAAGCTCACCGACTTCATAGCCCGCACAGACGTCCGACCCGCCGTCGACCAGGTCAACCTGACCAACTGCTGCAACGTGCCGCCCCCGCTGAAGAAGCTCGCGGAGGACAAGGGGATCGAGCTCAATGTCCACTCCGACTGCACCGATATCCTGCCTCGCGGGACGCTGCGAGAGCTCTTGGGGCCGACGTCCGCCGGAGGCGCCGGAGTCCTGGCCGACCAGGCCGATGCCTCCAGCCCCGGGCTGCACGGCGACGTCGTGCCCAGGTGGGTGGTTAGGTATCTGGCCTTTGTGCGCGACAGGGGTGTCATCGAGAACAAGGGATACTTTGCCGGAGCAGAGCTCAGGGACTGAAAGGAGGGGGAGATGTCTCGTCTCCGACAGGAAGATGGAGTTTTGCCGCACGATATCATGCGCATCATCGTACATTTAAAGAGGAAAGATTTTTTTTTAAAAAAAAAGAGAGCAAAAAAAAAAAAAAGAGGAGAGAGAGAAAGAAAGAAAGAGAGGAATCTTGATTGGAGCATGTTATGCGTTGGATTATGTTTAGCGAACAGCATCATCATTACCCCCTCCCCCCCCCCACACACACACACACACACACACACACACACACACACACGCACAGTTCTTGCATATACTGGACCAGGGAGGAAGGATGAGAGCAGAAAGAGCAAGGTTGATGTGCTCTCATTTTTATTCTTATATTTTCATCTTTGCTCCGTCTGCTAGACCATCTATTTTTTTGTCTCTGATTTTATACAATGCAGATTACCCCAGCATACTCCGTTTCCTGCCCCTCATCCTGACGTCCTCCAACCTCTTAATCACTGCCGGGGCCTGCGGGAAGGACTCCTTGTACGCTTCCAAGACGTCGGGGAAGATGCACTCTGCGCGGGGGTGGGTGCTTGCAAAGGCCCGTTCGAGGACGTACAGGTCCACTGCGCGGTCCTCGGGGAGGGTGCTCCCGCTGGCCAGGCCGAGATCGATGATGACGATGTCGCCGTCTAGGGGAGCACCGCCGGCACCGCTCCCCGTCTCTGCCCCCGTCGGGCTGAGCATCATGTTGCTAGTAGTCAGGTCTCCGTGGACGACGCCGACGCGATGCATGTGACCGACGGCGGCGCCGATGCGACGCATCAGTCCGCGCAGCGCCTCGTTATCCTCGACGCTCTCCCGCTCGACGCCGTCGGCGCCGCCGGCCCGTGCGCCGAGTGCCTCGTTTATGCGCGCCCGCACAGGCAGACCGGATACCCACTCTAGCATGAGCCACCCGGCCGCCTCGTCGAGGCCGTACACGGCGGGCACGCGCACCCCCTCGCGACGGCAGCGCACGAGGATGCGTGCCTCGGACAGGATGCGGTGGCGGGTCAGGCGCTGGTCGAGCGTCGGGTGCCGCCACGGCTTCGCGGGTCGATATTTCAGTGCGCAGGGGGTGTCTGGAGAGAGATATGTTGTCTTGTAGAGTCGGCCTTCCGCGCCTTGGGCGATGAGCGTGGGGTCGGTCGAGGACGGATGCGTGAGGATGGTGGGGAGCGGGAAGGCGCCCGCTGCCGAGGGGGGTGCGGCTGGGGTAGCCATGTTGACCCGTGTGTTTCCTCTCTCCTCTCGTTTGTCTCTGTCCCGTCTTGTTCCTTGTGAACTGGGCTTGTGGTCTCACCTTGTTGTCGTCGTCGTCGTTGTCGTCGGTGGTGATGGCGGTGATGGTGGTGGTTTCAATCTTTGGAGGTCTG
>NW_023336191.1:1604220-1613110 GCF_012550715.1 Geosmithia morbida
AGGAAGAACGGCGGAGGACGGTTTCCCAATTTTGGAGGGGTAAAAAAACCAAGAGTCAGAGTCGGCCTCGGCGGGGGGGAGGGGCACATCTGCTACATGCAATACAGCCTACAGCTTACAGGTAATATAACAGCAATTATTCCAGGAAGAACTCGAAACCGGATTACCGCTACACACACAATGGGACCACGAAATTTGCCTTAAAAACGGAACTACGACCAGGTTCCACAAACTTTACAACCTCAACGAAAAGCAACTTGAAACATTGCGGGAATATGTCAACGACATGCTGCGCAAGGCTACATTCGAACATCCAAATCGGAAGCAGGATACCCTGTTATGTTTGTTCCAAAGAAGAATGGGAAACTTTCGACTAGTTGTGGATTACCGACAACTTAACGACATCACGATCAAAGATCGAACACCACTCCCACTCATTACGGAACTTAGAGACCGACTCCACGGCAAGAGGTTCTTCACGGCTCTTGACCTTAAAGGAGCGTACAATCTCATCCGAATCAAAAAAGGAGACGAATGGAAAACCGCTTTCCGCACCAAGTTTGGACTATTCGAGTATTTGGTAATGCCCTTTGGACTTACCAATGCTCCTGCCACCTTTCAGAGGATGATCAATATGATCACGAGGCAACAAACAGAGCAAGTATGCGTAACCTAAATGCGTTCTGAAAGGCCGATAGCCTCTCCCAGGCGATTTCTATCTCGTTTGCTTATATCTTGAGCCCGACGGAATTGCCGTCCTGCCTTTTTAACATCGTTAGCACCTGTTTGCGGAGGACACCATGTATCATCTCAACCAACACTTGGAACGTGAGGTCTCATACCTCGTGGCCTACAATTATTTTTGGACAGAGGGGACTCTGTCGGACGTGAGCTTGCTGGCCGCCTCGGACGAGCTACGAGTCGACCGGGATGCTCACAGAGATGACCGGCAAGGCCCTGCGTGAGCATTCTCAGACGTCCTGGAGTCATGGATGGTACAAGCGTGAGATGCAGAGGTCATATCTAACAACGATAATTCACTAGGTAACGTTGCACGCGAGGAATCTCTGCCGGCCTAATACGATGCTTTTCGGTCAGCCAACGAAAAGGACCCTAGAACATTCCAAGCTTTTTACAACAACGCTTAGGCCAATTTCATGACCCAAGACGCCTTTCTCGGCCGCAGCAGCAGATCGTCGTATCTTTCTCTATTCAACAAGCTTAACATAACATCTAGATCGGCAAGGGTGCGTCTATGTAGTAGGTCTTCAATGAGATGATAGAACTTATTGGCTCGCATGCTCGTTTACGTGCGCTAGGCTACGATATAAACAGTGCTGAGCAACCTAGAGAGCCATATTGACCAGGCAACAGGCTTGGCCACAGCGGCCTACGACGACTTGCTTGAACGGCGGAGAACTGCCGCCTAAAGATACGGACGCATGGTGGCAGAGAACGCCCGTCATTACTACTTCGATCCGAAAAACGAAAGTGAGCTCGACAAGCAGTTGCTTGGCTGTCATCCGGACATGCCGCTACTCGCGGATCAATGCTTAGATGAACCTTACTGGGAAAGCCGAAATCAAAGAGGCTCGGCCAGATCAGATGGCTCTGAAGTCGTCACTAACGACACCGCCACTCTCGCCGGGCAAGTCAAACGCGCCATTCACGACACCCATCAAACATTCCGCTGGCCAACGCCCAACCCGATTATCTCTCCCCCAGCCAAGTCCCTGCACTTTGCTGTCCGCTGGCCGTCTAGCCGACTGTTTCATTGGAAACTATTCCTTTTAAGCTAGACGGCCAACAACCTTTCTGCCTTCTGAACGCTGCAACCAAGGGGTGGCGACGTCCGGACCCTTGTATATTTTGAGGAAATGCGCTTGCCCAATTGACGACCATGCATGTTGAACAACGCCACTTCCGCTTGTTGCGTAGTCGCCCCGTTCCCTTCCCGGCGGAGAGAGACAAACAGAGGGCAGTGGTTGTAGACGACGATATGTTTTCGCGCTCACGCATATCACGAGCACCATGTACGTCTCAAGCCAGTGATCCGGCTTGGGACAGGGGACACAGGAACCAAGGCCTCAGGGTCCCCAATCACGATCATACTAAAACAGCCACGTGCTCGACGCTTGCAATAAGCTCGTATTGGAGGGAAATGAAGGGGTTGTGTATCATAGCTGGGTACGTACCTGAATTGAATGACATATATTACCACCTACGTACATGTGTGGGGTCTCGGCATAGACTTCTCACTTCTGTCGTAGTTTGCAGACTGTTCACAGTTGCCTTGACCAGCCCTGTGGGATGTAGCACAGTACCCGTTCCACTACAAGCCGGATGGTTTTCCAGGGAGAGAGGAAGCAAGGTCGTGTATGGAGCAACTAAGGGGTTTTCTGTCTCATCAGCACCGTCCTTACAAAAAATAGAGCGACGTTTGGTCCAAGTCTAACCAAGGCGTGGGCAGAAGGGGTGGGCGGGTATCGTGGCCGTTTGGCGCAGGTGCCTGTTTTTGCTGGTCCAAGAGAAATTTGAATTTCGTATTCATAGCCGATGTGAAGAGAGTGTTTGGTAATCCGGTTTTAGGCAGTGAAGATTGTGTGGTTGGCGGAAACAGTGAACAACCCCTGGTCACGGAGCTGGGTCGACAAATAACACATTGCTTGCCGTTTTGCCTTTTTGTCATTTGTCGACTTCTGGCCATGGCAAGTAGACCTTTTTGGCCTAAGGACCAATAGCAACACCCTGTCGTCCCGGCGGCATGAACTAGACGACGAGGCAGTTTTTGGATCCCTCTGTAAGCCCAATCATGGACGTCCGTTCATTGTTCAAAGCAGACCATGTTCCCAAAACCCCGGCCTTTTCTGCTTTGCTCTCTTTCATCATTCCTCAAACTACTCACCATCGCTAGTATCCATCTCGTAATCTTCTTCCCTGCGATGCCAGCCGCCCCATTCAACCATGTTAAAGGGGACCAAACGGCGCCATCTTTGTATGCTACGAGGTCGTCCAATTCCTTGTCCCGTGAAATTTTTCGAGAGCAAGGCACTGAGTTTGGATGACGACATTGTTTTCCGTGCCCACGCGTGCAATCAGCATAGAATACGTCTCAAGCCGATTATCGGACTCAAGACAGGAGGTTCAGGATCGAAAGGCTCACCATCACCAATAAAACTTCATATCAAAATGTAACGCGACTTGACCGACAGTATCTAGGACCGAAGAAAAGCAATGTAATAGGCGCCTTGTTTGAGTCTTGTATACAAAAAGAGTCTACGTGACGGCAGTATTTGATATCATTTACACTCACGTCAACTATGTGGTTACGATATTGACGAAGGAGCAATCACCAAAGGTTCGGCGTAATGGTCCACGCGACTGACGGTTGTTGACTTGATTCACTTGCCGCCACTTCAGCCTCCCGTCCTTTCGGCATCATCTCGCTCTCACGCTTACTGTATTACTCTTGACCCGATTTGAAGCCTAAGTAGTCCTCATAACATCACAAAAATGTTGACTACCACCCTGCGGCGAATGTACGAACACGCCCACAGGTGATTTTTGATTCCTAGACTGCCAGAGCTTCGGACCGGATTTTACGAAAAATTCGGGAGTATCGCACCTTCAAGACAAGCGTCCGGGATAGACCCAAGAGTTTAGACATATTCTATAGTCAGAAGAGCTACCTATCAGATGGACTGTTTAGTTATCCACAGCTAAGATAATTCTTTCAGCCCGCGTGACAGCCGCTTCCGAACCGCATTCAATCCACTTTTTAAACTCCTGTCCCTTACACGATCCATGGCTATATGTACCAGTGATGCATATACCGAGTCTTCTTGAGTTGGACGTCCACGGCGCCCTCTGCGCATAGGCAGATGGATGTTGTGCTGCCTGAACGTCGCAATCAACCCTAATCTTCATTCTGGACTTTAGCCCCAAGGCTCTCCCTACAGTGGTGGGTATAAGAATCGTTTCCCTGCACAAATAAAAACGAAAGTCGTTCCGTCTCCGATCCACACACAACTGGACATAGCACCCTGTTCGTGCATTTTCGATCCTCCTGATTTGATTTCTCCTTGCCCTTTCAAGGCCGCATTGACGGCGCCGTTCCTGAAGGTCAGCATAGCTGTCGGTGGGGACGATGGCAAAATCCAAAGGGTTCGCTTTATTTAGTCCCCAGGAAATCGGGCACCCAGCCAAGTGACTGGGCCGCAACCTGTTGAAAACCTTGTTGTCCCATGATGCAAAGAGAATTGACATGAGAGCCTCCGCAATGTGGACAAGCGGGGCCTGCACAGATTCTGCAAAACGGACCAGAACCACAAAATTCGTGTGGGCGCCATGTCGCCTTATCTCATTGTAGTGCAGTACTCCACTCTGGGCATGCCCTGACTTCAACTCTGCGAAGCGTAAATGTTCTCGGATCCTTCGTCGCAGACCCGTGCTACTGCCTTTCCCAGTGGATCCCGCTGCACCAACGTAGATCTTGAACTCTTCGCCGTCATCGTATGTCACAATATCTGCGTATACGCCTTGGTTTGAGTCACGAATATCTCCGCCTAGTGATAGAAGCCTATGAGATTCAGTAGAACGCCTCAACGAAGACAGAACCAGCGATCTACCTGACTGAGGTGAATTGTCTTGGTGACAAGAGAAAATCTTGAACCGGAGGCCGAACAGCTCGGGTTATGTCAGTTGCGATGGATTCGGAGGCATTTGCTGCGAAATACGAGCGAACACTTGGCGACGCCCGGACACTCCAGGATAGCGATAGTTGTTGCAGAGATTTGGTAAGCCGAAGTATCATTTCGTACAAGCCATCCTCATTGCCTTGACCACAAGAGGTGGCACAGGGAGGTTGGGATGCGAATCGCGCGGATCTTGGTTCCACAACTCTATCCGATGGTCCCGGGGCATTCAAGAAGGCTTTTTCGGACCAAACAACAAACTTTGAGAATTCGCGTGGCTCTTCTGAGCATTCGTCAGGATATTCGAGGCGATTTCCCAAGAATTGCATGAGCTTTTCGGCTTTTCTAACAGCCGCCTTCTTAGGCGACCGAAGCCAATGCGTGAATTTTGCGCCTCGTTGGGGCCCGAGAGTACGGGTTCCAGACATCATTATACCTAGGCGTCGTGCTTCACTGTTGTAGGGTGACTTCGCCGCAAATGGTGTGCTGTGGTTTCTGGTACTCACTTCAGCTTTGATGTCGACTGTGCGGGATATCTGGAGGCCGTATTCAAGACCCGTTAATAAAGGTATAACAATATCGACATGGGCCCCGTCCGTAGCTGTCATCAGAGTCACATGGAAACGTGTAACACGACCGCCACTCTCCAGAACATAAACGCGGATAGCTCCGCCATTCTGTAGCCGGTCACGTCGTCGGCGTGCCGCAGTTGAAGAAAGAGCTCTGCTGCCTGCCAAAATCTTCTTGCGGAGAGTTGTTGCCTCCCCCGTGTTGATTGAAGTCAAGTTTTTATAGTAGCTTGCCAATCCATCAATGCGTAATGGATTAGTCTCGTTGAGACCCCAGTCCAAAGGAAGAGGGCATAAAATCTCGGGCCGGCAGGCCAAATACGCATGATTTGGGTATGATCCAAGAAGTATCATCATGATGGCTTGCGCGATGAGAACCATCTCTTTCTCGACACTCTTCTTGAAGCTGGCCAAAACAGCCCAGTGGGCACACCAGTCCGCCGATCGAAGCAATTGAAAATGCGGAATGGTCGACTGTGACTGGCGTCTCATTTCCGCTTGGAGGTCTGTAATGCGATCTCGGATGCCTCCCCGTCGCGTGCGATATGGCCCAACAGCTGCGCCCACGAAGATTCTGGTTGCTGACTTATCTGAAGCGCGCATCAAAATGTCCGCGAACACGCCCTGGTTTTTGTCGTCAATAGGACCTGCGAGATGAATGATCCTAGTGAAGTTTAGCCGGCTGACACCTATGTTCGAAAGGACGGTCACGTCATTACCTGGCAGACATGTCCTGGTCATTCGTCGTTAGTAATCGACTAACAGCCGGGCTAGTGGCGTCCACAATCCTTGATGCAATCACATGATCAGACTCCTTGTTGAGGAATTCCCTGACATGTTGCCCCGCGTCGGCAGTCACGTGCTCCCTCATCCGCCTGAGGCATTCTTCCACCAAAACAGCGAACTTCCGTTCTTGCATTGAAGACATTCTGACATAAGTTTACCACGACGGGCAACGACTCACACTGAAATGCGCAGGCCTTTCCAGCATTTTATATTGCTTCGTCCTGCAGTATAAAAGCCTAGCTGGGATCCCCGCCACTTCTTCACGTCAATCTTTCGTCAATATCCTATATCTCCGCCTCAATCTGCCAATTTTCCAATCCTGTGGCGGCAGGTTGACTTTGCCCTACTGGCGGTCTACCATGCCTCCTCAAAGCAAACACGCCGCAAAACGGCAATCGATGATGACATGGCTTTGGTGGAACAAACTTCTCGACACTAGAGCTTTCTTGGTCTTTCAGCGCCTACAGAGATTTTACAAAACATTCACTGTCCTGGCTGCTCTTATCAGCGGGCTAGCAATTGGCGCGCTGACGTTTGATGAGTTCCATCCGAGCCACGGCTTAACCAAAGTCAGCGAAGGATTCCTTTGCACCTCCTCCGTTACGGCTGTCTTGGCAGCTGTTGTAGCAACGATGCTCCTATTCCTGTTTGAGGGTTCTGAGAGAGCAAGCCGATTCAACCTGGCAGTAGCTTGGACACCGTTGGTGGTGCTAGATGTGTCCATTGTGGAATTTTTGATTGGGATGGTGTGCTGGTATTGTGAGAAGAACGCTCGTTGGAGAGGCGCGTTGGTGGCAACGCAGACGTGTATACTGGCGGCAGTCTCCATACTCATCTCGGTATGGATGTGGCTTCACATGAGCCAACGGGGCGGGCTTGGAACAGAGGAGACAGAGACAGAAAGTAGCAAACGCCGTGAGAGAAGTGAGTGATTGCTGCTGATATATACGCCACGGCGGCTTGTGCTTTCCTTGTGTCCTTTTTCTGTAGGCGGGGGGTGGGGGTGGTGTTTAGCGAGGAAGATTCTGTTTAATCGCGTCATGTTATTTACCATTGCGATCTACCACTGCTTTTGTGAGGCTCCAAGGTCCTTGAACAAATAGACACTGTTGCAACTATGCATTGAGATATCATCATCATCGGCATCTATAGTTGGCTTTACCATCTTGGAAACTTCCTTTCCCGCGTGGCAATGATGTCAGCCGCCCCCTTCAACCCTGTTAGAGAAAGCCAATGGGTACATTGGGCGAAGCCCTTCTGGCCACCTGCAATACTAACAGTTTTTATATATCATGACGCAATACAATGACCCAGGCTCGTAAGTCTAAAAGCATCCAGACCCTCTATGTGTGACGGTTGGTACGACTCTGTGCTACAGGGTAGTCAGAGAAGTGTCGGTTTTATGTTGGCGAGGCTGTCAGGGCGTCTAACTGAGCAATAAGGCAGTCACAGTCGTAGGTGCTAATTGTGGAAGGAACTAGGGTTCTAAAAGAAGCGTTGACTATTGTATTGATAGCTAGGTAAAGAGTGACTAGGCTATGGAAATGAGGTTGACTATATACTAGGCGATCGCTAGGATTTGTGAGGCGATCATAACGATCGTTCTAGTGGTCGCTGCGATCCTAGGAGCGATCGCAATGATCATTGCTTAGAACTGAGCGATCGTGTGTAAGTGGGCGTAGTGGTAATGAGTAAGGAAAAGAAAATGTGGGGTGCACGTGAAGGTCGCATAACGGGCCGTAACAAGTGGCCCCTAAGCAGATCGGGCCTCTTCCTAATGCTATCGTGAGCTGACCCTAAGCAGTGCCTAAGTAGCGCCTGAGTAGGCATCTATAAAAGCGGCATTGTTACGGGGGGGGCAGAAAGTCGAGATTGGAGTGGGATAATATTACTGATACTTTTAGTAGTATTGATAGCAGTGAACTTACTGCTGTATGGGCGGGCAGCGTTAACGGCATAATGTCTTGTTGGGCAAAGCGAGGGGGTGGAAGAAATGAGCGGTAGGGAATATTAGATCTAGAATTCGTCAGATACTATTGATATTAGCAGTTACCAGTTACCATGGTCCATTTTATGACGAACCGATTCGGTACTTTTGCTCTTCTCCCTGTCTCATCTTCTCCCCCCTTCTGTATTCTCTCATCACATGGAATGGGACCAGATGTAAGATGTAGAATGTATCATGTACCTCTCGCATGGCTCTGTAGAGGCTGTAGACCCATGTACGTATATGAGGGGGGCGGGAGGAACCGTCAGCCCAATGCGTCAAGCGCAACCCCGTTGGAAAATCCTTTTGACCACAGCAGAGCGCAACGTCGAGGCATCGTATAGATTATTTATGTAGAGGGACTTCTAGGTAAGCACAGTCGTCTCCGACTACGGCGCCTTGACTGTGATAAAAAAAGCGCAGGCCGGGCTGTCTGTGTGTGCGATATCCCAAGGTCTCGGCCCTGAAGAGTGTCGTACTTTCTTCGCTGTCTTTGGTTGACGGGAAAGCAGAGCTGGCCCAGTGTCTTTTTCTGACAAAGGACGGTGTCGAGTCTGACGGTATAGACGTTCGGATCGACATATGAGCTAGACCGTGTAAGAGGAACGGCGGTGGTTGTGGACAGTGAGAAGGTATTTAGACATGGTCGGATGCATTCAGATGGTAGGTCAGGTGTCTAGTGATGTCAGGGTTCTTGTCTCTGTATCCTTGTCATCGTGTGCCGGACTCGACGGTTTCGACGGTTCCATGGCCGGATCCCGCTTACCTAAGCTATGATCCGATTTACTATGACATACATGGGGTTGATGGCCTTCCCTGTCTTTCTTATATTACTTGCTTAGGTATATGCACAC
>NW_023336191.1:1613240-1678129 GCF_012550715.1 Geosmithia morbida
CCCCTCTTCCTCACCATCTAAGCCCTCTTGGTCGCACACAACACTTATTCCTCACTTCTTCCCTCCCTCCTCCCCTTCCACCACCACCACCGCCACCATCAGCCACCATCTCTACCGGCCCCAACCCGACTATGAACCGTCTCTCATCGTCATCGATCTTCAACGTCTTCATCCCGCAACGACAACAAGCATGACCGACACAGGTTCCGGGTTCCTCCAGTGGACCATCATCCTCGTCTTTACGGCCCTCGTCCTCGCCACCGTGGTTCTGGCCCAGACCGTCGCCTCCTACTCGTCGGCTTACGTCGCCGCCCCCAAGGAGGTGGCTGCCTACATCGACACGGTCGACTTCTCCATCCAGGAGAACGAGAGCTACGACCGCGACGTCGCCAAGGTCCAGCGCCTCGAGGACAAGATCCGCCTCGGGCGCCTGCTGCGCGAGATTCAGCGCTGCGGCGACGACCTGCGCGAGGAGCTCGACGGCCTGGTCATGGACCAGGGCACCACCACCCTGCGCACCTCGTCGCGCCTGCTCTGGGCCTACCTCCGTCCATCCCTCGACGACCGCGTGCGCCGCCTCGACCTGCTGCGCATGCGCTTCCTCGTCGTCTACATGGGAATCATCACCTCCATCGCCGACAGGCAGCCACCCCCCCCGCCGCCTCTGCCACGCGGCGACCCGGAGAAGACTGCCTTCTCCCCTACCGGCCACGCCCATAACCATCATCAGGCGGCGGCCGCCGCCGCCCATCACCGCACCCTCCCGGTCACGCCCTCCAAGCCGCCACTGTCACGCTCCGCCACCATAGCAGAGGATCACGCAAAGCGCCCGCCCCTCCGGAGGCTGACTACCCATGCCATCGGCCACAACGAGAATACCGGCCGTCCTCATCGCAAAGGCTGGGCCGGTGTCGTCGAGGAGCTGCAGACTTCGCCAAAGATGCACAAGCGCCATGCTTCCATAGAACAGGCCATGGCTCTGGATAAGACGCCGCCGTCTGCATGACCTCTTTCTTTCTCTTTCTCTGTCTCTCGTTCTTCTCTTTGCACTCCTCCCACTACCTCCCCTCCCACTGCCCCGGTCTATTTTCCAAAGCGAAGCACTCTTGTCTTCCTCGATGGCCCCTCTTCTTCTTCCTTTCTTCTACTATTCAGAGCTGATCAATATGCACCCTCGAATGTTGGGCCGGACTTTATGTGGAATGATTTTGTTTTCTTTCTGGTATGTTTTATTTTGGAGATTACGGTTTATGATGAATTTTACGAATAAGGAGAGTTGGGTCGGGTTGGATGAATCACGAGAAAGACGAATATATCAAGAGCACATCGGACTACATGTACTAAGGAGTTTTTTACTTTTTTTTTTTTCTCTTCTCTTCTCTTCTTTTTTTCTTTTCTTTTCAGTTTATGGTTTTTACCTTGCCACTTCACCTCATATATACATATATAGATAAGACATGATACCCCCCCCCCCCCCCCCCCCGTATTAACAACCACCGCGCTCTATCTTGTCCCCCTTGACCCTTCTCATAAGATATATATCTCTTTAGCTCCCTCCTAAATATCCTTCTGCGTTTCTCAATGAGCAGGCGCATCATCAGGACCTGTGCCGTTGCGTTCACCGACTTATAAGAGAGAAAGGGAAAAAAAAGGAAGCGTCAGTATTCGTCGTATTCGTGTCAGTGATAAGGCAGGCCAGCAAGATTGCGAACTTACCATCCAGTGCCACGAGGAATCGGCTCACCATGTTGTAACAAGCAATCTTGTAAAACGCGGGCAGTCAGTTGACAATACTATGACGAGGCCGATATCTATCTTCCCCTCACATGTTGGAAGAAATGTGAGAAGAGAGGGTCCGACAGGAGAAGGCTCGTCCTACCGTGGCGGTGATCTCGCTAATCTCCCGATCGCTGAAGAGGGCCCTGAGAGCGGCAAAGGTGTCGTCCCCCACCCTGACGCGCCTCGTCATCTCATCCGTGTATGCCAGCACGGCCCACTGCCGGTCATCGAACAGCAGGTCCCCGCCCACGTCGGTCCTGGGGGGCAGCTCGCCCTCCCTCCTGACCACGTCGAGCGCCCTGTCGGACACGCCGGCGGCGGCGGCGAGGGGAGCGTGGTGGCCCCACTCGTACCAGGCGCCGTTGCAGACTGCCACCCTCGAGATGGCCAGCTCGCGTACGTCGGCCGCCAGCGAGGTGCGCGTGCGGATCGCCCCCAGGAAGGTGTTCCATCCGTCCGCCACGGCCGGGGAGTGCAGGAGGGCGCGGTCGAGCGGTTGAAGGGGACGGGGGGCCCGGCGGGCTCGCACACGCTCCACGACGGCTTGCTCCTCTGCCGTCGAGGTCGGTGGCGGGTCGGCGACGTAAGGGATTCTCATGGTGGCAGGTTGCGTATGTGTATGCGTGTGTGGTGTGGGAGGTAGAATTCACTACTTGAGAAGGAGAAGAGCAGAGGAAAAAAAAAAGTAATTTTTTCTTCTTCTCTCAATGGAAGCAATAAAAGGTTCAGATAAGGTGAGGAAGAAGAAGAAGAGAAATAGAAAAAGGGTGGAATAAAATCAAGGGGTCGAGATGGGGGGGGGGGGGTTAAGTATTTACCCAGTCGTAATTCATCTTGATGTCGGTTTGTATGCCCAGATGCATCTATTACTACGGAGTACTACTTACTGTATTGATGGGATCCGCTTCTTCCCCCGCGGGGTTCTCCCCCGGCTCATAGAGTTCGGATCCGAAAATCGCTCCGCCCGACATTCAGAGTAATACACGATCATCATTACTTCTCAACGAACCACCCACGTCGCTTGGGAACCACGATGGGGATAGCCATACACCGAATGCAGAATACAAATTCTTCTCTTTTATTCCAATCGAGCGTTTGTGACTTATGACTCATGTAACTGTTCCAGTCCCGGGATCATCAAGCATCTATCTGACTGACTGCCCATTTAGGCAGGTCAGCACATTTCGTAGAGCGGGGCAGCAGACAGGAAGTGAGTGGGTTTCATCGATTTTCTTCTTCTTTGTCCCAAACTTCTTCTCTCTCTTCTCCTTCATGGATTGATTCATTATGGCAACTGATGCATGTCTAAAAAAAAAAAATTCAAGTCAAAGAATCTATCGTACGATGATGATGTTGTCGGGCTGGGGCAGGGAGGTGGTCGACGTTTATAAATGCAAAAAAAAAAAAAAAGAACATGGCTGACGCTGAAATCGGGACGGGTAAGGACCATTACAATGTTTTATTTGTCCGTGTCATGCGACCCTAGCTCACTTGCAATGTTATACAAGCTGGAAGATGTTGGTGGATAGTTCATCGGTGAGGGAGACAAGGGGACGGGGATTTGAACATACCTGATGTCTTCCCTCTCCGCCGGCTTGACGGTCTCCTCCTCGCGGGGTCCGTCAGCAGGACCGGAGCTGGAGATGATGGCACCGTCACGGCCGTCCTCGGCCCCGGTAGGGATGCTGACCAGACCGCCGGACTCCTTCTTCTTCTTCTGTTTCTCGACGTTGCGGATATCGCTCAGACGTTCGAAGTAGCCTTCGGGAACATCGGTGACGTACTTGCCGCAGAAGACACCGACCTCAAAGTCCTCGACATCGGTCTTGGTCTCGGCCGCCTCGAGGCAGGCCGCTTTGAGATCTCCCAGTTCCTGGAAGACGATGTCGTCAGCGTCGATGCACTCGGCGATCTCGGCGCGGGTCCTGCCGTGGGCGACGAGGTCTAGACATGCAAGAGTCAGTACTATTACATCACGCAGCGAGAACAGGATACGGTCCGGATCTTTTCATACCGGCAGGATCCGCAAGGTCGATTCCGTACTGTGGCAAACGGTCAGCATATGGTACCTTTCTCCGAATGTCCAAGTGTGCGACGTATAACAGTGAACTTACAATGTGAGGGTACATGCACTCTGGCGAGCACGAGACAAAGATGACGCGGGCAGCACCAGCCTCACGGGCCATCAGGACCTAAAGAAAACAACATTTTCAGCTGGACTGCAAGAGACAAGGTCTATGAATTGACGTGGGCAAAGGAAGTTAGGTCGTACGATTTCGCGTGAAGTAGCTAGAGACCTGGTTAGTAGAGCATACTTCATATCTATATGATACGATAAAGAAGAGGGGGTGAAGGGAAAAAAAGAAAAAAGGGGAAAAAAAAAGAGAGAAGCTCACTTCCACGGACAAGACTGTCGTCCACAATTATGAGGTTCTTCCCACGAAACTCGGAGTCGATGGGCGACAGCTTGCGGCGGACGCTCTTCTGACGCAGGGCCTGGTTAGGCAGGATGAAGGTACGGTGGACGTATCGGTTCTTGATGAGGGCGGTGACGTAGGGCTTGCCGAGCTTCTCGGCCAAGGTGGCGGCAGCAATGTTGCTAGTCTCGGGGACGGGGATGACGGCGTCGATCTTGGAGACTTCGTCGTCGCCGAGGGCGTCGCGGATCTTCTTGGCCAGCTTCTCACCCATATTCTGGCGGCTGCGGTAGACGGAGATGCCGTCGATGCAGGAGTCGGGGCGGGCAAAGTAAACGTACTCGAAACAGTCGGGCGTGTACGACCGCCTCTCGACGATCTGACGGAACTCGGGGTGACCGTTCTTCTGGATGAAGACGGCCTGGCCGGGCAGGATGTCGATGATGTTGCCGAAGCCGAGCTGCTTCAGGGCCACGGACTCGGAGGCCATGAAGTAGTCGGTGGCACCGGGGAGAGTGGCCGAGGGGCGGGAGCCGAGGCACAGGGGACGGATGCCGTTGGCGTCACGGAAGCCCAGGATGCCGAAGCCGGCGATCATGGCCGTGCAGGCAAAGGCGCCCTGGCACATGGAGTAGACGTCGCCCAGGGCGGTGAATATATCGTCAGAGTTGGCGCGGGTCTTGCCCAGCTTCTGAAGACCGTAGGCAAAGATGTTGAGCCTTTTGTTAGGGAAGGAGAAGAGTCAGTGACCGGTGTTCTAGGGAGAAGAGGAGGCGGGCACATGTACAGGAGCTCAGAGTCCGAGTCCGAGTTGATATGACGGCGGGCCTCCCCGTCGAGGAACTTGCAGAGGAACTCGGTGTTGACGAGGTTACCGTTGACGGCCATCGACAGACCAAAGGGGGAGTTGACGTAGAAGGGCTGAGCCTCGGAACTGCAGCATCTAAGTTAGTAAAGTCTGCAAGGTGCTAAGCAGTATCGGCTGGACCGAACGTACGCAGATGAGGTTCCCATGGTAGGGTAACGGAGGTGACCGAGACCTTGACGGGGTTGAGTTAGCATCATCATCCACTTGAACGTTTAGCTCTCCCTCTCCCTCTCTCTCTCTTTATTTTTTTATTTTTCTTCTTCTTTTTTTTTTTTTATAAAAAAAAAATCACGACATACCCATGTATCCAGGCAGCTGCTGGATACGCTTGCCCTCGGCAAAGACCTTGGCGGCCATGCCATTTCCCTTGCACTGGTACACCCTTCCACCCTGGCAGACGGTGATGCCGGCAGCCTCCTGTCCACGCTTTCATTTTGTTCATGTCAGTTGAGGAAGTTTGGCAGCGGGAAAAGGGAGGGGGATCGAGTGTCTCGTAGAGGGAAGAGAAACACATACGTGCTGAAGCAGGTACAGAGACTCATGCAGATCGACGGCGGCCATGGTAGACCTGGTGTCACCCAGCTTGAGAGGGAAGGTAAGATGTCAGTTCATCGTGTTGATACGGTGGTTGCCTCTTCATCTTGAATTTTTCATGTATCATTTCTCATGTGTGTTTCTCAAAAGAGAAAAAAAAAACACCCATGGAGGGGTAGTAACGTACCAAGAGACCTGTAATACCACACATGTTGACGGTGTGATAGAGAGCGAAGAGAGATATAAATATCTTTGTCTTGATATTTATATATAATCTCAGTAATAGTCAACGAGACACAGACTGCAAAAGTGGGAATGCAGGAGACCGAGATGTCAGATGTTGACAAGTGTTTGGCGAGGTCGGCTAAAGAGAGAGAGAGAAAGGAAAGAAGAGGAAAAAATTATACATCCCACGCCGCCCGTAGTGAACGGGTAACTAACTTTGTGTGTGCGCGCGCGTGTGTGGTGTGTGTTTGTGGCTTTCGTTGGTGAGTTTTGCGTAGTGTAGGTTCAACTTTCCGCACTGTGCACGTGATGTACACAATCTGCGAGTCTCGCCGTGGCTGCTTCTCATAAGGGGAAGCTTATAGGCTCTGTAGGCTCTGTATGCTCTGTATGGCCACTGGATAGGCTATCAATGCTACGCGTACTCTGCACGTACTGGGTAGTCTATACTCCATCCTGTAAGCGCTGAATGACTGACCGGTGGAAAAAAAATCGAAAGAATAAGTAAAAATAAAAACTAGATCGTCTCTCTCTGTGTGTCGTAGTGTCGTAGATAGCACTAGCTCTTCCGGATCGTTGCCGACGACGTGGATCGCACAGTGCCGGCTGGTGCGCCATTTACTACTACAGGACAGATTAGTATCTCGTATGTAGTAGCTCCAGCTGTACTGCTAGTATCCCGTAATATCATTCTTGATAACGACACTGCCGACTTTTTGCTCGACATGATTTCATCCTCATATGCTCCATACAGGTTGTGCCGGTAGCCGATAGGGCGGCGATGCGGAGCACTGTCTTCTCCGGATCAGGTGCAGATGGAGGGCGGGCACCCGAAGCCGGTCCGGCCATGCGGCTAGCCTCTCTCCAGTTTGACGTGGCTTCCAAGGTACCTTTACGTTAGCTTAAATGGGGACTTGGCTTCATGTACGTAGGGCTCTGGGCCTGCAACTCTGGTGTCTATATTCGTATCAGCATTACTGCCTCGGGGGGGGGGGGCCGGGGGGTTTAGAAAAGAATAATAAAAAGAAATCATTCAACGATTAATACTACCACTGAACCTGTGAAGACTGCCACTATTGATAGTGGAGATCAGATGGAACAGAGCTTGACGGGAAAAAGATGACCACGAAAATATCCCCAACACCCTGCGCAATGTATTATATTCTTCTTGCCATAGTCTGATCGTAATGCCTTGATGTCTTTCTTCTTTCTTTCCTCTTTTCATCCTTCGTCTGCTTGGCTTAGTAATATCACTCTGCTGAGCGTTTCTTCGCACCCTAAGAACTTGCAACGAGATGGAGGCATCCTGAGCCGCCAAACGCGCGCGCTGCGTCACATCACGTGACTTACGACCATTTACGCGACACTGCGCTGCCTTTTTCGCGTCGCTCCCAGAGCTATCTTGATCAATCTCTTCCTCCCCTTCAACGCCTTCTCGAGTCGGCGCCATCAGTCATCATGGCCGACATCAAGATCGATAGCAAGCTCTTCCAGGAGCGAGTTTCGCACTTTGTCTCTTCATGGAAGAATGACTTGCGCTCCAAGGAGGCCATCTTTGGAGGTGCCTCATCCCTTGTCGTCACGATGGGTAAGGTTGAGGAGACCCCGGAGCTTCACAAGAACAATGCCATGCACGTAAGTCACCGCCTCCACCTCCGCCTTCCTCGCGCGCAAGCCAGCGCACGTGCCTCGAAAACTGTCCGATCTGTGCTGACCAGCCTGCTGCTAGTTTTGGCTTCTTGGATACGAGTTCCCCACGACCCTGATGCTCTTCACGCTGGACATGCTCTACATCCTCACGACAGCCAAGAAAGGTACGACGGCCTGGAAATGTTGCGATACGATGTGTGATGGAAACGGATACGCTAATGCGCCGTATAGCGAAGCACCTTGAGCAGATCAAAGGCGGCCGATTCCCCGTCGAGGTCCTCGTTCGCGGCAAGGACGCCGAGGAGAACGAGAAGCTCTTCGCCACCCTGGCGGACAAGATCAAGGAGGCCGGAAACAAGGTCGGCGTCCTGGCCAAGGACACGTCGAGGGGACCCTTCATCGACGAGTGGAAAAAAGTCCTCGGGGACAGGTGCAAGGATGTCGAGCAGGTCGATATTACCATCGCCCTCTCGACGTATGCCTTTGCCGTCAAGGACGAACACGAGCTCCGCGCCATGAGAGCTGCCTCGAAAGCTTGCGTCGCTCTCATGACCCCTTACTTCCTCGATGAGATGTCCAACATCCTCGACGCCGAGAAGAAGGTCAAGCACTCTGCCCTGGCCGAAAAGGTCGACAAGGTGCTGGACGACAACAGATTCTGGAAGGCGGTCGAGCTCCCCGGCAAGGGCAAACTGCCGTCCGACTTCGACCCGGCTCAGCTCGACTGGGTTCTCGGCCCTGCCATCCAGAGCGGTGGCAAGTACGACCTCAGATTCCTCAGCGAGTCCAACGACGAGAACCTCCACGCGGGCACTATCGTTGCTGCTATGGGCCTCAGGTACAAGTCCTACTGCTCTACCATCTCCCGCACCTACTTGGTCGACCCCAACAAGGCTCAAGAGGGCAACTACAAGCTGCTCTGCATGATTCACAACTCCATCATCAAGGATATCCGCGACGGCATGCTGGCCAAGGATGTCTACAGCAAGGCGCTCAGTCTTGTCAAGGCCAAGAAGCCCGAGCTGGAGAAGCACTTCCTCAAGAACGTTGGCTGGGGCGTCGGTCTGGAGAACAAGGACCCCACCCTCATCCTCAATGCCAAGAATCAGCGGACTCTCAAGGACGGCATGACGCTCATCATCCACACCGGATTCCAAGACATCGAGAACCCCCAACCCCAGGACAAGGGTAGCAAGATATACTCCCTCGTCCTTACCGACACGATCCGTGTCACCGCGGCGGACCCCGTCGTCTTCACTTCCGAGGCCCCGACGAGCGCCGATGCCAATTCCTTCTTCTTCAAGGACGACGAGGAGGCCCAGCCTGCCCCCAAGAAGGAGAAGAAGGACCCCAAGGTCGGCGCCGTTGCCACCAAGAACATACAGAACACCAGGCTCCGATCCGGTCGCAGCACCCAGGTCGACGAGGTGGCGGACCAGAAGCGGCGCGAGCACCAAAAGGAGCTTGCCGCCAAGAAGCAGAAGGAAGGCCTCGCCAGGTTTGCTGAATCCACCAGCAAGGAGAACGGAGGCGAGGTCAAGAAGTTCAAGCGCTTCGAATCCTACAAGAGGGACAACCAGTTCCCGCCCAAGATCCGTAACCTCGAAATCGTGGTGGACGCCAAGAACGCCACCGTCGTCCTGCCCATCCTCGGCCGGCCTGTGCCCTTCCACATCAACACCATCAAGAACGCGAGCAAGAGCGACGAGAGCGAATTCACGTTCCTGCGCATCAACTTCCTCTCTCCCGGCCAGGGTGTTGGCCGGAAGGACGACCAGCCGTTCGAGGATGCCTCTGCCCACTTTGTGCGGAGCTTGACCTTCCGGTCGACGGACGGAGACCGCTACAGCGAGATCGCGACGCAGATTGCCAACATGAAGCGCGACTCGGTGAAGCGCGAGCAGGAGAAGAAGGACATGGAGGACGTCGTCGAGCAGGACAAGCTGGTCGAGATCCGCAACCGCCGTCCGGCCGTGCTGGACAACGTCTTCATCCGGCCGGCCCACGAGGGCAAGCGCGTCCCCGGCAAGGTCGAGATCCACCAGAACGGTATCCGCTACCAGTCGCCTCTGAACGCGCAGCACCGGGTGGACATTCTGTTCTCCAACGTCAAGCACCTGTTCTTCCAGCCGTGTCAGCACGAGCTGATCGTCATCATCCACATCCACCTCAAGGACCCCATCATCGTCGGCAACAAGAAGAAGACGAAGGATGTGCAGTTCTACCGCGAGGCGACGGACATTCAGTTTGACGAGACGGGCAACCGCAAGCGCAAGTACCGCTACGGCGACGAGGACGAATTCGAGGCCGAGCAGGAGGAGCGGCGGCGACGAGCCGAGCTGGACCGGCTGTTCCAGGGCTTCGCGCAGAAGATTGCGGACGCGGGCCGCAACGAGGGCGTCGAGGTGGACATGCCGATCCGCGACCTGGGCTTCTTCGGCGTGCCCTTCCGAAGCAACGTCTTCATCCAGCCCACCACGGACTGCCTGATCCAGGTGACGGAGCCTCCGTTCATGGTGCTGACGATTGAGGACATTGAGATTGCGCACCTGGAGCGCGTGCAGTTTGGCCTCAAGAACTTCGACATGGTCTTCGTCTTCAAGGACTTCTCCCGGGCGCCGTACCACGTCAACACGATCCCGGTCGAGCACCTGGACCAGGTCAAGGACTTCTTCGACTCGTCCGACATACCCTTCTCCGAGGGACCGCTGAACCTCAACTGGCCGACCATTATGAAGACGGTGACGCAGGACCCGCACCAGTTCTTCGCCGACGGCGGCTGGTCCTTCCTCCAGGCCGACTCGGACGACGAGGGCTCCGAGGAGGAGGAAGAGTCGGCCTTTGAGATGAGCGACGAGGCCTTTGACGAGGCCTCGGAGTCGGAAGACGAGTCAGACTTTGACGGCAGCAACGCCAGCGACGATGACGACGGCGATGCCGAGCTCGACAGCGAGGACGAGGGCGAAGACTGGGATGAGATGGAGAAGAAGGCCAGGAAGCGTGACCGCGAGGATGCCGCGGCGGCCAACAATGACGACGACAGCGGCAGCAAGAAGAAACGCAAGAGGTGAAAGAGGAAGGGAAGAAAAAGAAGACGGGAAGAAACATGCAAACGTGTGGCTAACCCTACGGGATCTACCCTCCTCTTGTGTCGTGGGCTACGTGCCAAGCTCTTTTTGTATTATCGGATGGAAGATCGAAAGAGAGGGGAAAAAAAACAAACACGGGGACTAACTATGCTTCTTTCTCCTTCTTCCCTCTCTTACTCTCTTTTTTTCTTTTCTCGCGTTGGCTTAGTCTTTCCTCATCGTTTTCTTCTTTTTCTTAAGGAGTTTTTCTTTTTTCTTTCTTTCTCAAGTTGTCCTGTCTATTGTAATTTCTAAAATAACATGGTAACACATGATGAATTCACAACCCCTTTCACAACATGGTTCAATAGTAATGTTATATATATATATGCATTTTCTGAACAATCCTGTTGAGATCCCGTCAAAGTCATCCATCCAAGACTAGTGTCATCTCTTGACAAGATCAGGCACGGGCCGTAGGTCGAGGTACCACCCCTCCCCTCCTCCCGTCCTCCCCTTCGTACAACCTACCCTTTTGAGGTTGTTGGCCATTAGAAGAATCCGGACTGCGGTCGTGAGCTTTACAATATATCGGACAAAAGGGTGAAGAGACAAGGGCGAGGCAGAAACCCCCCCCCCCCCCCCAAAAAAAAAAAAAAAAAAACGGCTCACATCTCGAGCAAAAATTGAAACACAACCAGTGATTTTTTGTATTCACAATCTACTACTGAATCTTTCTTCTCAAGTTGTCAACTAAAACATATTCAAAGATCGCGAGACAGCGTACAAGGAACAAGAAGAAGATGGAAAAGAAGGGAAGGAAAAGAAACAAAACTCCTCAAGACTCCCATATCAATCACACCGTGATTCACCCGCGCAGACAGCAAAAGAAATAAGAACGGGGTCCCTCCATGTTAGGTATCTCCTCCTCTCCGGAAGGGCTGTTCTTACGTACATGGTGCTGAGGCCGCAAGGGGAAGGGCAAGGACAGTTACAGGTCCAGCAAAAGAAAAAGAAAAAAGGGTCCGACAGATAGATAAGAGCGCAGTAAAGATTGAAAAAAAAAACACATTTCCTTCTGTAACCAGAGCAGGTCGCGTCACTCGACATCATCCCGTCTGGCACTCAACGGCGGATCATACGGCCTACCCGAGAGCGACAGACCCAGACCGAGTGTGACCCTGCTGTTGCCAGCCTCGTCTTTTGCCCTCGGAGACGCAGCCGTAGGCAGAGGTCGGTACGGGTGGGAAGGAGCAGCAGCAGCTCTGGAAGGATGGCGGGCACCGCGAGCACCAGCACCCCGGGAATCGCCCTGAAAAGCCGACTAGGCTTCGCCGGGGATCGAGCGGCCGGACGCCACGGCAGTAGGGGGGTTCTGCTGCTTATTGGCCGGGACATTGTTCCACGAGAGGTAAGTGTGGTCGCCGAGCTTCCTGGGCTTGACCAGGTGGGTGGCGGTGAAGATGGTGCCGAGGAGGATGCAGACGCCGCCGACGACGATGTAGGCGATTCCGAGGAAGTTGTTACGACCACCCATGACGGTGCGGGTGCTGATGAGGATCGACTTTGTACCGTCGTACTCCTTTGAAGGGAAGACTGCAGGCGATGGAAGTTAGCAAGAGGGGCAATGAGGCAAGGAGCGAGGAGGGGGGCAGAGAGAAGAAGCCGGAGGAGGAGGATGAGGGTACGTACAGTCTTCGATAATGATCTCGTACTCGCCCTCCTTCATCGCATCCGTGTCGTTGCGCTGGTACAGCTTGGAGAAGGTGGGCAGACCGGCGGTGCGCATCCAGACGTGGAAGCTCTCCCAGTTGACCAGGTCGGGAGGGGGGTTGTCGTCAGTGTAGCCGTCCGGGTAGCGCTTGGCCCAGTTGGGAGGGGGGAGGATCTCGTCGTTGCTGTAGGACGTCTTGCCGTAGAGCTCGCGGTCCGTGTCCCAGGCGATGCCTTCCTGGGTCATGACGTACGTCTCGGTCTCGTTGCCCTCGGCGCCCGGGGGGTTCTGCAGGACGGGACTGGAGAAGGTGTCGTTGAAGAGGGAGTTGGCGATGAGGCCGCAGGGGTAGTAGGGCTTCTTCTCGTCTTTGTTGACCTCGAGGGGGTCGCAGTCCGAGTCCTTGATCTCATCGTACGTGCGGGCGTCGCCCTTGAGCTGGTCGGCGTCGAACGAGGCGACGTAGCGACGGTGGTTCTGGTAGAAGTTGGTCATGAAGTAGTAGAAGAGGACGGGAGGACCCATGCTCTCCGGGATGTTGAAGCGCAGGTAGCACCGGTCCGTGGTGACCTCGACGCCGTTGCTGAGGTTGGTCTTGACACCGGTCCGCTGGGCCCAGCGGGCATCGACGGACTTGTTGCTCGACTTGAAGGCCTTTTCGATCTTGGACGACGGCATGCTCTCGAATCCGGAGCCTCCGGCGTAGGCGGGGGCATCGCTCACGCAGTCGGTATAGTCGAGGCGAATCTCTTGAACCTAAAAGGGAAGGGCCCATACGAGTTAGCTATGCGGGAATGATGGGTCTCGCACAGAAGAGAGAAGAGAGAGAAGAGAGAGAAGAGAGAGAAGAGAGAGAAGAGAGAGAAGAGAGAGAGAGAGAGAGAGAGAGAAGAGGAAGATGTATACCTGAGTACTGGCGTAGTACAGAAGGCCACCGATGGGAGCGAAGATGATTCCAATGATGAAGAACAGAGGCAGGACAGTCTTGGGGGTAAGGATAGGCCTGAAACACACACGAGGGTCAGCACGTCCCGCGCGGAAAATGACTTGGGGAAGGAAGATGGAAATGGATTCATACTGCCAGGCTTTCAACCGCTGCTGCCTAAAGGCCGTGTCTACACGATGAGAGGAAAGGTGTCAGTCGCAAAGGCCAGGACCGAAGGTGGTGGTGGTGGTGGTGGTGGCCAAACTCACTCGCAGGGCGACGGCTCTTCTTCTTCTCCGGCTGCTTCGGGGACGAGTCGTTGGAGTCCATGGAATCGACATGGTCGATCCCGCGTGGCGATTCGGCCATGCTGGTGTGGTTTGTGCTGTAAAGCTGAGATATTACCGCTGAGGACAAGTCTCGTCGAGGGCCTGGACGTTCGTCTTCTACCTTCTTCTCTACGACGAAGAAAGATTGGTGTTCGTCTGTCGACGGTTGTAAAGGGGTGGAAAATGCGCTTGCTGGGCGCAGTCAAATGGATGGGTCAGACGTAGAGGTTGAGGATGCAGGGCCTATGCCAGAAGGATCAGGGAGTAGGCCACTGTAAGGGAAATCTTGTATCCACTATACGGGGCCTACGACGTAATAAACGGTACAGGCCAACTCGCCCGCACCTTAAAAAAAAAAGGATGGGTTCGTAACTCACCCCGTTGCATATGTGCATGACTAATCATCCACTGGACTCTAACATGCGCCGCGTATATCTGTTCACCTCTTCTGTCCACTGGCAGGGGGGGAAGAAAACAGGCATAACAATGTGAGGAGAGGAATCCATGCTCGGTGTGAGCATCGATATCACCAACTTTATTCTCATCGTACATGTTGCTTGTCGAGGCTTCCCTGTCGCATGGCTGCCTTCCCATAATGTTATGCTAAAAAAAAAGGTCTCGGTACTTCGAAGCCCCATTGCACTGCCACCGGCCCACAAGCCTGCAACGTCAGCCACCAGTGGACGACGGCCAGAGCCTCTTCTATTTCCGTTCATCGGCAGCGCATTGTCATTGGCATTCAGAGGCATCAGGATTGTGCCTATCAAGTCGTAGGGCTCTTCTTCTTCTTCTTCCATCTGAGATGAATAGAGGAACGTGTTGATATCGGCGATGAGTGCTACGATTACCCGTACGAGAGGAGATGCAGGATGCTGCTAGCCGTGCATGCCATCGTCGTTAGTACGAGTACAGACTACACCGTACCGTTTCTTCGGCCTCCTCCACAGCGGAGCACGGCGTCCAGCGTGTCGGAGACGGTACCAAGAGGCGAAAACTGATGGGTTCTATGGGTAGGCGTACTATATATATCAGCTACCATGCCCGTGACTTCTGTATATATATATGTATTATCCTCCTCCATTCCTCTGTCCTCTCTCCTCCCTGCGTTTCTAGAGTCATACGTATTACCTTGGGAAGGGGGGGTAATCACTATCGGAAGCCTGGATTCCATCTCTCAGCCCCTACGAGCCCCCGCATCTCACCCCGCCGCCACCGCATCAGGCAGCGCCTCCATCTCGCCATCCCGCCTCCTCTCTCCCCGCCTCCCTCTCCCCTCTCCCGCAAGACCCGACCGAAACACTGCCTGAGATACGAAAGAGAAGGAGAGACAGGATGTCCGGCAAAGACCCCATAACCTGCCACGTCCTCGACACCACAGCCGGCCGGCCAGCGCGCGGCATCCGCGTGAAGCTCGAGGGACCGGCACCATCTTCATCGGCCAGCAGCAGCCACAACGCCGCGGCGGCCGCCAAGACGTTCGAGGCCGTGACCGACGACGACGGCCGGGTCAAGGTCTGGCTCCCCTACAGCTCGGCCACCTCGGTGGGGGAGGTGCCCGTCTACACGCTCGTCGACGTGCTGGCCGACATCGAGGGCCCCTCCCGCTGGACCCTCCGCTTCGACACGGCCGGGTACTTTGGCGAGGACCAGACCTTCTTCCCCGAGGCCACCATCGTGTTCCGCGTCGACGAGGGCCAGAGCTACCATGTCCCTCTCCTGCTCAGCCCGTACAGCTATACTACCTACCGCGGTAGCTGAGGGGGCGCGGGGTGGGAGATGGGACCCGAGGTAGAGGCTAGGCTGTAGCTTCGGCATCTTCCTTCTCTCCCTTGCTGGTCTCTGGACGGCAAGTCAGACGATTCATGGACAGCTCCCCCGGCAAGAAAAATCTCGACAGCTTTTTATAAGAAAAAAGAGACGGACAGCCTGTGAGAAGAAGAGAAATGGTCTCGGTTCTCGTCTCGGAACCACCCCGCCCGCTGTTGGCCGGTATAGGACAAGCAGTTATGATTGTACATATGTATATATATATATATATATATATATATGTATATATATGTATACTTGTTATTCTGTGTAGTATCAAAGTCAAGAGTATACTACCATATCCCGAAGGACAACCCTATAAAGCAGACAGATGGGGGAAAAAAATAGCAAGTGAAAATAAAATAAAGTGAATGACTCGCTTGTCCAACTCCATGTCCAAGAGCAGGACTGCCATGATAATTCAAACGATTGAAACTCCGCTCCCAAGGCCGTTATTCTTTCCCTCTTTCTTTCTCTCTGGATGAGAACCTGCACTGTACGCTTCCCGTCGGCACATGTGTGTGTGCGTGAGCGGGCTTCCTCTCCCTGTCGGGTGCTCGATCAGCTCCGCGTCTTGCGCAGCTTGCCGAAGAAGGACGACTTCTTCCTCATACTGGAAGTGTCGGACATGATCGAGCCAGAAGTCATGGGGCGTCCGTCGTTGTTGTATCCCGAGGAAGGGACACTGAGGCTGAAGCCACCGTCTCCCGCACTGGTCCGGCCCTCGGAGGAGTTGACGGTCTCGTCGCTGGCGGGCGGGCAGGCGGCACTGGGGATCATGCCGGAGATGAGAGGAAGGACGCCGTGGACGAGCTGCTGGCTTGCCGCCGAGGTCTGCGTGTTCGTCGAGCCCTGGCTGACGGTGCGGCGGTGCTTGGATAGCATGGACTGCTGGCGGCGGATGTCGGCCTGCTCGGATCCGATGGTGTCGCACGTGATGCAAGCGTTGGGGGAGAGGTCGGCGTCGGGATGAGGGAGGTTTGTTGTGAGGCCTGTTTTCTCCCCCATAGATCTCTCTGGTCAGCCGAACGTGTGCCAATGCAGAGGCGGGTCCCAACAGCAGAGAGCGGAAGACTCACATCCTCCTAGAGTTTCGGGGAAGCCGGTGTCGTGGTCCCGTAGTCGTCGACGGGACCTCACGGAGGTCGGGGTCAAGGGTGGAGACACCATGATCGGAGGACTGGAAAGAGTGGATGACGGGCCAGCGGGAGGTTGCTTCCGTGGCATGGTTGCCCTTTATGTCTTGGCCGAAGAGAGAGGAGAGAGAGAGAGAGAGGTACCACCGTAAGACGTCGTTGGAAAAAAAAAAAGAGAAGAGAAAAGGAAGAAGGATTATGGGGAAAGTAAGAAAAAGGCAGCTTTACGTAGGGAATCGTGGAGAGGGGCAAAGGGCAGATAAGAGAAATGAATAAATAAATAGGAATTTTTTTTTTAAAAAAAAAAAAAAAAAAAAAAAAAAAGAGGATGAGGAGATGGCAAGGGTTCAAGGGATCGGGGTAATAATCCGTTGGGACGAGTGCATTGATCGATTCCTATCCAGCTCGCATTGGAGAGAGAGCGACGTAATATTACCGTACACAACGTTTGGCTCGTCACTTGTACGGGGGAGATGGTAGTCGTAAGCTGAATTTGCTTGCCAAGCTGAACTAGAAATTGCTGGTTGGGGGCTGAGCGGGGGCTTGGGTGGAATGGAGAGAGGCAGAGCTTCGCCGCTTCGGGTAGTCAAATGGTACCGGGGAAATCGTGGGACAAGGCGACGACGTCTCTGATATGGAGACCAGGGTTTTATTGCTGTGAATGATTAGTTTGAGCTGGGCAGATCGATGACTTGATCAGAGACGAGTGTTGTGCTCTGTCGTCGTACTGCTGCTAGTGTCGAAGTCGTTTGTAGAGAGAGTTGGTGATGTCTCTCTCTCTCTCTCTCTTCTTCCTCTTCTTCTTTTTTTTTGGGATAATATATTTGAAAAGAAAAAAAGAACCAAAAAAGAAGAGAGGAAAGAAGAGAAGACGGGAAAGGGCGATATGCGCACAGAAACTCTACACACTGACTCACTAATCTCTGGAGAGGTGCAGAGTCAATGATGGGTAACAAGACAGAAGATCACTGGCAGAGAGAAGAGAAGGAGAGTGAGGGAGATGGAAATGAGCATTTATCACTCACGGAAAATGGACAGACTGCGGAGTATCAACACGTACGAGTATCAATATGCAAATCATGGCAGTGCCGATTTCCCGGAGAGGATCCCACAGGGCAGCAGCGTATATGCAACCCATGTCTCGACTCGCAATAATCATGTATAATATTAGCAAGGCCCTGGCCGCTCGGATATGATTGTATGGCGCCTGTGCAGTCTTGGCAGCGCAAATAATCCATGGAGACCACAGCTGACGGGGCGTACACTCGAACTCTCACAATATCCCCCCCCCCTCCCAAAATGTCCAATCGTCATTTCGATAGGTTGACCACCGTCCCCCCCTCCCCAGTTGCAATGGCGGGACCGGTGCCGAGCGGTTGGTCGGCCGAGGAGGCGTGGGGACTGGCTGCCCGTGGTATTCATTTGGAGGCGAGGGGGACGGGAGTGGGAAGAAGACCGCAGACTATATACAAGTACACACACGTTACCTCTCTTTCCCGAAGCGCCCAGGACGGCGACAAGAGTGAAGCGGGCAGCGGCGGGTAATGAAACGGTCAAATTGCCATGGAGTCATTTTGAGGAGGTGATAATATTACTCCTCTACCAATGTCTTCTGCCGCCCTGCTTGTCTTGGAAGAGAGAGAGAGAGAGAGAGAGAGAGAGACATACGCTGCCACGCATACCTTCCTCACCTCAGCTCAGTGTCCAGGCGGTGTGGATGTTGGAGGGCAGGCGGGCATCCTACTCGGAGTCCCTCGAGCCTCACATGTCTCAATCACCAGGTGGCACGCAGGCATTCGTCATGTTGGCCCTGCGAGAAAGCTGATGAAGGGACCTTGCGTCACCAGAAACAATCACGACTCGGAATACTCGGACTCGGACTCGTACCGCCTTTTTTTTCTCAACGACGTAATCGTCACCCGTGGCTACTACGAGACGCCGTTGGCCTCGTACGGAGCGCGAGCAGTAACCCGTGGTTGCTGTAGACAAACGCGAAGATGCTCTTCTCGTTTCTCCGACGGGCTTGATGCTAGCTTCTCCCCCAACCCAGCCCTGCCTCCGTGGCAAGATGCAGGTATGATGGTTGATTGATGGATCACGGGACGCATTTGGTTATATCCGGCGTCTGGCCTGCAGATGGATTTCCGATGCTGTCCGTTTATAGAAGTCGTGGACACAGTCGGGGTGTGTGTGTGTGTGTGTGTGTGTGTGAACTCTGTCATCTACTCCGTAATAATAGCAGAAAGGCAAAAGAGGCCAGCGGGGACCGAGGCGAGCGGTAGAGTGGGTATTCTGCAGATTACCTCGCCGGGAACGTCGACGCTGTTCAGGGGATAGGGGGGAGAGCGGATGGACTCGTCGCGAACTGTAGAGGATGATGGAGCCCTTCTTCATCTTCTTCAATGACGAACAAGGCAGAATGATACGACGTATTTAGTGATCCCTGTATTATGGAGCAAGGAACATTCAAGAAATCAGCGATGGTCCATCCATGGACGCTGATGGAAAGGTTCCACCGCCTTTGGTCTCCACCGCTAATAACGCATGCATTTGGCAGGAAGCACCAGCCACAAGTGGCTGCAGTCTATAGGTGGCTTGCAGACGACGAAGCAAGGTTATCGTCCATCCGTCCATCCATCAACTTATCTCCATACGGAGTACAGATCTGTACAGATTGATACTAGATGGGTATTACGCGTTCCGCAGGTGGCACAGCTGCGCTATCTAGGTGCCAACCTACTACGTACCCAAAGGCTACCGGAGCTACCATTCCAGTGCAGGTTACTACTCGCCGCCTCCGCCGCCGCCGCCGCCGCCGCTGCTGCTGCTGCTCCTGCTGCTGCCCATAATACTGCGGCTGCTCCAGTGTTGCCAGCAAAACAGCGCCCCGCTCCCCACAAAGTCACTCCACCATCTCGTCATTCCCAGGCCCTCCCAAACCCCACCTCTTGGAGTCCAATCCACAGAACTGCATCTCTTCACCGCAGGAGAGGGTAGAGAGAAGGAACAGCCCACCCATAAAAATAACCTACCCTTTGACGGGGGGGAAAGCAGCCCAGCCGATCACTGAGAGCTCACGTAACAGAAGTGAAGGAGAAGAAGGGGAGAAAAAAAATCCGTCGCTACCCACTCTCACCCCCTCTCACTCGGCCCGCCCGTTCGACCCTCGCTCGGTCCGTCCGTCCGCCCGCCCCGTTTCGGTCGTCACCCGTCGACTGCTCTCCTCCCTCCCGCTCGCTGGTTGACATGGCCCCTCGTGCCTTCGAGGACGAGGAGCTCACCATATCGCTCTCGTCGTCTCACGTCCGACGACAGTTTCAAGCCCCGCCGACACCGGACGCGGCCCAGCAGCAGCAGCATGAGGCTACGGGAGGTGACAACGGTGCTGCTGTAGACCCGACTAGGCCGCCCAACATGGACAATCCCGCAGCGACTCCCCAGCGGAGGGAAAAGGTCAAGACGGAGCAGAGGATCGGCGCCTACAAGATCATGCGCACTCTGGGGGAGGGATCGTTTGGTAAAGTAAAGCTGGCCGTGCACAATGGCACCGGTCAGCAGGTTGCTCTCAAGATTATCGCGCGCAAGAAGCTCATCAGCCGTGACATGGCTGGACGGGTTGAGCGCGAGATTGAATATCTCCAACTCCTACGACATCCTCATATTATCAAGCTGTGAGTATACACAATGTACTCTACGCTTTCACCCTCTCTCTCTCTCTCTCTCTCTCTCTCTCTCTCTTTCTCCCCCACCGACATGTCGAGGAAAGGAAGGAGGAGAACAGGAAGAAGGGTTGGCTGATACTTGGTGGTGAAATGCAGTTTTACCGTCATCAAGACCCCCAACGAAATCATCATGGTCCTCGAGTACGCCGGCGGCGAACTCTTCGACTACATCGTCGCCCACGGACGCATGAATGAGCCCGAGGCTCGCCGGTTCTTCCAGCAGATGCTCTGCGCCGTCGAGTACTGCCACCGCCACAAGATCGTCCACCGAGACCTGAAGCCCGAGAACCTCCTTCTTGACGAGAGCCTCAACGTCAAGATTGCCGACTTCGGTCTCAGCAACATCATGACCGACGGCAACTTCCTCCGCACCAGCTGCGGCAGCCCCAACTACGCCGCTCCCGAGGTCATCGGCGGCAAGCTGTACGCCGGCCCCGAGGTCGACGTCTGGAGCTGCGGTGTCATCCTCTACGTCCTCCTGGTCGGCCGCCTGCCCTTTGACGACGAGCACATCCCCAGCCTGTTCGCCAAGATCGCCAAGGGCACCTACAGCGTGCCCCAGTGGATGCCCTCGGGCGCCGCCAACCTCATCAAGAAGATGCTCGTCGTCAACCCCGTCCACCGCGCCACCATCGAGGAGATCCGCGACGACCCTTGGTTCCTCAAGGACCTGCCGGCCTACCTCCAGCGCCCCGCCGAGGAGTTCTTCAACACCGGTGTCGACCCCAACAAGGCCATCCTCAAGAGCGACATTGCCCCGCGCGCCTCGGAGACGGTGCAGGATAAGCTGCACGGCGAGATCACCGACAAGATCAGCAAGACGATGGGTTACGGAAAGAGAGATGTCGAGGAGGCTCTGTTCTCGGATGAGCCGTCGGCTATCAAGGACGCCTACATGATTGTGAGGGAAAACAAGATCATGCAGGCCAATCGTGAGTATCCGTTCCCCTCTCTTCTCCAGCCCGCCGCTCCTCTCCTCCAACCTTGACGGAATGCTGATACGTCTGGGTTTCTTCTAGAAAATCTCGACATGTTGACCGTGGCCGATATCGAAGGGTCGAGCCCCATGATGAGCCAGTCATCAAGATCCGGCATCTCGGGCAGCAACGTCTCTGTCCGTCCCTACGTCAGCAAGGTCGGCATCCTACCCAGCAGCATCCCGACCTACCACAAGGACTACATGGAGAGGCGAAACGCGGGCGTGGAGGACCCGAGGCCCCGGCCCACCGGCGGCCTCGACGAGCCCTCGACGTCAGCCAGGACGGACGCTGAGAAGCAGGAGATGGCCCGCCGCCTGAAACCCCATTCACGCAGCCACATCCGGGCCGACGAGGCGGTCAAGAGGCCGCAGGGCATGACGCCCATCAACCCTCCCAAGAAGCCCAAGCCTGTACGCTGGCAGTTTGGCATCCGGTCGCGTAACGCGCCCTGGGAGGCCCTCCTCACCATCCACAAGGCCCTCAGCAAGCTCGGGGCCGGTTACATCCCCGACGAGGACTTCGAATCAGGTCCGATCCCCGGCAGCGGCGGCGACGACGACAACCAGTCGACGGGGGGCTTCGGGTCGACGGCCAGCATGGATGCTGGTGTCAAGAGCTACAAACTCCCCGCTGATCCTTGGCATATCAAGGTCAGGTGGGAGACGCCAAGTAAGTAGTCTGATCATCCCCGCAAGCAGGAAAAGAAGAGGACGAGAGACGTGAATAGACTTGAGAAAAAAGAAGAAGAAAAAGAAGAAAAAAAAGGAAAAGGAAAAGGAAAAGGAAAGAACATCATACGGAAAGGACTAACAAATAAACCCCAACAGTCTTTCAGAGGAGTCAGCGGCAAAATCTCCCCGGAGAGATGCTCTCTACCAGCCCGGCAGAATACCACGTCTACTCTCCCCTGTCGGCGGAGCAGACGTCGGCGGCTCCGGTCAGGCGACCATTTGTCGCGATGCACCTCGACATTCAGATATACGAGATGGAGCAGGGCGTGTACCTGGTCGACTTCAAGTGTTCCGGGTACGAGACATCCGAGGGGAAATTACTCGAGGAGAAGGAGGTCACCAGCCCGTATCCGTTCCTAGACATGGCGGCGCGGCTGATTATGCAGCTTGCCGAGGCGGATTAGTCGATCTGTCCTGTTTCTTGTGCATAGGCTCCTCTTCCCTTCTCTCTCCATTCATCTCTCACTCTATCTTTCTTCTTCTCTTCTTCTTGCTCTCACTGGGATGGGTTTCGCTCTCGCGGACGGGGTGGGATTTGTGTGTTTTTTTATCTTCCTACACTGGAAGGGGCGTACACGGGAGACACTTACATGGATGCGGACTTGAGGGTGGGAATAAACCAACACGGCCTCTCCACCCGCTCTACAAAGGGATGAGCGTATCGGGGGGGTTTGGGGGGTTGTGGGAGTAGGGGGGAGGGGATCATGGTTTGCTTATTCTTCTCTTCTCCATTGTGTATGTTTGCTACTTGATGAATGGTTATATATGTAAAGATATGAGGAAATACTGGAGACTCGCAGGCAACTTCCTTCACGTGCTTTTTCATCTTGAGTTTTTTTTTATATGAAAGAAAAAGAAGAGAAAAAGAAGAAGTAGAGAAATATTTTTTTTTCTTTTCTTTAAAAAAAACTAGTAGTAAACAGATGATTCCTCGGCTTGGAAACTATTTAAACTGATCCTCTGTCACACCCTTGCCCATAGCAGCCGTAGAGCTCACGCCACCGGTGACCATCTTCTGCAGCTCGTCGACGTAGGTGGCTCCCGACCACTTCTGGTGCTTGACGACGTCGACGCCCAGCTCGATCTCGGGCTCCTGGACGAGCTCGCCGTACGCGCGCATGCCGACCTCGGCGTAGGCGCGGGCGAAGCGGTCGCTGATGAGGGCCGTGGTGTGCAGGCCCGCCAGGGTGATGAACTGCCAGCAGTAGCCCAGGCTGGCCAGTCGACGGATGTATGTCTCCTGCTCGTCTCGGGGCATGGCAGTCTTCCAGTTGAATGAGGGGGAAAGGTTATAAGCCAGTCTGCGGGTGCGTGTGTCAGCCAGAAGAATGCTGTTGTTGTTGTTGTTGTTGTTTTTTTTTTGATAAAAAAAGGAAAAGGGGAAAAAGAAGAAGAGAAGAGAAAAAAAGAAAGAAAGAAAACTCACTTCTGCTCAGGCCAGACAGAGTGAACACCCTCGGCAAACTGCTGAGCCTGGGCATAATCCGGAAGCTTGCTCTCCATCCAGATGGCGTCGGCGTAGGGAGCGTAGGCGATGGCCCGGTTGATGGCGCAGTCGCAGCCCCCCCGGAGGCGGTAGTAACCCTCGCGGGTGCGGGGGGCGTCCCAGTCGAAGAAGACGTCGGTCCCGCCTCCCAGGACGGTCCTGGCGGCGGCGCGGGCCTCGGCGTTGCTCCTGCCCCTCGACCGGGAGAGGTAGGCGGACTTGAGCCCGGCCTTGTCGGGCTGGGAGCTGGCGTCGATGGCGTCGATGACGGCGTCGTCGAAGCGCTTCAGCCCGGCCTCGGCGATCCACTCGTCCTCTATGCGCTGGAGCTGGTCGCCGACCTTGCCCTCGGCCTCGGCCCTGATCATCAGGTCGTTGAGCGGCTGGAGGGAAGGGTTGGTGCTGCCCAGGATGAAGGCGTGGTCGCGGGGGTCGATGGTGGTGGTGATGAGAGTGGCGGCCTCGGCGTCTGTGCGGGCCACGGCAACAAGGTCGGTACCTGATGATTACGAGGTCAGTTTGAGAAGAAGAGGAGGAGGAGGAGGAGGAGCGTAGAGAAGTGTGGAGGGGAGACATGTACCCATCACATCGGCCTGGGCACGGATGGCGACGAGACGGTTGATGTGCTCCTGGATGGGAACGAGCACCTTCCCGGCCATGTGTCCGCACTTCTTGGTGCCGGGAGCCTGGTCTTCGATGTGGATTCCGGCCGCACCCTTCTCGATGAAGAGCTTGGTCAGCTTCATGACGGCGGTGAGACCGCCGTGACCGGTGTCGGCGTCGGCGATGATGGGACGGAGGTAGTCGATCCCCGCGAGCTTGGAGCGCTGATCCTTGGGGGTGCTCAGACGCTCCTGGCGCTGCTTGCGGTCGTGGAAGAGCTGGGCCATGAAGAGGTGGCCGACTTTGTTGGGGACGGTGGTCTAATTTTTTTTAATCAAAACAAATTCTGTCAGATATGTCTCACATTTTCCTGATGATTCTCTCTCTCTCTCTTCTTCCCTTTCCCTTCTACGTTCCGTCACCTACCCCCCTTTTTCTTGAGAGTTGAGAGTAGCTTCTCGAGGAGTGATGAGTGGAGAACATACGTAAGGGTAGTCTGCCAGATCGGGACCCGGCTCGTCGGATGAAGAGGCCGTAGATGATGATTGCCATCCAGAGACGTAGACGGTGTCGAGATATTTTGCCATCTGGGTGACCATTGTGGGCTCGAGGCAGCCGTAAGTGTAGCTGGCATCTCTGGACTTTTGTTTTTTTTTGTAAGAAGAGAAAAAAGGGAGAGTCAGTATTTCTTTCGTCTCATGTTTTCTCTCCTTCTCTCTTTCCCTACCCCTTTGTATGTGTGTGTGTGTGTGTGTGTGTGTACGTGCCTGAGGAGAGGGAGGATGGGATGGATGGATGGATGGAAGATACCTTGAATCGGGCCTCGAGGATCCCCCAGAGCTTCTTGGATTGAGCATTGCTGGGGTACTCGACCTTGAGGGTACCCCTCTTGGAGACGATCTGCTCGGCAGTAAAGGGACGCTTGGTGTTGCGCCACCTCGAGTCCTTCCACCAGGCCTTGACCTGCTCGACCTCCTTGTTGAAGATGTCGTCCTCAACGTCGGGGTTGATGGCCGAGGGGACCATGTTGTTGGAAGCCATGGTGGGAGTATGTGTGTGTGTGTGTGTGTGTGTGTGTGTGTGTGTGTGTGCTGTGTGTATACAGAGTAATAGTAGACGGGATGTGGGATGGGTAGTATGTTGGTGAACAATATAAAGACAGACTATCAACCAATATCTCGATAGACGGAACGGAGAAGGGAGAAAGGACGGGACACTGCAAGAGATGAGGAGAGGGAGAAGAAGAAGAAGAAGAGTTTTTTTTTTTTTTTAATTAAAAAAAAAACGCGGAAGAGAAAGCAAAAAAAAAAAAAGACAATTGATGGGATGAATCACATAAAAAGATGGAAACATTCTTGCCGGCTCTAGCACGTGTGTGTATTCTCGGTCGGAGGGAGCACATGTCATCCAAGTGGCCCGAGAACCACGACTGCTACCCTACTACGTTTTCTTCCCCTTCTCCTCCTCCCCCTCTACGTCCATGCACCTCTTACCTCTTCCCTTCCCGTTCCCCAGACTTACGTTAACCGGGGGGGAGGGGGTGCGTGCGTAGGACGGAGTCACCTACCGGGCCAGGGGGAGGGACGGAGGGTTGGTCTCCCCGACATGGTCCGATGACTAGATTGCAACTGTCAGGATGGGGAAGGAGAGGGAAGCAGCCGACATGAACATCCTGATCCTCCCCTCAACCACGTCCTGTCAAACTCCTCCCCCATCACCGCAAAAAAATTCGGAGGGAGAGTGGCGTGAGGTGTGAGGTGCCTCCTCGGGTCAAGGGCAGCTAAAAGAGAGAAGACGGGTACGTCGCGGAACTTGGGGAGCGTTAGCCGCCATTGGCCGAGGTGCCGAATCGGGCAAGATGTCCCCCGCCTCTCCGGCCGAGTCTGACTCTGACTCTCCCTCTCCCTCTCTCTTGATGCTCCGGAAGAGTTACCGATCCCATTTTACCGAGACATTATTTGATCTGGAATTTTCCTGAATAAAAAAGAAGAAGAAGAAAGAGAAATCCTTCTTCTCTCTCGGAAATGAGTATAGATAGCATTCAATATTTTCATCCTCTCCCCCCTCCTCCCCCCCACCCTTTCTTCACCTTTAAACCAGAGAATAATGATGATGATGATGATAACGATAATGATAATAATAAGAAGAAGAAGAAGACTAATAATATCCCTTTCTTCACTGCAACCTTGGGGACTGTACATCGCTGCTGATACAAGACGCAAATGGTCGTACCATCTCCATGACGTCGTGCATACGTAACCTGACTACGGAGACAGAACAACAGCAAGCAACACCACAAACCTTTCCATAGAGGAGGACGGGCGGCATGTGACGCGAGCCATCCTCCATCTTACCCGTCTCGACGCAACCAGTAGTCGGAGAATGCTGGTGACGTTCCAACCAAGTCAGCAAGATCAGGTCAGATACATGTATACATTGTATTGTACGGTGGTATGGTCTGTCCATGTATGTATATATATCCGTGTACGTATATATATATCCATGTACGTATATATATATATATATATATATGTCTGTGTGTGTGTGTGTATATATATGTATGCATCTCTCATGTATGTATGCGTCCCTTCCTGCTCCTCCCGTGCCGTAGATACTCGTGATTCTCGTCATACTTTTCTGTAGCCGCTCACATCTGACCGCTGATCTCGCCCCTCCCCTCCCCCGCCTATCTGCCTCGGCTGTCGTCGTCCCCATTCCTCTCCTCCGCCGTGTGGCCCGTGACTGTGTGTATATTCCCCGTATCAGTCGCTGGCCTGATCATCGGACATGACACCGATATGCCTGGCAGGCCGTCGGCTGGCAAGACGTTACCCGGCAGACGTTATCTTGACAGGAAAATATGAAGAGTACTAGATGACAGAGACGGAGAAACAGCAATTCCGCCTGCGCATTTTCGTCATCCTCCCCCGCCCCCCTCCCCTTGTATATCTATATCCATACCCTCTGGTTCCCCCTCTTTGCCCTTTTGAGCGCAGCATGTATTTTCTTGACCCTTCGAAGCTACGATCCGCAGCGAACCGTTGTCGGTTCCATCGATGCAGGCAGGCACGTTTCCGAAACGTCCCGACTAGATCAAAAGCAAGAGCGGGAAAAAAAAAAAAGAAGAAAAAAAAAAGAGAGAGAGAGAGAGAGAGAGGAGAGGAGAGGAGAGGAGAGGAGCAGATGAGCTGGAGAAGCAGACGAGGGAGAAAGAACCCCTCGGGCTTATCCCAGATGCAGGTCCGCAAGCGCCTTCTCCTCGTTCCTCTCCATGGCCTTGACAAACGTCTCGTATGGCGTCATGGTACCCAGAGCTCGCCTCATGTGGGCGTTGACGATCTGAAGTCCGTACACGTAGCTGGCATTGACCCAGGCGAATCTGTCTCTCGTCAGTCAGCCGTCAATCAGATCTCCGCATCCACCTGCGACGCCGCCGGCGGGGAGCCGGAGGAGAGCTAGGTGGAGGCGGCGGATGAGGGACGAGAGAAGGAAGCAAGAGACTCACCCCTCCTTGGCCACTCCCTTAAAGTCCATCCCCTGGTTGCCGTACTCGGCGTCGACCCGGTGCGGGTCCACGGACCTGGTGACGTCGTACTTCTCCACCACGACGCCGTTGAAGTCGACAAACGCCTTGGTGACCATGTACAGCCACTTGTACGCGAGCCGCTCGGCGTCCTCCTCGAAGCTGTACCGGAGCAGGCCCGTCCACGCGAGCATCTGCTGCGGCGCCCAGCCGTACGGGTAGTCCCACTGGCGGTTGGGGCGGTCGATGCCGATCTCGCCGCGCGACTTCTCCGTGCCGGCCACCAGCCCGCCGTACATCTCGAATCGGGGGAGGGCCTTCTTGACCATGTCGGCCGCCTGCTTGGGCGTGGCGATGCCGGCCCAGAGGGCCCAGAACGTCGTCGCCGTCTCGTACGTGCACCGCTCCTTCTTGACCGTGTCGTAGTCGTAGAACATGCCCTCCTCCTCGTTCCACATCAGCCTGTCAATCGTCAGCTTGCGGCGCTTGGCCCGGCGGTCCCAAGCCGCCGACGAGAGCGGCTCGCCCGGCTGGTAGGGCGTGCCCGCGCAGAACTCGGCCGGCATCACCAGCTTGTCGCCGAACAGGCTGCGGATCGTCCGCGCAATGTCCGTCTCGTACTTGAACAGCAGCGAGTTGAGGTCGATCGTCGCCAGGTTCGCGCACACGCCCTCGAGACGGTACGACGTGTCGTGGCCAGACTCGCGCACCGACCGGTCGTGCAGGAAGTACTCGTCCAGGTCCGGCTCCTCGATCTCGCCGTAGTTGTACGCCCGCACAAACTCCTTGAACTCCATCTTGTGCTTCTTGGCGTAGGGCGTCAGGATGTGCACAAAGTGCGTCGGCTCCGTCTCCGGCGGCACGCCCCGACCCTCGGGCCGGTAGCGCGACAGGCCCGTCACCGGGTCCAGTCGAGGCTCCGACGTCCACACCGTGTGGTACTCCTTGATGGCCGCCAGGATCGACCGGCGCAGGAAGTCGAGCGCACCCGGCTGGTGCTTGATCTTCTCGTACACGCGCAGCGCCATGTCCGTCAGGAACGGCGGCTGCGATCGGCCCAGGTAGTAGGTCCTCGTAGCGTTGAGGATCTTGCCGTAGTGCTCGATGCAGAAGCAGAAGTTCTCGACAATCGACTTGACCATGTCCGCCCGGTCGTTGACCAGGAGGCCCAGGCCCGCCATGTAGCTGTCCCAGCCGTAGAGCTCGTTGAACCGGCCGCCGGGGACGACAAACGGGAGGCCCTCCAGCGTCGTCTCGCCCGTGACCTCGTCCTTGACCTCCCTGGTGGCGACGACCAGCAGACCGGGCTTCTCGCTGAGCTCGATGATGTACTCGGGCGTGATCTTGTCTCGGAGCATCTGCACGTCCAGGTTGATCTCCGGCCGCTCCCTGGCGACGCGCTTGTAGTACTCGTACTGCTCCGGCGCTCCGGGGGGCACGTAGATGCGCGGGATCGGGTTGTCGGTCCAGTCCTTGGGGTCCTTGGCGGCGATCTCGACGGACGAGGCATCGATGCGCCTCGTCAGCCCATCCCAGAAGTGGTCGCGGATCAGCCGCGAGAGACGGTCGGTGGGGTTCTCGTTAAGACGGCCCTCGTCCAGCACGATCTGCGACCGTCCGTACTCCTTGGCCAGGGTGAGCTCCTGCAGCAGGTTGGAGAGCATGTACGTGCCGCGCACGTCGAAGCGGTTGTGGCCCGCCGAGCCGGCCGTGCGCAGGGAGATCACCTTGGGTCCGCTGTCTTCGATGGTGATCTGCATGTTGTGATCCGTGTCTTCCTGCTCCTGGAGGCTCTTGAGGGTGGCCTCGACCTGGACCAGGAACCTCCGGCCCTGTCCAGACGGTTTCTCATCTGTCCGTGGGAGTCAGTCAGCCGTCTGCAGGTCTGTGCCGCGATGGGATAAATTCCCGGCTTACCGTGACTGCCGCGACGATGCGGTTCCCTTCCGGCAAAGTTCTCAAACTGACGGTTGAAAGTGGTCTATTGCAGGATGTCAGCGTGCAAAATCCAGTCGGTGGGAACCTCCAGTCCCGTCCTGATGTCCCCCCCCCCCTCCCCCGGGTTCGGGGCAAGGCGGGATAGGGGAGAGAGCTACGGACCTGAGAGTATGTCCTGTTGCGGGCAGTGTTGCGATGACGTGCGTCGGACGAGTAGTACTGCTCGGCCGGGTCGTAGATGCCAAAGTCCTCGGACGACTGCGACTGGCGGCGGTCTGCCATGGCTTCGGGTTGGTTCGATGGCATCTCCGTGGCCATTCGTGCGGATCGATCGACGAAAGAGGGGTCGAAACTGTGGCTTGAGCTATTCCGTTAGCGAGACCCCAAGCTTCATCATCATCTGGTGGTGGTGCAGGATGGATCGGGGAGGCAAACCAGTGGTAATGCTAGTAGCGGATAAATGCCGCTACGGAGCAGAGGTAGAAGGGGGACAGTAGATGGCCTGAACTATGCCTGGCTTTGCTTTCTTGTTTTTTTTCTTGTTTTTTTTTTGTGGTCACCGAGCCGTAGATGCGAGGGCGATGAGATTTAAGAGGGCAAATTTGCTTCGCAGCGGTCAAGTGACGAGGAAGGGCTTCTCTTGAAATGGAAATCTAGGGTAGCTGGGATTCGGGCGAAGCCGATGAGGACAGAGCATGAGCACTGGTCCGGAGACAAGCCGAGTGTTTGATTGAGGAGGAAGGGGTTGCTGGCGTGTACGGGTAAAGGCGGAGAAGGGGTAGAGACAAGAGATGTCTTGGATGTGTATGTCTCCGAGGACCTGCTGCCTTACAGTTTGAAGCTTTGGTCTAGAAAGAACATGCGCCGTTACTATCCTTGAAGTAACAGAGGGAAACTCTGTCGATTGAGGGAATCTGGCTGATTCAAAGCTCAACTGATGGACGAGGAGCTGTCCGGCCCAGTCCGGGCGGGACTGACGCAATTGCAAGAGGGAACCGCCTCCCCCCCTCCCCCCCACCTTCCCACCTTGTTGTGATGCCCCACTATGACATTACGCATCCTTCTAATCTGTATTACTCCGTATTATCATTCCATGTAATGATAATACCATACATGTAATGATAATACCCATCGTCCGGAAAGACATGGCGCCACAGATTTGTTCTTCCCCTTTCATTCCCCTCTGAATAGCATTATCCTCTCCTCTCAGGTATGAAAGACGGCTGTTCGCAGAGCATGTCCAGCCGCAACTCAACCACGTGAAAAAGAAAGAACAAGAACACTAGCCACTTGGGAAACCTGCTACTGCTACCAGCACCCAGCAGCAGTCGTCATCCTACCTCCGACCACAATATCCCAAGAACGTTGACGCCCCTGACCCAGAAGTGCCACTGATGAGGGGGCCTAGACTCTGGGCTTCCAGCTCGATGCACGATGCCACCAACTCGACCCGGTACTCTCTGTCCGTGTCGCGCCGGCCGATACGACACATCGCCATGACTCCCGGCGGTCGGCTCTGGAGGCGGTGAAACAGTGGGAGGCTAGAGGCCCGTACATGCCCACGTACTCGTATTGGCCTGCTACCGACAATCGCTACCAACCACTGCTGGTACGCTGTATGTCTGCAGAGGCGCAGCCTAGAGAAACCGATATTCGTATCTGCTAATGCGCCAGCCGCGGGATGTCGATTGAGTTGCGTGTATAGGCAGGAGAGCTATACCTGCTGCTGCCTTGGCACTCAGATACCCCCCACGAGAAAGGTGCGTGGGTGGCGAGCTCATGGTGCAGTTACCTGCTCTTGGATACTACCAGCATCATGCATAATCAAGCAAGATGGTCTGCTAATGTCTACCTCCTCCCATCTCGTGTATACAAGAAAGTGTAAGTGATACGATGGTAGGGGTTTTTTTTTTTTTTCTCAGAAAAAAAAAGTAGGGAGGACAAAAAAGGGGGGTATATGTACATGAATGGAAAGGAGTGTTGGTTTTGAAGTCGCCGGGGACTTTGATGGTGATGCTGGTGTCGATGAGGATAGCCCTCTCTACAGAATGAAGCGATAATCATGGACCCTTCCTACACCTTTATTGCCGGGTCCTCTGTACGTAGAGGGGGACAAGACTGTCGGTTGGTCATACTGGTCCCTCTCTCGTCTGATGCCATCTCGCGCAGGAACGTTGCAACATTACCGCTGGCATCATCCTGTTCCTGCGTCGGAGACATCCCATGTAAAGAGCTATCGGGGTCGGGGAGGATTGAGAAGGATGGTGCGGTGGGCAGGAAAGCTATGCCACGCCGGGTGTGCAGTCGGACGCGCTCGGCGTATCGTGTGAGCTTGACAGACAAGGAAGGATTCGCAGACTGGACTCCTCGAGGTATTATTTCTTAAGTAATGGTTCCAATCACGGTCCTGTTCGTCGGTATGGATTCGCCATCTGCTTTGCCCACATCTCAAGCAGTCGGCACGTCGTCACGAGAACGAAAACGCACGTCAAAGCGGGAACCACGACAACCAGACCACAAACAGGATTCTCTACACATCACCGGGCCCACCAGGTTAGGGCTAGATTCTTTGATCTTGCTACAGCGCTGTATTGGTCGGCCCGTCAGACGAACCCCTGGTAAAGGAGGAATGAGGAGGTTGTGAGGTCGTTGCTAGCACACTTCAGGTATAGAACCGCAATCCTCTGGCTTACGGGAATCCATCCGGTCGGAAGGGGACTTTTTCTTCTTCTTTCTTCCCTTTTCCCTTGTTCTTCTTTTGAAACTCCCACAGCTACGAAGGTACGAATGACTAAAAGCAGAAAAGGTATCCCTCCTTCTCGCATGCAGGTCTATGCAACGTTGTCAGAGCACGCTCTTCGTGACAGAAACGAGGCTGACTTGGAATTATCATATATGCGTGGTGGGGTATCATTCTGCAGTAACAGTAGTAGCTATACTCCCGTACTCTCGTACGAGCAGAAACAAGAAGAAGAAGAAGAAGAAGAGAAGAAAGGAGGGGGGAGGGAGGTCAGATAGCCGAGATAACTGACCGATGCCGAAGATGGAGAAGAAGAGGGAACGAGATGGAGGAAGCCAAGGTAGGAGATAGAAGGTGGAATGTCCATCAGATATTATTACCCAGCCCACTCATACGACGCCTGATCCTCCTCTGAGCCACGGCGCCAGCGTTCCACGTACCAGCAAAGAGGTCCTCGCACTCATCCTCATCATCCGAGTTGAATACAATGCCCGTACCGTCCTCGTCGTCATCATCGCAGTCATCGTGACGGCTCCTCCGTCGCTGCTGCCGCTGCTGCCGCTGCAGCTCCACGCTGCCGTCCTCCACGTGCTCCCAAGACCGGTGCGTCGTGACCCGCTCCGTCTCGAGAATGTACTTGCCAACCTTGTACTGCTGCGACAGCTCCCGCGCGGCGACGTACTTCCATCCCAGCATCCTGCAGCACGTCGAGCAGCTTATGTCGGCGACGGTGTGCCACCCTGTCGACAGCTGCCGATTCTCGCTGGGGCCGATGCGCACGTTGAGAAGGTTACCGCCGTCGTCGGCGCCGCCGCGTGACGGCGACACGAGGAGTGCGCGGCCGTGACGGCCCGTGAAGCCCTTGGACATGACTTGCAAGCTCAGTGCCAGGTCGGTCGAGCAGTGCTTGCACCTCAAGGTATCGGGCGCCACGCGTGACAGTCTAGTATTCTCCGTCTTATTCTCCGTGTGCGCGTCGTTCGTTTCCATCGGCACTGCTTCGCTACCGCCGCCGCCACCGTGGCCGCCAGCCGGCCGGGCAGAGTCAATAGGCGACGAGGTGCCCGGTGAGGTGCCCGGTGAGGTGGCTGGCGTAGACGTCTCCGACCATGGCGGTGCGGATGATGGTGATTCGGGAACTGATGATTCCGACGACGCTGATTCTCTTCTGCCGAATGGCAGTCTGAGGCTTGGCAGCAGGTAGCCTGGGAATATTGGCCTGGTGGCCGAGATGCCGCTCTCGCGGACCATGTTGAGCGATGATGATGATCAATAATGTATCGCCTCAGAGCAGTGTTCTCTTTTTCTTCCCTTCTTTTCCCCTTCTTTTCCCTTCTCCTTCGTGGCAGATGTATATATATTATATATATATATATATGTTTCTGATGCTTTTTTTTTTTTGGTCTTGGTTCGACTCAGGCACACATGCATTACATGTGACCGACCGTTTTATTATCATACAGGAGAGCGGAATCGGAGGGGTTTCTTCGGGCACATAATATTGCACGGGGGCGTGATAAAAGTTATCAGCCGAGTCTACAAGAGCACCCGCGTGACCCGATCGATGCGGGGAGGCTCTGGGAAAGAGTCATGTATAACACGTCTGGAATTCAAGGAGGCCAAGACTGTCATATTGTCGGTTAAAAGGGCGGCAGGTGCACTAGGGTAACTCAAAGATGCATGCTTTCACAACGTGCGCAAAATCTGAGAGTAATGGTTCTCAAAAACTCTAATAACATCAGCCGATGGGTTGGGAGGAGAGATGGGAGGAGATGGGCGGTGCAGTGAGCATGGCAATGTCGTAATAGATGGTCGCTTTATCACCGCCCTTGACGGAGCAGCAACCACCAGCCAACGGCGGGGTTTCTTGGTACTCTTTGACGGGGCTCTAGGATAGCTTGCAGGTGGGGCTCGATGTGATGTGATCGAGCACGCTTGTACGGGCACATGACGTATTATGTTGCTCCTCTTCTTGTACTCGACATGTTCACATTATCTCTGTAGTATCACTTAAACGACTCAAGACTCAAGCCGACTTGGACGGAGTCTTGTTGTTGTAAACTTGGTCATGGCCATAGTGGAGGGGGGGGGGGGGTTTGGTTTCAAAAAAACAAAAAGAAAAGAAAAGAAAAGAAAATAGAACAGGCTTTCGAATGAAATGACTTCCTAGCAGGTTGCGAACGTATTGTACACACCATCTTGCCCAACATGAGAGTAACACAACATATGCAAAGCCCATGTACCCACTACTATCTCACCAAAGCATCTCCTCCTTAGTTCTGCGGCTCCTCCGCAACGTAGTGAAGGTAGGCTCCAAGGAGCTTGATACCCTCAATGTAGTTCCTCTTGTCCAGCTTCTCGTTGATCGAGTGGGCGCCATCTGTGGAGCTGCCCATAGGGAGCAGAAGCACGTTTTTGCCCGTGGCCTCCTCAAAGGTGAGGGTGATGGGGATACTTCAATAGCCAGGACATGTCAGTATTCTCGTAGCCAGGGAATATCAAGAGGGGGTGGAGACTAGGTTCACATACCTTCCACCCTCGCGGGTAAAATCAGGCTGGACGCCCCAAACCCGCTCGGTAGCCTTGGAGGCGGCCGAGAAGTTCCAGTGGTTGGGGGAAGCCTTCCACCACTTTCCAGAGTGCTGGGCGTACACCTTCATCGTGTTCTTGCTCTTGAGCTTGGCAAACTGCTCCTCGACGTACTTGTACACGGCGGCATTCGTCTTCTCAATGTCCATGTCGGGAACGGTACGGATCGAGAACTTGCCGATGACCTTGGCGGGGATGACCGTCTTGGCACCAGGGGCCGAGAAGGCACCCTCGATACCGTGGATTGACAGCGAGGGGAATCGCCAGCGGGCCATCAGCGTCTTCTTCTTGTCATCGTAGATGGTAGTCTTGCTGCCCAAGGACTCATGCAGCGTCTCCATGGTGAAGGCGATGCCGTCGTACAGGCCCTCCTCGTCGGATGTCACGGGGGCAACCTGCTCCATGATGCCGGGTATCTGAATCTTGCCATCCGTGTCGACGAGTGAGCCGAGGACGCGAACGAGGTCCGTCATGGGCTCCTGGGCCGTGCCGCCGAATACACCACTGTGTAGGTCGGCACCGGGGCCAGACACCTCAACCGAGAAGTAGTTGCAGCCACGCAGGCCGTACGTCAGGCAGGGCTTCTCGGTACCGAGCCAGTAGTTGTCCGAGATGCAGACAGCGTCGGCATCGGCAAAGTACTTCTTGCCCTCTGCCATGATGAGCTCCTCCAGGCCCTCAGAACCGTACTCCTCCATGCCCTCGAAGCACATGAGCAGGTTAACGGGGAAGTCGATACCGGCCTTCTGGTGAGCTTCTATGGCGTTGAGCCATCCGAGGACGGGGCCCTTGTCGTCCGTGGAACCACGGCCGAACATGCGGCCCTTGTCGTCGACAGTCAGGTCAAAGGGCTCGGTGGACCAGCCATCCGACACCTCTGCGGGCTGGACATCGTAGTGGCCATAGACTAGGATGGTACGCTTGTTCTTGTCGTTGCCGTAGCGGGCGAGGACGACCGGGGGGAGGTCAAGGTGCTCCTTCTCGGGCTGCTTGCCCAGCTCGCGGAGTTCGGCCACGGCACCTAGCTTGGTCAGCTCACCGGCAAGCCACTTGCCCATGCGGACGACATCGGGGCGGCGAGCCTCGTCGGCAGAGATGGAGGGGATGGCGACAGCCTCACGCAGACGCTGGATGAAGGCGTCGGACAAGCTGTCCACCTGCTTAAAGTAACCGTCTAGTTGGGGAGCCATCTTCCTTGCTTGATGGTCACGAATGGAGTCTGTCAAGTAGGATCGACAAGACGAGGGAAGGGTCCAGCTGTGGGAAGCGACCGGGCTAAATAGTAGTGGCAGGGACTTTCTGCTTCGGCTCGTTGCTGTTGCTGCGTGTGACTGAGCTCGACGCAAACAAAGAGTCGCCGTTTGGAGGGGGAAGGTGCGGGGCATTGTCGCGGGGACCTTCTATATCAGGCGCCCCAAGACGCAATCACCACGCTGTATTAGTAGTACCGATGTACCTCCTAGGCAGCGCAAAACTCAGCACTTCTGAGTGAGTTCAGAGATAGCCGCGGGTCCGGCGCCTCTCTCTTTGGCTGCTATCAGTTCTGACCAGCACTAGAAGTACTCCTGCCACCTTTGGAGTATTTGGATACTCTCCGGCCTTGTACTTTTGCTTTCTACCGGTACAGAGGGCGCTGACTTAGAAGCGGTTACCAGCGGCAGCCAATGTCTGTTCTCCTGAGATTGTAAGTGTCAGCAGATTGACCTGGCCTGCTGTTCGCCCCTGCAGCGACCATGGCACGTGATACGTCTGAATCACTTCGGTTTACTGCGCAGTATTTATTACTAAGGACAGGCTCCGGAGAAATATTTTACCGAAAGCATCGCCCTTTGTTATTAATATCCACCAGCGCCCTTTTCTACTCCTCTTCTCTTCTCGCATCCACCCCTCTCCGAGCCACACGACGTTTTCCATCAGGTTTGCCGCTTTCATCGTCGCGGATCCATCGAACACCGTGTGTAGCAACGACGTCGACGAAATAGTGCCACTCGCTGTCCGTCTGGTGGTCTGGCCCTTGCGCGACTGCATACACGACCACGGGTGTCAACCGACGAACGTCACGCGCGCGACGATACCCACACAGAAGACTGCATTCTCCTGTCCACAGGGAGGAACGTCTCTCTGAATAACTTTGCCTGCCTGCTTTAGAGAGGGCTTGTTAGGGTAGAGGACGTTTGGCTAACGCAGGGTCTATTGATACGTTCATTCTAGTGGCGCAACAGAGGTTGTCTAACTTGGTGATTTGGACAAGAGAGGAGGGAATCATAGCGGGTTGCTTTTTCCTGCTGGCTTGTACTCGTTTTATTCATCGTCACCCATTTGACCCTATTCTTTTTTTTCCTTCCAAGTACAATCAGAATTGATTATTTGCCATCCACATTCAGTTGAAAGGGCACAGCGAGTGCGAGAAAGAAGCATAAAAGAAAGACAAGAGGAGAAGAAGAGAAGGTGTGCGCAGTTACGATTGCAAGGAAAGTAACTCACATAGCATTCTTGAACCACTCGACACTCCCATCCCGACAAGCCAACTTTTGAGGTCGACAACGTGCATTTTCTGTTTTCTTTTCCGACCCCTCTTCCAGTGCTATTTTGCGTGGTTTCTCGTAAACACCAAGCGACATCGCGATCATGGCTTCCTCAGTCTTCTTCAAGTTCAAATCGCAAAGGGAGCCCACTCGAGTCGACTTTGATGGTACGGGCATTTCTGTCTTTGAGCTGAAGCGTGAAATCATCAACAAGAGCGGCTTGGGTGATGGTACCGACTTCGACCTGTTCATCTACACAGACGACAACTCAGAAGGTAAGGCTCTCACATATGTCACCACAATGCGAAATCATGGAATACAATTTACTGACCGTCAATGCTAGAGTACGACGATGACACGACTATCATACCGAGATCCACCACCGTCATCGCTCGCCGGCAGCCCGCGGCCAAGCCTGGTGCCGGCCGTGCGGCTCGCTATGTATCTGGAAAGATGCCAGCATCGGCGAAGAACGCCAGTCGGAAGGAGCAAACCGGCAAGGCGGCATTGAAGCCGAGCTCGAGCGCCATCAGCCAGATGAACAGTGCCATGACGGAGGAGGAAAAGATGGCCGCCATGTTTGCTGCCCAGACGGAACAATGGTCCGCTCAGCAGGAAGAGCTATCACAGTAAGCACACGCGTACCCAACACCACTTCAGCCTACACCTTGCTAACTGAACAATCTAGCCAAACACCCGTGTTCAAGCCGGGTCAGAAGCGTCCTGCCAACGTGCCTGATCACGACCCGCCGAATGGGTACATCTGCTACCGATGTGGCAACAAGGGCCACTGGATTCAGCTGTGCCCTACCAACGACGACCCAGACTTTGACAATCGGCCGCGGGTCAAGCGTACTACGGGAATTCCCCGCTCATTCCTACAAAAGGTTGACAAGTCTCTGGTGATGGCCCAAAGCGACGGTGACGAGTCGAAGCGGCCGTCCGGTGTCATGGTGAACGCCGAGGGCGATTTTGTCATTGCAGAGCCTGATAAAGCATCCTGGGAGAAGTTCCAGGCTAGGGCCAAGACATCGACCGCCAAGGTGTCAACAGAGGAAGATGAGGAGATTAAGGAGCGAGGTCTCTCTTGCTCGATTGACAAGAAGATGTTGATAGAACCAATGAAGACGCCGTGCTGCCAAAAGACTTTTTGCAATGATTGCATAACCAATGCTCTCATTGAAAGCGACTTTGTCTGCCCCGCCTGCCAGACAGAGGGCGTCTTGATTGATGATTTGCAGCCCGATGAGGAGACAGCTACAAAGATACAGGACTACCTCAAGGAGAAGGACGCAGCCAAGTCGCCGCCGACAGCACCGGCAGCAGGAACGGCATCGGGATCCCCGACCGGGGACGGATCTACCGACAAGGCCGGTGAGCCGCAGGAGGACGCCAAGCCAGAAATCAAGCCGGCAAATAAGCCTGGGAGTGTCCCGGCTACCGGCGCCGCCAAGGAGATGAGCAAGTCCCCTACGCCGCAATCTGCCACGACCAAGTCACCTCCGACAGCTGCTGCGGGCCCGTCCGGGACAGACAATGCCAGGCCGCAAGGGTCTGGCGGCACCTCTAGGAAGAGGTCGGCAGACGACGTTCTGGAGAACCCCAAGATTCCCAAGGGGCCGCGGGCCATGCAGAACCAACAAAATCATAATCAGGTTCCCAACAACATGATGATGAACGGCATGCCCAACATGGGAGGAATGAACGGCATGGACGGCATGATGGGCATGCCCAACATGGGTATGGGGATGCCTGCTATGATGGGAATGCCTACCATGATGGGAATGCCAAACATGAACATGGGCATGCACGGCATGATGGGCGGCATGCCGGCCTTCAACGGCATGAGCCCCAACTTTGGCATGAACGGCTGGGATATGAATGGCATGAACGCCATGAACGGTATGAATGCATTCGGCGGACCCAATATGAACATGCACGGCGGCGGTGGCATGAACGGCTTCCATAACGGAGGAGGCAACTTCGGCGGTCAACAGGGTGAGGAGGATGCCTACTTCCGCAAACCCGTCAACCCCCATCGCCATCAGAACAAGCAGCGTCGTGCACGACCGAGCGACTACAGGGAACTGTAAGCCGGTCTCCTTCCTCCTCTCCTTTCGATCCGTTTCGGACGGGTCTCTTGTTGTATATACTTCTTGTCGCAGCCGTCGTACTCCTAGGCTGGGTCTCGACAAGACGGCATGATGGGGGACAGGCGTTTTTCTTTCTTCTTATCTTCTCTGTCTTCTCCATATTCTTCTCCTTGTCCCATTTTTTTGGAGGATCTTGTCATTTGTCGGCATCTCATGTGGTTGGGTTTGGAGTGGCTGCGGGAAGCAGCTTCTTTTTTTTTCTTTTCCTTTTTTTTTTCCTATGTAATCATGTTCTTCTTCTCGTGTGAGACCAAACATGGGAACTACACCATCGGAGGGTAGGAGGAGCAACTGCTCGGTGAGGGTTTCATCAACTCGGATGGCGTTTTTGTTTATTAGCATTCTGGGTGAGGACGAAGGAAGGGTGGGAGGGAAAGAAGGCTATGTATGGCATCGAGGTACCTCGTTCCTCGTTGAAAGATCATTGTCAATCCAACAATTTACCTCAACTTCAACACCACTCCTAGTCTTTTCAAACCGAGCACTCTTTGAGGGTCAGAATCTTTTCTTGTAGTGTCTTCTTTTAGTGCCATACATCTTGTTCTGCCTACGATTGAACCATGTGCTTCGCGGTGATGGTGCTACATCGATAGCCCTTGGCTGTAACTGGTGCCTCTCGGAATTGAACATGATGAACACGTGCATTACCAATGATATTCCTTGGCGTGATCCCGACATCCTATGAGCGACGAGCAGAAACAGTATATTATGTTGAAAGGCAAAAGAGGCTGAGGGAAAAAGCAGGGTATTTTCCAAAGATAGCGCTGGGAGGAAGCGCCATGTGCATCGCCACTCTGCTCTCCAACCTTCTAGAACCTGCGGCGACGATTCGGCAATAAGGGAGAGCGTCCAAAATTTTCACATCAAAGTTGCAGGTTGTTCCAGGAAGATATTACCATCCAAGTCTTTAGGAATCGCCTCCATCCGTCTTGCAATAGCGGTTTGTTGATACATTACGTCATCAAACTTGATTGGGTTTGGACCTTTACGGCGTGATCCTTCCTTGCCTTTTGGTTGCCCGCGTCTTTCTTCGGTGTCTGTGCCCCTCCTTAGCTTTCCGTGCCCCTCAATTTCCACCGCCGCCGTGACAGCACACCAACCACCCACACAATCAACAGACTCTTCGTTTTCTTCTTCTTCTTCTTTTCGTTTTCTGCTTTCCTTTTCTTCCTGAGTTCACCATGGCTTCCGCCGTCGTCTCCGCAGACGAGGCTCTCGAGCCCTCGCTCCAGTCCCTTCTCGATCAGCGCAGCCTGCGCTGGGTCTTTGTGGGCGGAAAAGGTGGTGTAGGAAAGACGACGACTTCGTGCTCTCTCGCCATCCAGCTCGCCCGCGTCCGACGCTCGGTCCTGCTCATCAGTACCGACCCTGCACACAACCTCTCGGATGCCTTCAACCAAAAGTTCGGCAAGGAGGCGCGCCTGGTCAACGGCTTCGAGAACCTCAGCGCCATGGAGATCGACCCCAACGGCAGCTTGCAGGACTTGATCGCCAATCAGGGCGAGGGTGGTGCGGACCAGGACGCGAACGCTATCGGCGGCGGGATGGGCAGTATGATGCAAGATCTTGCCTTTGCTGTATGTGGTCAGCCGGAATCTCCTCACGGCATCTGACGAAGTTGATACGCGGAAATGTATGGATACTGACAGGAGAGGGGGGGAAATACACGAGCAGATCCCCGGAATCGATGAGGCCATGTCCTTCGCCGAAGTCCTCAAGCAGGTCAAGTCCCTGTCGTACGAAACGATCGTCTTCGACACGGCTCCGACAGGCCACACCCTCCGCTTCCTGCAGTTCCCCTCGACGCTCGAGAAGGCCCTGGCCAAGGTGTCCCAGCTGTCGTCGCAGTACGGCCCTCTGCTCAACGGCGTCCTCGGTGCCGGCGGCCAGCTGCCCAACGGCCAGAACCTCAACGAGATGATGGAGAAGCTCGAGTCCCTGCGCCAGACGATCTCCGAGGTCAACACGCAGTTCAAGAACGCCGAGCTCACCACGTTCGTCTGCGTCTGCATCGCCGAGTTCCTCAGCCTGTACGAGACGGAGCGCATGATCCAGGAGCTCACGGGATACAGCATCGATACCCACTCCATCGTCGTCAACCAGCTCCTGTTCCCCGGAAGCTCGAGCGACTGCGCCCAGTGCAACGCTCGTAGGAAGATGCAGCGCAAGTACCTGGACCAGTACGAGGAGCTCTACTCCGAGGACTTCAACGTCGTCAAGATGCCCCTCCTTGTCGAGGAGGTCCGCGGCAAGGAGAAGCTTGAGAAGTTCAGCGAGATGCTCGTCAAGCCGTATGTGCCGCCAGAGTAGTCTTTTCTTTCATCTTTCCACCATAGAGAAGAGCCGGATTTTCGGATGGAGTTCGGAACTGTTCAAGATGTGTAGGCGTTACCGGACCGGACAAATGAAATAGCTGAATTGAGCAGATGCATATGCGCTTTGGAAGCATTTGTAATTGCATTAGATTTGATACAAGAGCCCGTCACTTTTCTCGCTGTACTTAGGACAGATTCCACCCTCCATGTTTTGACAGGTCACGAGCAGATGATGATGGTACATGGCATGGTCTTCATAGGATTACGAGGCTGCTTCCTCCTCACAGTACACCTTTTCTGCTGCTCACTCCTTGGCCGCTTCCTGCTGTAGCCTCTCAACCAGCTTCTTCCGAAGAAACGGACTGAGTCCAAGTCTGTTCGTTTGTGTGGCTGTCAGTGACCATCGGTATGGTGAAGAAGATGAGAAAAAGGAAGGCATCTTCTCTCTCAACTTACATTCCCTGGTTCGTGAGAATCCTGTAAGTCCCGCTCGGCTGTGCCTTCCCGACCACCCGGCCAGACCCATCAACCTGGACGCTGGCGAGGATATCCTCCGGGAAGGCTATCCTCCCAAAGTCAGGCGGGTTCCGGCGGTCGCTCAGGTGAACCCACCCTCCGATGCCGCCTCCTCCGGCCCCGCCCTGGCCACCGGCACCGCCCGCGCCGCCCTGCCTGGCAGACGAACCCCTCCGCTTCCGCTGGGACTGGCCGCCGGAGAGAAAGCCTGCTCCCGAGCCGAGGTTGTGGCTGCCCATGCCGGCGAGGGCGCGGGCCTGGTTGGTCACGTCCTCGTCCTCGTGACCGTGATCCTCCACCACCTGGTTCAGTATGCGGACGAAATCCGGGTTCTCGGTGAAGGTCTGGGTGGTCGGGGGCACCTGCGTGGACGTGCCGATGGCGAGCCGCTTTATGGGGGGTTCGTTGTCGAGGTAGGTCAGGATGTGGTCCATGATGGACGACTTGTCCTCAAAGACTTTCTATCGACCACCATACCAAGTTAGCTACTAGACCATATGTACTGCCAGCAACCGAGAATCTCTCTCCCGAGGCTCATCCCGAGGCTCGACTCACTATATGGCGATTCTGTGGCAATGTAGTCACCGATCGACGCAGGAGACCCGCGGTGCTCCTGGGTGCTCCTGATGCCTGCCGAAGACACGCGGTCAACATTTTGTTTGTGATTTGCGAGCCCTTTCGCTGTCAAGACAGGATTGGGACAGTATCTATGATCCAGTGATTCATTTAGTACAGATAGCAGCAGCACCCCAAGTCCGGGGAAATGAGGTCATGGGTGGGAGAGACAAGCGGGCGGGCGGGTTCGACGCGAACTTATTCTTGTACCCGGGGTTTATGCGACAAAAAGAATTCCATTAAACGCGTCGACGCGGTCCCCTTCCACCACCTGTGCCATCGTCCCAAGCAAAGGTAAGAAGGGTCTTTCTAGATAACGAAAATTAAAGAGTTGTTGTGCAGCACACGACTTCCTTGTCCCCCCTTCCTCATATACACACGTTTCTGTCTTCGGTAGGGCTGCGTCTCCCTTGTCGCGACGCAACACCGTCCGAGATGGATAAGACGCCGGCGCCCATCTTTCGCAAGAGGCAGGCGGCCGCGCCTCCGTCCTCGTCTGCCATTCCGTCGTCGTCTCCGGCCTTTGGCACGCCCGCCCACCCGCTGAAGCCGTTCAACGTCAACGCGCCCAAGGCCGCCATTCTCCCCATCATACTCCCACCGCCGACGCTGCGCCCGCTAGCCTTCCGCACCTTTACGAAGAAGCATTCCCTGACACTCACGTCGTCGGCCCTGCAGGAGCTGGCCACCTTCATCGGACGGCACTGCGGCTCGGGATGGCGCGAGGAGGGCCTGGCCGAGCGGGTGCTCGAGGAGGTTGCGCGCAGCTGGAAGGGCCGCAACGGCGGCGTCATCATCGAGGGTACCAGCAAGGAGCTGCAAGACATACTCAAGACGCTCGAGGGCAACATGAGCGGGGGCAAGATCATCGGGCCGTCGCGGAGCGGTGGCGCCGGGGGCGCGGCCGGCCGCCTGTCCAGGGCCGACAGCATGCTGTCCGACGCAGGGTCCAGCGACATGCTCAACACCAGGCTCGGCCTGCGCCCGGCCGCCATCCAGAGGGAGGACAGCGGCACCAGCTTCGGAATGTCTGGTCTCGGAGTGCATGAGGCGGCCGATATCGATGACGAGACAGTCACGGATCCGCGAGCCTGGATCAAGGTCATTGACGCCTTTGAGCAGCCTAGGCTCATGTATAATGTCGAGAAGAAACACTTCGAGAGGTACAATGTTGATGCCCCCCTCTAGAATTGCAGAAGAGAAAAAAAAAAAGAAGGAAAACGGCCCAGACACTGACACGTGTGCCCGTCATCCTATCAGGGAATCATCCAAACCGACACTGCTACCCACAGCCTCACATAAGACAGCAGCGTTCCGGAACCGCTATCACGTCATCCACCAACGCCTTCTCCGCAACGAAGCCTTCCAGCCATCGTCCATATCGTCGACGCGCAGGAGCGCGCTTCAGCGCTCCTCCATCTCGAACCAGCAGTCCCTCAAGATCACCCCCATCGCCAACCTACTGGGCCGCCACGGGAGCAATCACATGCTGCTAGGGCAGCTGGTGATACTGCCGACAGGCAACCTAGCCATCAGCGACCTGACAGGCACCATTGCTCTGGATCTGGACCAGGCCGTCACCGTGCCCGAGGACTCGGCGTGGTTCTGCCCGGGAATGATCGTCCTGGTAGACGGCGTATACGAGGAGGAGGACGAGTCGGTAGGCAAGGGGCTGGGCGGTGGCCACGGCGTAGGAGGCACGCTGGGCGGACGTTTCCAGGGCTTCTTCATCGGACAGCCGCCTTGCGAGAAGCGCAGGGTCACGCTAGGCATGAGCGACGCGGACGGCGGCCAGGGCAGCACCATCGGCGGTGGGTTCGGGTGGATCGACTTCCTGGGCGTGGGCAGCGAGCGCGCCGTGGGCGCCAAGATGCGCAGGCTCGAGAAGCGCCTGCTGCGGAGCGCGGATGACCCCTTTGCCAGCACGGGGAGCAGTACGGCTCCCACCCCTGGCTCCAACCGCGTCGTCCTCGTCGGCGAGCTCAACCTCGACCAGCCTCGGGCCCTGCAGGCCCTCCACAAGATCCTATCGCTGTACGCGTCCGAGGCGGATGACGCCGTCGGCAGGCTGTCGCCACTGACGTTTGTCCTCACCGGCAGCTTCACCGAGCACGCCGTCATGGCCCGCGGCGGCAGCGGCGGCAGCATAGAGTACAAGGAGTACTTCGACGCCCTGGCGTCGACCCTCTCCGAGTTCCCGCGGCTCCTGCAGTCGTCCACCTTCGTCTTCGTCCCCGGCGACAACGACGGCTGGGTCTCGTCCTTTACGGCCGGCGCCTCGACGCCCCTCCCGCGCAAGGGCGTCCCCAACATGTTCACCTCCCGCATCCGCCGGGCCTTCGCCTCGGCCAACGCCGAGGTGCCGCAGCGGCCCGTACCCGGGTCGGCCGTCTGGTCCTCCAACCCCAGCCGCATCAGCTTCTTCGGCCCTCACCACGAGCTAGTCGTCTTCCGCGACGATATGTCATCCCGTCTACGACGCACGTCGGTCAATCTCAAGCGTACCGATAGCAAGACTGTCGACCACCAAGAAGGAGAGAGGCAAGAGGCACAACCGCAGACGCAGACGCAGACGCAGGACGACACAGCCATGGTGGACCTCGACGCAGATTCCGACCCGGCTTTGCAACCCTCCCCATCCCCCTCCACCCCTCACGACGTCCGCGCCGCCCAGAAGCTGGTCAAGTCCGTCCTCGACCAGGGCTACCTCGCCCCCTTCCGCCAGGCCGTCCGCCCCGTCCACTGGGACCACTCTTCCGCCATGCACCTGTACCCTGTCCCCACGGCCATGGCCCTCGTCGACACCACCGCCCCTCCATTCTGCATCACATACGAGGGGTGCCACGTCATGAACCCGGGTGGTATCCTCGTGCCGGGCAAAAGGGGCGTCGGCAGATGGCTAGAGTATGAGGTTGGAGGGCTGGGTGAGCTCAAGGAATGCACATTTTGAAGAAAATTGTATAAAAAAAAAGACGAACAAGATAAAACGAAATCTCCAATGAGCCAGGTTATACGGGATGTATATATATATATATAATGATGAACATGAAACTAGATGTTATAATGTGTCACGTTTTGCTTTCCAAAAAATATTTGTTATAGTGAATTAACTACAGACGCCAATCGCCTAGACTGTCCCTGATTGCTCTCAATTTGGTTGACTCTGCTACGCCCATGAAATGTATAAAAAAATAAAAAATAAAAAAATAAAAAGAGAAGAGACAGTAACAGAAAACAAACCCGATTCAAGAATTACTGCAGCAAGAGTGAGTTCTCACCCAACACACCAAATAGCTCCTCAATCTCCCTGCGCACCTTCTTCAGCTCCTCGGCGACCTGACCAGTGACGAGAGTGTAGGCATAGAGGAGGGCGTAGTCCTCCTCGTCGTACACGGCAGCGCGTGGAGGAGCCGTGGCACCGCCGCCGACCTCGGGAGAGCTGAGCCCGTTGAGCTGGTTGACGGACGTGTGCTCCCTGCGGAACTGGTAGATCTTGTTGAGCAGGCGGTCCTTGCTGCTGTCGACGGTGGGGATGGCGTCAGTCAAGGGGTACTCGAGCATGATGCACGAGGCAAGGACCTGGAAGATGTGGCAGATGCGCTCGCACAGCTGGGCCCGCTCGTCGATGGTGAACTCGAGAATGGCGCGCTCGCCCTCTGACAGGCAGGAGCGCTTCTGCGTCAGGACGCGCATGGCGTAGAAGCCGTTGAGGATGCGTCGCGTGGATCGCATAATGCGGCCGTACGCCGCGTAGGGGAAGGGCCCGCGGAGCTCAAACTCGGCCTGCGCGGAACCGCGGAGTGTCTCGAGTTTGGAGACTAGGGGAGGGGGGGGGGATCACCGTTGTTAGCGCGGGCTGTGTATGTGTAAGAACCGAGAAGGAAGTTTCAAGAAAAAAGCATACCGTATTTCTGGAGAGCCATCTGCTCTCCCTCGCGCATATAGTCTACCACCTCTTCGCTCGCCAGCTTGGTTCCCAGGGGACCTCTCTTCCAGATGAGCCCCAGCTGGAGGTACAGAACCGGTAGACCCTCGCGGAACTTGCGGCGAGCCGAGATAGGCCACAAGACTCGGCAAACGAGGATACCCCAGATGATTCCCAGGGTCACCGACAGCAGCCGATGGAAGGCAATGTCGAATATCAGGGGACTCGTGCCGCCCTCGTCATCGTCGTCATCGTCGACCTGCTGCGAGATGCTGTAGGCGTACAGGACGATGACATTGTAGGCCAGCAGACTCATGCGGCCAAGGGGCGCGTTCTTGATGGTAATCAGGTAAAAGTTACCCAGGGCCATAAGCCAGCCGCAAAAGGCCAGCAGGAAGGGGTTCTCCTGGCCCACGATCCAGGCCAGACAGGCGCACGCGCCGCCGATGATGGTACCGTAGAATCGCGAGAGACCCGTCGTGTTGGCAGCTCCCGTCGTCATACCGTTGACGATCATGTAGGACAGCAGACCCCACTCGCCTCGCCAGGTCTGGTAGATGGGCCGGGTGCTGGGGATGAAGGCAAACTGCGCCCACAGGATGGCGCCGATGCCGACCTTGATGCCGAAGAGGACATCCTCGCGCATCACCTGTCTCGCCATACGGAGGACCTTTTGCGACACGCTCCGCAAGATAGCGCTGGCTTGCGGGGAGGCTTCCCAGTTGAATACGTCCCTGCGCTGGATCATCTCATCCGGTATGCCCTTGGGCATAGCAGACCTTCTGGGCCCGGTGACGGCTGGTGGAGGTGGCGGCGTGAAGTGCTCTTCCGGGTCGCCCAGCTGGACGCCGGTCTTCTTGGCAAACGGCCACGAGAGCTTCCTCCAAAACTTCAGGAAGTGCCAGGTGCGACGGCTGTTCTCCGTCATGTACTTGAGATAGTCGAGGGTGTCGAGGTAGGCGCCCAGCTCCTCGGCGACAGCCTGCAAGCTGGAGGAGAAATGGCCGCAGGCGGCAGCCACCTCCTCGATGTCGGCCTCGATCGCCTGGGACCTGGACCGTCCCATCTCGATGGTGCGATAGAATTCACGGAGAGCCTTGGCCCGCGATTCCTTGTAGAGGGTGAGGGCTTCCCCAAGACTCTCCCGCAGCTGGTCATTGACATTGATGTCCTTCATGGGGTCCTCGCCAAACGACGACTCCCTCAGCATCTCCGAGAGGGTGAAGGCAAACGACTTCATGGACGGGCCGAGCAGATCGAGGAAGTAGGTAAAGATGTCGGAAGGGCTGCGGAACAGAGGAGCCCTCCCAAACGCCAGGTCCGACTGGGGTGGAGGCGTGCGAGGTGGTGACCTGGTGCCATCGGCTCGTTCGTCCGATTCAGCGATGACGGCCAGGCCCCCCAGCACATCGTCGGCCGTAGGAGACAAGGGCCCCCTCAGGCTCGACGGTTGGGGAGTCGCCGGGGGTGCTTCCTTCAGGAGGACGAGCTGGGTATCCAGGGCGCTTCGCAGGCCGCCGATGGCCTGGGACACCGTCTCCAGACCCTTTACAAGCTTCTTGTCGAGGTCGTAGATCTTCTCGCGGCCGCAGACGTAGTGCTCGTTCTTGACATCGTGGAGCGTATTGGTCATGTGCGAATAAGCCTTGTCGTAGCTGGACATGGCGGCCGAGTATTCGGGGCTGTTGACCTCCTCCTCAATCCCGGCCAGGAAGCCCCTTGTGATGAAGGAGAGTCGGTCGCTGAGGGCCAACGAGGCCTTGCCCAGATCCTCGCGCAGTTCTCGGCGAGCAGAGTGGCGCCAGACGAGAAGGTTGACGGCGGCACTGCTAGCGATGCCCAGAATCAGAAGCTTCAGCATCTGCACGGGCTTCTCGGCGGAGAAGAAGCCGTCCTGCACCGACTCCTCCTTTGTGACCACGGTGATGATGGAGATGGAGGCCAGCGTAGTGGCGACGTTGACGAGGGGTCGGTTCAATCTCTGCTTGACCCAACCCACAAACCCCAGCCCGCCGCCGATGCAGAAGACGAGGATGAGGGCGTGCGCTGGCAGCACATTGTCAAGGGTGTGCCTTCCCCAAGCCACGATACCCATGGAGATCCACGCGACAATCTCGGCATAGAGGACGGCGCAGACGCCGGTGAGGACGGCCTCGATCATGGACCCGACGGTGCGTGCCGGGTGGAAGTAGACGGTGATGGTGGCGGAAATGTGCTTGCCATCGCGGTGGCCCAGGAAATTGGACAGCGGCGGCACAAAGGTACCACAGCTACCCAGCAGGTATGCAAATGTGCATTTGAGGACGGTATGGCCCTCTTCCGTACCGAACCACTTGGCCAGCGCCACAGCCCGGTCTTTCGTGTTGTGGGCTGCCGCCTTGGCTCGCTCGCCAAACGTCTCGACGGCAGCCTCGCGAATCTCGCTCCGGTGTCTCGCAAATGACAGGCTGCTCGAGCCTCGTAGGGTGAATTGACGGCGGGATCGTTCGCCGGTCGATGGGATAATAAAGGTTCCATTTGGCATCTTCTGATCATCCAAGGAAACACAATGTCAGCTCCGGGAACCCTCATCTTACAACAGCCGTAGCTTCAGCAGCAGCAGCAGCAGCAGCAGACAAGAAGAGCATCGGGACGATGTCTCTATCATGAAGAATGAATGATAATAAACCATACATTGCGTTTCGAAGGCCGCGCAGGCCAGCTGCCCGTTTGCGACCTGCTCCCTGAGCTCATCCTTATGGTTGATCAGGACTGATACCATGGTCTTCCAATAGCGAAATAGGCAAACCAAGCAAACCGACCGCAGCCAGAAAAAGGAAGAAGAAGGAGAAGGAGAAGAAATTGCCGGTGCCGTGATGGTCCGCCGAACGCGTCAGGCTAGAGAGTTGAGATAGAAGAAGAGAGTGGAGTTCGGAGGGGGGAAGCGAAGGATAGCAGCAGCAATGACGGCAGCTAATCAAGGACCGTCATTGAAATTAGCAGCCATAGTTCTTCGTGAAGTTGACGCTGTTGACGGAGGAGCTGTATCGAGTTTCTTGGGGAGAGAAAGGGAGAAGAAAGAGGGAGCTCACTTCCATCCATCGCACTTCAAGTCGTCACCGTGGTATCGAACTTGCCCCACTAAAAGCTTTCGAGTGGCAGGGGTCACGCTCTTCAAGCCGTGCACGACCTTCACGGCCAACCCCACGCCTCTATTCGATCTCAAAGACCGGGAGACTCATCTCTCTCTACCCTCTTCTCACCTCATATCGCTACACCCAGTAAGCAGACGTCTTCCAAGAACCACAGGCGGCTACAAGAAGTCCAATCTCGCAGATCTGCAGATTGCCGACTACGCCATATCCATATCATAGCCTACCAAAGGGGTTGGTCCTCACACCCGAAAAAACGGTCTATCGGATCTCTGTACTATTACAGGTACTAAATTAATTAATATTGGTGGTATACCAGTAATAATACCCCTCCAACCCTCGTCCTTCTATATCCGTACAATCACCCGTGCCGCACGGCCGAAATCCCATCTGCCTATATCGTTGAACCTCATGGTCGGGAGGATCACACCCAAAATGGCCTTCACAGTGAAACGGTTTGCTCCTCTCAAGAGAGGGGCCGTAAACTCTGCCAATCTCCCCGAGCTCAAGGGAGTTGTGTTTGACATGGACGGTACCCTGTGGTAAGTCCTCATCCCATCGTACTATCCTGCCCACCACACCTGGGACACAAGCGGTGGCCATACACATCAAGAGCATGTTATATATATCCCACTCTCCGGAATATGGCTCTGCATAGATAAAGTTCAGACACAGTGTATGTCATCTGTCGAAATTTGGGCAGCACCTTGACTCTCGTCGCTCGGCGGAAAAGAAGAAGAGGAGGAGGAGGAGGGGGGGGGGGRGGGGGGGAGGAGGCATACTTGGGCGCATCCACTGCGACCATATGAACTGACACGCCTCGACAGCGAACCTCAGACCTACATGTTTGGTGAGATGCGCGACGCCCTAGGCATCACAAAAGCGGTAGACATCCTCGAGCACGTCGAGAGCCTCTCACCGGCCGACCGGGAGACAGCCCTGGAGGCCATCCGTGCCATCGAGCGCCGGGCCATGGCCTCGCAAAAGGCCCAGCCGGGCCTGACGACACTCATGTCGTACCTCGACGAGCGGGGGATCCCCAAGGCCATCTGCACGCGCAATTTTGACGTCCCCGTCCGCAACCTGCTCGGCAAGTTCCTCGCCGGCTCCGTCTTCCACCCCATCATCACGCGCGATTTCCGCCCTCCCAAGCCCGACCCCGCCGGCATCCTCCATATTGCCCAGAACTGGGCCTTGTCCGGTACCGGTGGCGCCGGTGACGCCGGTGCCGATGCGGGTGCCGATGCGGGTGCCGAGCTGCCTGATGCCACGGGGCTCATCATGGTCGGTGACTCCATCGATGACATAACTGCTGGTCGCAGGGCGGGCGCAGCCACGGTCCTCCTCGTCAACGACGTCAACAGGGCGCTCGCCGACCACGCTCACACTGACCTCGTCATCGAGAGCTTGGATGAGCTCGTCAACGTCCTCGAGGAGGGCTTCCAGGGGCGAGAGGATGCCAACTTTTGAGATTCGTACGTGGGGGTGCGGGGACGTGATTGCAGTCGTCGGAAGGGGATTAGAAGGTGCATACCGGGGCATTCCGCAACGGGAGATGGAAGGAGACAGTAGAGAAGTAGAAATTCATCAGGGAGTACATGAGAAGACGTTATTTACTAATCAATTTGCGCCAAATGATGCTGGGTCAAGTCACTACGTGCGGCAAGGCTTAGAGATCACCATGGTCCAACGATGTCCTTCTTCTGCCTTCTCGTGCCCCCGGGCATCGAAAAAGCACCCTCCCTTCACCCCCTCCATCTCTTGGCTCAGACATTGTATGCTGGGTTTGGCGGTAGCCCGTAGGCCGGTTGTCGCCTCGGTGCCTCGCGGACCTCGCGCGTCTCCCTCCGTACATCCTCCGGTGTGGCTTTCCGTGGCGGCGGGGGCGGTAGGGGGCCCGAGGGAGGGGGCCGAACCGGCAGGCTGAATGTGTTGTTGTTTGACGAAGAGGGGCGGACACCAGCACCACTGCTACTGCTGCTGCCTCCGAGACCGGCACCGTCGCCGTAGGGGCTCATTTTCGGTATCGAGTTGGTGCTGATTCCGCGGCTGACGCCGGGGTGGACCGGCGGTGGCGGTGCCCGGTTTACGGCTGCGCTGCTGCGCGTCGGCGAGCGGTTCGATGGAACACCGCCAGCGCCTCCTCCGGAGTACGGATCGCGGGACGAGACGTACCCGGTCCCCGCAATGGGGATCTCTCCGGACGTGGGGGTCTGGCCGGCCCGGTCATCGTGCTGGGCCGGTGAAGAGTCCTTGGATCGAAGGAAGTCTTGGGTCGAGGGCGACACCTGGGGGATCAGGTGCGACTTTCGGTTGTCTTTCTCCATGAGGCTACAGGCCCATTCCCTCAGATCGACGGGGGTCCGCTTGGCGGCCTGGACGAACGGATCGCGTTCCTGGAGAGGATACAATTAGTGGATGAGGGGCGCAGACGCGGAAGATGTGCCGGTGACTACTCACGTAAAGGTCCTGGGGTGTTGGCCGCCTGTCGGGCTCCTTGAAGAGACACTTTTGGACCATGTCATCCAGGATGCTGGGGAAGGCATCGCTCTTGGGAAGCCTAGGCGCAGGCTCGTGGACAATCTGCTGCAAAAGGTCGAGGATACCGGCAGGCGCTCCATCTCCGTCGGACAGCTGCTCGCTGGCAGCAAACGGGAACTTGCCGATGGCAAGCTCCATGATTGTGAGACCGAAACTCCACACATCCGACTTGACCGTGTACTTTTCTCCTTGGATACGCTCGGGCGCCATGTACGTCGACGTCCCGACAAAGGTGTCGGCTATCGAGTTGACCAGTTCACCCGAGACACCAAAGTCGCACAGCTTGATGCCACCTTGGGAGTTGACGACGATATTGGACGGCTTGATGTCACGATGCATGATGTGGTGCTTGAAGTACAGGTAGGTCAGACCGCCCAACGTCGCTTCCGCAATCTTGCCCAGTACATCGACGCGGACCGGGCCGAACACGCGGGATACTCGATCGAGAGACCTGGTTTAGACCGCGTCAGCTGTGTGTTTCACACGATGTGTGCTCACAGGGAAGAAATAGCGGTGGGACCTACCCAACATCCATGTGCTCCATACACATGATGACATCGTTATTGTGGTTCAAGAAGGCGCCGTAGAAGTTGACAATGTAATCGGAGTGGCAGTCGTGCATAATCTGGAGTTCACGGACGATCCGCTTCCGGACCTCCCGGTTGGCCTCGACATGGATCACCTACGAGATAGAAGGGAAGACGGTCAGAGGACAGAAGCCACCCACGTGCATGCGACGTGTACCTACTTTGCGAGCCATTACGATGCCCGTGGTAAGGTGCTTGACCTTGCTCACGGTGCCACCATTTCCCGAGCCAAGCTCCTTCATGATCTCCAGGTCCTCGGGCCGAAGATCAAGTCTGTACTCGATACCTATCTCAAGCTGCTCGTCCCGGCCGGGATCGTCCCTACCACCGCCCATGGCGCCAGTCTCGGAGGTCGGCGGGGGCTTGGGGGCCGCAGGCGTCAGAGCAAGGCCCTTGACATTCTTGCGCTTCATGGTGCGCGGAGCGAAGGGGTCGGCCATGTTTGAGGATGGATAAGGGCGTAAAAAAAATTAAAACAAAAAAAACAAAAAAACGGCCCAAGTCGAAGGAGGAGGAGAGGGGGGGGTTAGGGGGTAGGAAGAGGAGAAGCAGAATAGTTGTCCGTCCGTCAAGAACGTCCAGGGGTTCAAAGTCACCAGCCGACGACTGGCTGGGCTTCCCCGCGTCGGTTCTACCTGGACCGCAAGGTATAGAGAGAGTAGCAGTTCTCCAACGGGTTGGGCTTCCGGTTATCGTATTATCTGCCTCGACCGGTGGCAGGCAATACGTCTCCTTTTTTGTTTGGTTCGGTTTCGAAGAGTTCTGTTTTTCGACGAGTGGATGGGGGATGCGGAGGCGAAGGAAAGCTCGTTCAGTGATAGCAGGTGCAAATAATGGTGGTATTCCAGACCAATCGAGGTCCACACAAGAAGGGGGGCGGAGCTGCTCTCCTTTGGCGGTCTTGGTGGAGGGGGGGGGGGGGGGGCCCTTTTGACAGCGAGCGGAATGACGGCAAGGAGGTTTTTGTCACCAAGCTCGAGAGGCAAGAGAGGACTCCAGATGCTCTAGTAGATATGAAGTAGGCGAGAAGACATAGCAATAAATACTCGCTTCCCCTGAATGACAAAGAAGGCTGTCACCATGAAGGCGCTATCTCAGCGTACGAGTACGGGAGAGATGGGCTGAAGGCGGGTGAAGGTGGATCTCGACACAGTACAACCGTAATACGTCGAAACAGGTCAGAAGGTGTGGTGTGTTGGACCTTGGACCTTGGGTGTGGCAGAGGTGGGGTTGGTTCAGAGTCTGGCGATAACGTGACAGAAGAATGGGACAGAGCTCACAGCGTCTATGGACCATGAACCGTGGAACTTCAGCGTACTATTACAGCGGTACTCCCGGCGCATGAGTTGACGAGTAATAAATTGATGATGCTGCTCCAGAGCGGCAGAGCCCCAGAAAGAAAGTGACCAGCCGACACGGCCCGTGTAGCAAGACTGGAAATCGAAGACTGTTCAGAGCAGCGACTGGCCGCATCTGCAGCCTAGGAGACGCCCAAGGAAGGTCTATGGGGAAGGGGCTCGCCAATCATGAACAGTGTCTCTGTGGTCCAGCGTTTGAGATGCCCGCAGGAACCATGCAGAGAGTCGCTGGACCTCCTTGGTGTGTCTCGACTCACCTCTACTCCGTAAAGCTCGAGTCTTATTAACGCCCACCGACCATGACCGGCCAGGGGTTCTTACTATCGCGACGCAGCAGCTGTGGGACGATACTTTGATAGGCTCGTACACCGTATGCCGGTAGAGTGTTGCGTCCAGTGTCCACGACGAGGACCAGCATCGTCATCCCACTGCTGATGACGATTCACTGCCCTTCAGCGCAGTCTCGTTGTACGGATAACATCCTTTCGTCACGGTATCACTGCTCGCATGTAATATCTATCACCTGCATATGGTGTCTCCTAATATTCACCGTCATTCGTGCCCAGAGTAATAATAATCAATAGGCTCTATCCTATTCTGATACTTGCGCCCCTTTTTACGACGGCTGCGATTCACGTATTCGCTCGTTGGGTACTATTGCTCAGCCGCTTGGCAATTTGCCGCTTCACCCCTGGCGGTAACAACGCCTCGTTTCTGTACAGACGAATCTAGGCTCCAAATTTTGAACTATCGGATTTCTACTTCCCAAGGCTCTTTTTTATCATCCGTGCTTGTATGTTGAAATTGGCGCTATTATCTGATTCCTTCCACTGATACCCAGTAACTCGTGATTGTCCGGGAAAAAAATAAACATAACAATTGTACAGGGTAGCTAAAAGGCTAGACGGATGACATAAGCAGCCAAAGTGTCGGATAATAGTTTTCTCGGAGAATAGATCCCTGAATCGTTATGGACAGCCGCGAACGCGACTCTGAAGCTCGATGCGATCCCTTTGCCCAAAAATTCACCAGGCGCGCGCACCCAGACACTGCAGCTCGAATCAGGTGCTGCAGGCCCTCTCGTCAACCACCACGGCCACGAGAATCGTCTAGCGACTGTAAAGATTGAGACGAACTCAGCTGTTGAAGCCGTCGAATTTCTCGAACCCCCGGTGGATCCCGGGAAGCAGGCAGGCCGACTGCCATCATGAGCAGCAGCATGCGAGACCTGATCTCTGGCGAGGCGGAGCTGGATGACGAGGAGGATGATGAGTCGTTTGACGAGGAGACCGGAGAGGGGCGTGTCAAGGAGCACACCGTCATTGATGACTCCAGTGAGGAGGAAGAGGACGATGATGACGAGGAGGAAGCACGAAAGGTGCGAGCACCGCATCCCGCTCCATGCATACATATCCACTGACCCATTGCCACAGATCCGCGAAGGCTTTATTGTCGACGAGGATGAGGAGGAAGAAGACGATCAGGATGATTCAGATGCCGAAGCTCGCCAGCAGGTCAAGAGGAAGCGCGAGCACCGCGACCGCGAGGAAGAGGAGCGCCTCGACGAAGACGACTTGGATCTCATCGGCGAGCAATTCGGTGAACGCCCGAAGCCGAAGCCCCAAGTAAGTTGCGCCCCATCGCACGCTCCTATATTCTCGTGGCCCGGGCACTTCCCCGTACTGACACCATCTACCAAAGCCGAAATACAAGCGTCTAAAACGTGGCCATCGAGACGAGGAGGAGACCGTCAAAGAGCCCCGGGGACTCGAAGAAATCTTTTCCGACGAAGATGAGGATGCTGGAGAGCAGCGCCCTCCGCACGGACGATCGAATTACAGGGACGAGTTTGACGACTTCATCGAAGAGGACTTCCCCGAGGACGAAGAAGAGAGGATCCGGCAGCTTGAAGACGCCGAGGTCGCTCGTCCCGTAAGGGACCGTCCCGGCGTTGGCGCCGTCTTTGATACCAGTCAGCTTGACAAGGATGCCCTCGATGACATGGAGGCCATCTTCGGCAACGGCGAGGACTACGACTGGGCTCTTCAGGCACAGGAGGAGGAGGACATGCGCGAGCAAGAGGAGGCCGGCATCGAGCTCAAGGATGTCTTTGAACCCTCCCAGCTCAAGGAGAAGATGCTTACGGACGAAGACAACCAGATCCGCTCCACTGACGAGCCGGAACGCTTCCAACTGGACCGCAAGAACTTCAAGAACCTCCAACTCTCGGCCGAGGAATTCAGGGAGGAGGCCCGGTGGATCACCAACCAGATCTGGCCCAAGAAGGGGCTTGCTGGTGATCTCCATGGACCCTTTGGCAGGGCCGTTGGCAAGGTGCTCGAGTTCTTCATAGTTGACGAGGTCGAGGTTCCCTTCGTCTTCCAGCACCGCAAGGACTACCTCCTTCACACGACCAAGACGCGCACGTCGTCTCGTGACGACCCTGACGGCGCCGAATACTCCATCTCGGCCGAGAAGCTCCTCAACCAAGACGATCTGTGGAGGATACTTGAACTCGACATCAAGTTCCGCTCCTTCGTCGAGAAGCGGAATGCCCTGACACGGACGTACGAGAGCCTGAAGGACCACTACCAAGTGGAGGACACATCGATTGAGGAGATGATGCCCGAGGCGGCCACCATGGAAGAGCTCCAGGATTTACAGGACCACCTCCATTTCCAGTACGGTACCCAGCTACGAGAACTCGCCGCCGCCAACGGTACTGCGCAGACAAAGCGCCCCGGGTCCAAGTCGACAGTCTTGGAACGCGTCCGCCAGAGCAGGGCATCCCAGTTTGCCAAGGCCTACGGCATCACGGCAGACCAGCTGGCCAAGAACGCGCTGAGGCAAGGCAAGAAGGTGGCGCCCGACGACGATGCGCAGTACCCCATGGACCTCGCGGACAGCCTCGTGGACGACGGCTTCGACACCGGCGATGCCGTCATCAACGCGGCGCGCCAGCTCTACGCCGAAGAGCTCTTCTCCAGCCCCAGGATGCGCAAGCATTTCCGGGGCTCCTACTACCAGGCTGCCGAGATCAGCTGTCGGCGGACGGACAAGGGCCTGCGCCGGATCGACGACACCCACCCCTACTACGAGATCAAGTACATCCAGAACCAGGCTGTGGCCGACTTGGTGCACCAGCCCGAGCTGTTCCTCAAGATGATGAAGGCCGAGGAGGAGGGTCTTGTCGAGATCAAGGTGGAGATGCCGCGCCGCTACGACTTCCGCAGGCAGCTCTACCAGGAGTTCGAGTCGGAGAACTTCAGTGACAGGGCAGAGCAGTGGCGAGACGAGCGTAAGAAGGTTCTCGACCTGGCCTACCCCAAGCTCGAGAAGGTCATCGCCAAGAGCGTCAAGGAGGTTATCCGAACATACTGCCAGGATGAGATCCTCCGGGCAGTTCGCGAGGAATACTCCAAGAGGCTCGACCAGGCACCGTACAAGCCCAAGGGCATGATCCTGGGCACGTCGCCTCGCGTCCTGGCTCTCTCCAATGGAATGGGTGACCCTGCCCGTGAACCGGTCATCTGGGCGTGGGTCGACGACGACGGCCGCGTTCTCGAGCACGGAAAGTTTGGCAACCTGGCCAGGGACGAGGCCCAGCGCGACGAGTTTGCCCAGCTGATCGAGAGGCGCCGTCCCGACGTGATCGCCGTGAGCGGCTGGTCGGCCCACTCGCACAGGCTGGTGGGTGACGTGGAGAATCTGGTGCGGGAGAAGAACCTGATGGGGTCCGAGTTTGAGGATCCCGAGACGAATGACTGGCGCACCGAGCCGCTCGAGGTGGTGACCGTCAACGACGAGGTGGCACGGCTGTACAAGGACAGCCCGCGGGCTCTGGCGGAGCACCCCTCTCTCAACCCCGTCACCCGGTACTGCGTGGCCCTGGCGCGGTACATGCAGAATCCGATGAAGGAGTATGCCGCGCTCGGCGAGACCGTGTCGTCGCTGTCGTACCACCCGTGCCAGAACCTGCTCCCCAAGGACAAGCTGGAGAAGTACCTCGAGTCAGCCATGGTGGACACGGTCAACCTGTGCGGCGTCAACATCAACGATGCCATGACGGACACGTACACGGCCAATCTGCTGCCGTTCGTGGCCGGCCTGGGACCCCGCAAGGCGACGAGCGTCATCAAGACGATCAACGCCAACGGAGGCGTCGTCAACACGCGCGACGAGCTGGTCGGCGATCCCGACAGCGGAAAGCTCCCGGTGGTGGGCCCCCGCGTCTGGAACAACTGCGCAAGCTTCCTGTTCATCGAGTACGACGCGACCAACTCGGCGTCGGACCCGCTGGACAACACGCGCGTCCACCCAGAGGACTACGAACTGGGTCGCAAGATGGCGGCGGACGCCCTCGAGCTCGACGAGGAGGACGTCAAGGCCGAGACGGACGAGAACGGGCCGGGAGCGATCGTGCGCAAGCTGTTCAAGCAGGACGAGCAGGACAAGGTGAACGAGCTGGTGCTGGAGGAGTACGCTGAGCAGCTGGAGACCAACTACCAGCAGCGCAAGCGGGCGACGCTGGAGACGATCCGGGCGGAGCTGCAGGCCCCCTACGAGGAGCTGCGGCGCAACTTTGCGCTGATGAGCGTGGACGACATCTTCACGGCGTTCACGGGCGAGACGTCGCGGACGCTGTGCGAGGGCATGATCGTGCCGGTCAACATCCGGGTGGTCAAGGACGACTTCGCCATCGCCAAGCTGGACTGCGGCATCGAGGGCCGGCTGGAGGCGCACGACGTGACGAGCCGGGCGTCGGTGCGGGACGTGCTGAGCACGGGCCAGACGGTGCAGGCCAAGATCCTGGACGTCAACTACAAGGACTTCGTGGCGCGCCTCTCGACGCGCGAGGAGGCGCTGCGCACGCCGTACAGGCGGCCGATCAACTACGGGCGCGACGGGTGGGACTACGCACAGGAGTCGACGGACAGGGAGGAGCTGCGCGAGAAGGACAGGGCGACGGGCCGCACGCAGCGCGTGGTCAAGCACCCCAACTTCAAGCCGCTCAACTCGGTGCAGGCCGAGGAGTGGCTGGGGTCGCAGCCGGTCGGCGAGGTCGTCATCCGCCCCTCGTCCAAGGGCAACGACCACCTGGCGGTGACGTGGAAGGTGGCCGACAACGTCTACCAGCATATCGACGTGCTCGAGATGCAGAAGGAGAATGAGTTCTCGGTGGGCAAGCTGCTCCGCATCGGCAAGTACACGTACAGCGATCTCGACGAGCTGATTGTCGAGCACGTCAAGGCCACGGCTCGCAAGGTGGAGGAGCTGATGCGCCACGACAAGTTCCAGAACAAGTCCCGAGGGGAGACTGGTGAGTCTCTCGCTTCGAAACCCCCCCCTTCCCCCTTTCCCCCCCGTCCTTCCTCACCTCATCCCCTCCTCCCCCTCCTCTTGGACATGCATGATCATCTTCTCCGACCACCCGTCCAGAAGACGAGACTAACCTGACGGCGATCCGAACAGAGAAATGGCTCACTACATACATTGATGCCAACCCCAACCGATCAGCCTACGCCTTCTGCATCGACACCAAGCACCCGGGCTACTTCTGGCTGTGCTTCAAGGCGGCCAAGGCGGCGCCCGTGATCGGCGTGTCGGTCCGGTCCATCCCGCAGGGTTTCGAGCTGAAGGGGTACCAGTACCCTGACATGAGGGCTCTGTGCAACGGGTTCAAACTCCGTTTCCAGAATGAGTTTGCCAAGATGGGGGTGCGGTAAGAGGCAGAGGGGAGGTATCTCCAACGGAAGGAGACATGGGGAGAGGGCAGAAGATGGGCGAGACAGGCGAATTTGATGGAAAGATGGAGAAGGACAGGGAGGCAGCTCGGAAGGTTGCTATCTTCTGCCACAAAATGTGACTATTATCGTAATACTTTTCTTTCCCCCCCTCTCTTCCTTCGTTCTTCTTTCCCAGCTGGACTTCATTGTTTTTTTTTATAGTAGAAAGAGACGTAAACAAGATTTTTTTTTCAAATTTTTTTTTTCTTTTTCAGAAGAGAGAAAAAGAGCCAAAACAAAACAGGAGCATTGATTGTCATACCCCTCCCCTTCGAACGCTGCTTTGAAGGTGCGAGAAGGTGAGCAGTGCTGTGTCTAGAGTCGTGGTGAGAAGGATGATGGGTTACTGCGGGCAAGGCAAGACCAACGATTGCGTGCATAGGATACGTGCGAGATTGTGAGTACGATCAAGAGAGTCAAGCTGGAAGGGTCTGGAAACGGCGATGAAGGCATCATGTGGCCTCGGGACAGCTCACAGCTCCCGCCAAGACCATTACTAGTATCACAGTAATCTGCACTGCATGTACGGAAGCTCCATCGATAATGACACAGGTACGCAATCCTCGGGTCAGGTTGCGAAGGGTGCGGCATCGGAGCGAGATGTGAGGCTTAGTAGGGAAGTAGCAGGCATGCGAGTTGCGAGCTATGCCTCCGTGGAGATGGATGGGGACAGGACCCCCCTTTCCAATGCCGGCGTCCTCGTGACGTGATGCAGGAATGGATCCGGCTGGAAGCTTCTTGTGGGTCTTCGGATCGGGTCCTGCCCACCACCCCCCCCCTCCCCTTCCCCCTTTTACACCCCAGGCCCAGGTACCGGGGGCGATGAGACGGTGGCAATTCGATTCCTCCGGAGTCGAGACGAAATTATACCTGAGACTTGAGGGGAGAGTCTAGACACTATGACATATATAGAGAGAGAGAGAGAAAGAGGGGGTTGAGAGACATGGGAAGTTTTGGCAGGACAGAGAAGGAACAATATGGGGAAACCCACAATTATGCGTGAAGGGTCGTTTCTGCAATGTAGCGATGATGTCATGGTTGAGCAATTGGAAGCGTGTCCTTTTTCCCTCTCTCTCTCTCTCACTTTCCCTCTTCACTCAATTGCAAACATGACAAAAGATGACAACCAGGCTTCATGAGACAAATTGATCATATCCCATGATATAAGGGGGAGAAAAAAGAATGTTTACTCTATGGGGGGATCTGGTGTGTGGTGATGATGATTGCGATAGTCAGATAGCAAGGTACGATACTCGTTGTATCCCGACCCTCCCAATCATCATCGCCACACACCACAGTTCCCCCATAGTAAAGGGAGCTACGCGTACGGAATAGGCGAGACCGCCAAGCGTTCGAGCAATCCCCTCCCACACCCCCCAACCCCGACCCCGGCCGGGACGTTGCTCTCCCAACACGGACGATTGCTGCTCTTTACTTGCTGTACCCGGAATCCTGAAAATACGGGTTCATCAGTGGTTAAATACGTTGCTATGCAAGCAACGGTAATCATACTCCCCGTACATGTACTGCTACGGTTCGCCAGCCTTGGGGGCGAGGGAAGGAATTGTTGGCTGGTGAATGGCCCGACAAAGCAAAAGGGTCACGCGACGTTTTTACGTGTAATGATACGGAGTAGGCCACCGGCTGAGTGGTCAGCAAGACATCACCTCACACGTCGCCCGCCCCCCCCACCTTGATTGATTGATGGATGTAGATGGATTGGACTGGATTGGACTGGATTGGACTGGATTGGACTGGACTGCTGCTCCCCATGCCCTCCCCCTTCCCGCGGGCCCCGGTAATGCAGCTAAGCTACCATGTGTGCTTCTCTCCCTGCCCCGCTGTCATGAGTCGGAACGATGGATGACAGAGACCAAGAGCTCTCTCCGGTCCGCGGCTTTGTGCTCGTACTATCGTGAAGAGAGGACCGGATAGCTTCTAGCCTAGGTTGCTGGAATGACAGGTGAGAGGGGAGGCGATGGCGAGTCGTGACTCTCTCAGCGTCATCGGTTCCGCCCATGGCACCATGGCTGGCGTGACGCTCTAGATCGTACTTGGTAATACTAGCAGCAGCAGCAGCAGAAGTAATAGGTACGAAGTGGTAGTGGTAGTAGTGTAGTAGTGGTAGTAGTGGTCGTAGTAGTAGTAGTTAGTACGAGTAGTAACAATATGAGTAGCAACATGATAATACTAGATGTTTCGACAAACCACGACTTCTGCTCATAACTCTACTGCTGGGCAGTACGAGCAGCGCGGCCGTACGAGATGGTGAGCCTTACCTTGTGGGCCGTGGTGAGTAGGTACAGCCTAGTCGTAGACGTGGAACGAGGCACGCACGTATGCTCGTACTGTCACTGCCGTTGATCCCCTCCTTCACTCCGCGTTACGTACCGTCACCATACTGTCTATAGGAATGACCCTCCCCCATGACTATAAGTTGAGCCCTCCCCCCTCCTCCTCCTCTCGCTCCCTCCTCTCTTCCCCCCCTCTCTCTCCCACCATCTCTTCTTCATCTGGTTCCATCCATCCATCCGTCTGAATACGTCTTCTCTTCTTCTGCCATCACTGCCACTGCTCCAATCCATCTTCTGTGCTGCCGTCCTCTCCCTCCCACCCTAATTGACAATCACCATCACCACACCATCATCGCCCTCCCGTCTCAGCCGCCTTCCTGACTCGACTCAATCATATACCGCACCCCCCAAGACAGATTCGAAAACCGAGACTCCTCTCCTCGCATAGAAAAAGTACGTCTAAATAACCTTCTCTGATAACCTCGTCACCCATCTTGCCTATCCCCCCCCATCTACGGGAGCATCCTGCTCTGCACCCCCTCCCTCCCCCCTCTCCCTCTCCCTCTCCTGCTCGTCAGAGTGTTCATCTACTTTCTATCCGTCCTCTTCCCTGTATACTACTACCCTCCTCGTGAACCCTTCTCCTCGTCATTGCCACCATCCTCCTCCCCCTTCGTCGTCAACTGCTCCCTGCCATTGAATTCGAGCAAGAGTGGGCATCCACAGGCCTCGAACCTCGCGTCACCACTCGAGAATCCGCAGAGCTGACCCTCTTCCTCTCTCCTCTCTCAGTGACCCGTTCCCACAAGGCCAACGACCGTGACCACAAGGCTATCGCCGACGGCACCGCTCTCCCGTCTGAAAGCATCCCTCGCTTCTTCGGCAAGCACGGCTTTGCCGACACCGATCCCAAGAAGATCAAGAAGGACGGCGGCGGCAAGGGTAACTGGTAAGCCTCTCATCTGCCTCTCTTCTCCTGTCTCGTAACCTCTTGGTAATGCATCAGTCGATCTGACATCAAACGTAAAAAAAAAAAAAACAGGGGCGGATTCGGAGACGAGGTCGTAGACGAGGGCTTCACCTTTACCAACCCCCGTCGTCGCTCCAACAGCAGCTCCATCTCCCACCATCACATTGCCGACTTCAAGACCAAGTTCGAGATCAACGAGCCCGAGCCCGTCTTTGAAGAGTCCGTCCACGGCCCCCCCGCGGTCGACGACAATGACGATGCCCTCTCCAGGACGGACTTTTCCGAGTCCTCGGTGGCTTAATCTGGGTGGTTAACTATGCAATATCCTCCGAGTCGCTTGCTCATCAAGGCCGGCACTGTGTCGGCCAGCCGTTGATCTTTTTTTTTTCTGTTCTTGTTTCCAACATGCATTTCTGGGCGTCTGAACTGTGAAAGGAGGGGTTCCCCTGTCTGTATTCCTATCTACTCTCTCTCTTCTTCCTCTCTTGTTCCCCGTACCAGGGGCCCCTAGTCCCTCTATCCAATGATGCAGATAACATGGTAGACGACCTGATACGGCGGAAACATGTATCCTATTAATTTATATACGCTGATGACCAGATCCTCCGAAATTCCTCTCGTTCATCTTCCTCCCCCCCCCCATAATGTGATACGAGTCCCATTCCCTGCAGTATGCAGTCCGTTATGGAGAGTTCGCCCCTCACTTTCCTAAAAAGGCAAGCAGATGTGATGATTGGTCTCGAGCATAGTTACGGGAGAGAGAGAGAGAGAGAGAGAGCTCGAATCACCGATCCCGTGCAGGCCGATGGACGGCTGAGCTTACGTGTAGCCTGCACCTCAATGGTAATAGTCATACCTCGTCTCCTCCTCTCTCGACCCCTTCTCTGTCTGCAACGACCCCATCTGGAACCTCTCACCTCACAATGATGGTCGCATCTCATCCTCCCCTCCTTTCATGGGCTGATGGGCTGGTCCTCCCCCTCTCCTACCCCCCTCTACTACCCCCCCCCTTCCATAGCATTCCAATCCTGTACTCTTCCCAGATCTACCTAGCACTAGCTCCGGGCTGATAGGCCCATGCACTCGTAACAGCAGACTGTCGGAACCAATCTCCCCTCTCCAACCATACAGGGTTTCTCTAGCTCTGCAGTAGAATCGACAAGAGGGGAGGATAGAGGGGTCTGTTTCGACTAGGATGGGGAGAGACGGGCATGTTCTTCAGGTGCATGATGCCTGATGTTCACTCATGTGGTGGTACGCCAGTTCGGTGAAGAACGTTTGGATTAGAGGGGAATTGCGGGCTGTGCTATATATCTCTCTCTCCCTCTCTCTCCCTCTCTCTCCCTCCCTCCCTCTCTCTTTCTCCCTCCCTCCCTCTCTCTTTCTCCCTCCCTCCCTCTCTCTTTCTCC
>NW_023336191.1:1678209-1710060 GCF_012550715.1 Geosmithia morbida
TCTCTCTCTCTCTCCCTCCCTCTCTCTCTCTCCCTCCCTCTCTCTTCAAGAAAAGACAGAAAAAAAGAAACGAGCTACTCCATACGATTTAGAGAGAACATGGTTGAGGTGAATGAATCATGAATTTGCCCGGGGGGGGGCGAGGTTGGTTATCGCATCACAATGGGCGTGAACCCAAAGTTTAGATTGTCTGCCGGGCGGTAGCTACTCATGACGTGGAGATACAGCGGAAGCCTCAGGTATCAGATGCACAATCTCCCCATCGTCCGTCTCCCGTAATTCCACTCTATCTACTGCGTATTACCTGGTCAAGATCCAATGCGAAGAGTGCTTGTCAGTTTCAAGGCAGGATGTTTGTCGGGGGATGAAGTTCGTCTCCACTTACAAGTATACCTGTAGGTCCCCTATTTTCGTAGATAGTTTAGCTTTGATCGAGGCCCCGATACGTACAGTGTCCTCGGAGTATATGTTAATGCGGAAGGAGGGAGAAGAACCCTAGCCGCCCACACACACACACAAGCCCCTAGTGGGGTTTTGGGAATCTCAAAACAAGGGACAAAATAGAAGAAGAATAAGAAAAAGAAAAAATCCACTCTCGAAAATAATCCCCCCCCCCCCCCTCTTCTATTCAACCATCTACCAAACGACGCAGGATTCGACTTCTTTGCGATCTCCCTCTCATCGACATCAAAATCTCTCAACGACCTTCCCACCCCCCCCAAAAAAAAAATCTCACTTTACCAATCCGCAGCAATGGCTCCTCAGGCAGTATGTACATGACACCGCTTTGCTGTTGAGGCTTCACACACTTCTCTGCTGCTGCCTCTTCTCTCCCGGTCACTGTGGTCCCGAACCTCGTCATCTACGCTGGAGACGCTTCTCGACTTGGAGGGGGAAAACCCTTGGACGGACGCACAGACATGGTGATGGAGAAGGAAGCAAGGGAGTCGTGAAGCCTCGTGTGTGAAAAAAAAACAAGAATGCAGTAGGCTAAGTGTCAATTTTTATCTTCTCTCCCTTATAGAAGAAGGGTGGCAAGGTCCAGGCCAAGAAGGTATTTCCTCTCTCCTTCCTCTTTTTTTCTTCCTCGGCAGAATTTTTTTTTCCTTCAAGATTTCAGAAGAGAAGAAAGATGCTCTCTCTTCTTCCAAGGTGAAGCTCAGTCTCTAACACTTTCCCCCCAGTACATCATCAACGCTTCGCAGCCCGCCAACGACAAGATCTTTGACGTCTCGGCTTTCGAGAAGTTCCTCCAGGACCGCATCAAGGTCGAGGGCCAGACCAACAACCTGGCCGACAACGTCACCATCCAGCAGAAGGGTGACGGCAAGATCGAGATCGTCGCCCACTGCGACCTCTCCGGCCGTTACCTCAAGTACCTCACCAAGAAGTTCCTCAAGAAGCAGCAGCTCCGTGACTGGCTCCGCGTCGTCTCCACCTCGCGCGGTGTCTACGAGCTCAAGTTCTACAACGTCGTCAACGACGAGGCCGACGAGGACGACGAGTAAATCCGTCCTTCTCAACTTTCCAAAAAAAAAAATTCGAATCAGAGGAGAATTTTGTGACGGGGGAAAAAAAACATGGTCAACGAGGTCATCTATTCAGAAACTGTGCTTTAGTGCATAAGCCTGGCGCTTCGGTGGAATTTGGGGGTTTTTTTTTAAAAAAAAAATCTTCTTTTTTCTTCTATCGAGACAATATCAGATATAAAAAAAACCAACCGTTTGGTGTTCTCGGGGGGAAACAAAAAAAAAATACACCCCCCATCTTTTCCATGCTTTTTCTTCTTCTCTTTGATGCAGTGATGTACTTTTTTCTTCTTCGTTTTTATCATTATTTTATCCTTGATCCTTTTTCTCTCTTTCTCTCTTTCTCTCTCCCCCTCTCTCTCCCCTTCTCTCTCCCTTTCTCTCTCTCTCTTCTCTCTCTCTCTCTCTCTCTCTCTCCCTCTCTTCTTTCATCCCGTCAAATGTTCTCAACCATGTGAGGATGACCTAGGCGATGCCGCGCATGACGAGCTCCCAGACCAGCAGAGCAGAAGCATTGGTGGGGAAGGCCCTGAGGAAGCAAGGCATGAAACCCCTAAAGTAGGCCCTCGTGCCGCCCTCCCGGTACAGCGATACGGCGGCGGCCCTCCAGCTGGGGTACCTCGGCGTGCCGTCGCCGAGGCCGCCGCCGAGCGGGTCCGTCATGACGCGCTGCTTGACCACGTCGGCCGGGTAGGCGACCACCCAGAAGAGCTGAGCGCTCAGGCCGCCGGCCCAGAAGTTGATGGCCGGGTCGCCCATGCCGGACCGGCGCCTCATGAGGCCGGAGAGGAGGTCGTAGCTCGTCCACCAGAAGAAGAAGAAGGACCGGAAGATGAGGGTGGCCGTGAGGCCGTGGTACAGGCCGGCGAGGCCGTGGTGCCGGACTATGCGGCCCACGCAGTCCACCGGGCCCGAGTACAGCCTGTCCGCCTTGGCGGCGGCGTACTGGATCTGCAGGCGGGCCTTGACGTGCTCCACCGGCGCGGCCACCATGCTGACCGTCGCCCCGGCCATGACGCCGGCCACGCCGTGGCCCGCCGTCGGGAGCGCCGACCGGTCCACGCCGTACACCTTGTCCGCCACCAGCCGCCGGTACACGTTCAGGGACCCCATCAGCACCGAGTCCATCACCATCCAGCCCACCAGCGGGGGGGACGCCCCCTTGTACAGCCCGCGCACGCCCTCCCGCCGCACCGTCTGCATCGCGCAGTCTACCGCTCCCTTGAACCGATCCGACGTCTGTAGACGGACCTTGACCGTGTCGAATGGGTGACCGACTGGGTGTGCACGTGCACGTGTGTGTGCGCGCGTCTGTCTGTTAGCTCTTCTCCTCTTGTCTTGGGGGGAGGGTTTCTTCTGTTCTTTGTTCTCTGTTCTCCGTTCTTCTTCTCTTGCCTTGTTCTTTTTGTCTCATTCTTTTCATCCCCCTCCCCCTTTTTTTTTTTTCGTTCCCTTCGTTCTTTTCGTCCTTCCTGTTCCTCGTCCGTCGTCTTCTCATTGTGCCTTCTTCCCCCCCTTTCTCTTTCTTCTTCCACCCCCCTTCTTTCCTCTTTTTTATCTTATCTTTACTCATCTGAAGGCCGCCATGTAGACTTACCTGCCAATTTGGCCATCCCACTAAACACTCCCGCCACAAATCCCTTGTAGTCGTGACTACCAGAAGGTCTAGACGCCTCGGCATTGGTCTGCGTAAGTTGTTGTTGCCGTTGTTGTCGTTCTGCTGCCATTGTGATCCTTGCTGTTGTTGATTGCTTCTTAGAGGGTGGGGAAGGCGGAGAATACGCGTCGTCGAGGCTCTTCTTTCTTTTCGTGCAATCCCACAATCGCAGTAGGAGGAATGTCGGCAGAGAGAGCGCGTCGTCGTGGGTTCTTGTTCTCTTGTCCTTCCAATCCTTCGATCGGGATCATGGGGAGCGGGTTTTTTTTTCCGGCAAAATCTTTTTTGCGGCAAAGAGAAGAGTAGATGGAAAAATTAGGAGAGAGAGAGAGAGAGAGAGAGTAAAGCCGGTCGCAAAGGGTGGGTGCTGCTGACGTTTGGTACCTCTTGTTCCGAAGTCGGTGGGGAGCTAGAGAGAGTTCTATTTTTTTTATATGTTTTGTTTATTTATTTTTTGTTAATTTTTTTTTTGGATTGTCATCTTGTGCAAAACACAGACGGGAAGGAGGAGGGAGTTACTGATTACACTACTCCGCAGTGGTGTGCGTTAGTAAACATTTAATTCTTATTACGCCTCCGGTTTTCCTCTCGTAGTAACTCCCGCACCTTCGTCTTGTTACCGTTCTGGGGTCGACGTTGATTCTATGTAGTCAGACCGCTCTCGCTGTACTCCCGCAATTACTATGACATGCAGTGAAGACTGCACAAAGTATTGCATGGGAAGAGGACATTTTTAACCCCTCTCTCTTTTTTTTTTTTTTTTTTTTTTTTTTTTTTTTGGATATTTTTCCCCCGTTTCATGACATGATTATTTGCCAAGCTGTTGGTCTGAATAACGGTTGCTTCGCTAGAATTCGGCGGATGAAGTTATCATACTAGCACTCGACACGATGCAGTATTTGCTTGGTTATACTGTAATATAACAAGTTATTACACTACGGTAATCTAAACATGGCATGATACATGGTCGTGTAGTCTGTATATATATATTAAATAAAAAACTCCTAAACGACTTCTTGAATACGTTGGATATCTCAGGTACGATGCAGTAAACCAACTCAACTCACAAACTCGACAACCCCCCCTCAAAGACATCAGGTATTACAGTTCAGTCAAACCATCAATTCACACAAAGGTATCTAAAATACTTCAAAGCCTCGTCACAGTAAAACAAGAACCTATCTACTGCATCCCTCCTCGTCTTGTAACTATCAGGAAAAAAAAGGAGGAAAAAAAAGAAAAAGAAAAAAAGTTCCCAGCTCATCCCTTAGAGTCCTCCCCTATTCTTCCACTCCCCGTTGTACTTTACAAACGGGAGAAGGAAACCCTGTCATGTCGTCGTCATGGATCAGATCAAGAAAGAGCAAACAAGATAAATAAAAAACAAATCAACAAAAATCGCCAGACTGGAAAGCTGGTCATCGACTCTTTTTCCCTCTTCAATCCTTCTCCCTCTTTTTTTCCCCCCCACCCTACCTGCATTATCCCCCGCCGGTAAAGAAGAGAAATGCACGGTTGAAAGGAGGCAGATATCTTCGTTGAGAAGTTTTTGACAAGAATCGGAGTCGCCCCGGGATTCTTCTGCTCATCGCTCTCCTCTCTTTTGTTCTTCTTGACATATTTTTCAAGGTGGTCTGTACGTTTTGTTGTTATCGCCGTATCGTTGGTGAGATATATTGTTCTGCTTGACATATCTCCAGGGTGGTCTGTATGTTTGTTGTTGTCGTCGTCGTCGTCGTCGTCGTCGTCGTCGGTATCGGTGCCATTGGTGACATGTATTGGTCGCCACATTATTCGATGTCTGACAGACTCGACATCCTTGTAAAGGACACTCTGTATCGTAAATTTTTTTTTTCTGGTTGTTGGTGAGATAGCTCGGGGGTAATGGAAATGCTGCTCGACACATCATCTTCAACACCTCTGAAAAGCAAAATCTCCCATGGAACAGGCAAGGACAGAGCGGGCATCGTCGAAGAGGGAGCCCTAAAAGGTATCCGTCTCATTGCTGGCGACGGTGCCAAATGTGTCTGATAAGAGTCGTTAGGATGGAATGTCCACGAAGAATAAATCACCAAGCATGGAAAGGGGAGAGAGAAGAAGAGAAGAAAAGGAAAGAAAAGGAGGGGAAAAAAGAAGAGAAGGAAAGGAGGGGGGAGAAAAAAAGAGAACAAAAGAAAGAAGAAGAGAAAAGAAAAGAAAAAAAACTCACCCCTCTTGCGCTTCCTCTCTTCCCTGGCAGCCTCATCCTCAGCGCTCTTGGGAGTCATGGCCCTCGGCCCCGTCGGCCGCCGGGTGGGAACGCCCAGCGCGGCATTGAGATTGCGGTTCTCCGGCCTGGGGCTGCTGCTGCCGCTCATGGGGCTGGCGGGCCCGGGACCGGGCGAGGACGAGGGTCCGTCGTACCCGACTCCTCCGCCGACATCCGAGTACATCTGGCTCGAGAGGGGGCTGCCCTTTGCCAACCTCGAGATGCGCGCCCGCGGCGGCGTACGGCCGGTGAAGTTGCCGCTCACCGAGCCGCCCTCGATCGGCTCCTTGGGAGGGCGGGGAGGGCCCTGCGGCGAGGTGGCGGCCGTGTACTCGGCGTCGTGGCCGGCTCCCGACGAAGCGTTGCTGTACCGGTTCGTGCTGGTCTGCAGGCCCTGGAGGCTGGTCGACGAACCGGCCCAGTCGACCGACCGCGGCGTGGCCGGGTCGTTGTACTCCTGCGCCGACGTCTCCAGCGCGGTCCGGAAGCGCTCCGTCTGGCCGGGTCGGGGCTGCGGGTGCTGCAGGTTCAGCGAGTTGCGGTGCGCCCTGTACTTGGGCTTCTCCTGCGTCGGGCTGACGCCCCTCGCCTGTCCGTGGGCCAGGGCCGCCATGTTGGGATCCGCGAGCCCCGCATTCATCCTGTCGTCCCCGTCGTAGTACGGGTTGTGGTCGTACGCCTGGTCGTAGGAGCCGATGCTCGAGCTGGAGCGCGACGGCGGCACCTGCTGATCCCCGTCCTTGGACTCCCTGTTCTTGCTCCGGAAGGCTTTGCCGACGCTCGAGGCCGTCGTCTCCGACCAGCGGGAGATCTTGGGGATCCAGCCCGACGAGCTGCTGGACTTGTGCTTTCTGGCCTTGTCGGTGCGCGGCGTGTTGCCGGCGCTCAGCGTCTGGTGCTGCTGCTGCGTGGGCGAGGCCAGGGGCGAGGCGAGCTGCGAGGGGCTGTCGGGCGGGACCGAGACGCCGCGCTGCGACCTCGCCTCGGAGCTGTTGCCCGCGCCGGACATGACGGCGTCGCCGTGCTCGCCGCGCTCGCTCGCGGGGCTCGCCGGCTCCCGGTCGTACCGGTGCTCGTCCTCGTGCTCCTGGACGGTGCTGACCCTGTTGTCTGCCAGGCTGCGGTCGCCTCCTCCTCCTCCGCCTCCTCCCGCCGTCGACCTGAGGCCCTGGCTGCGGCTGGGGCCGACGACGGACGACAGGCGGTCCGATTGGCTGGCGTGGCTCACGGTCGAGACGCCCTCGGGCTCGTAGCCGCGATCCTGCTCGGCCTGGCCGTGCATCTGCAGGAGCTCCGAGGACTGCGTCGGAACGCCCGAGTCGGGGTGGGCCGTCTGCGTCTTGAGCACGTCCACCTCGCCCAGGAGCTGCATGAGCATGTCTTCGATGCGGCCGAGGTCGTTGGTGCCCTTGGTGCTGAGCCCGGCCAGGGCCCTCTTCCAGAGGTTCTTCTTCTTGCTGGACGCGTCGTCGAGGGTGACCTGCTGGGAGCTCTGGATCGAGCGCGAGGCCGTGGCGCCGGGGTAGGGTCGGGGCCCGCTGATGGCCTTCTGGAGCCTCTCCGTATTCTCGGTGCCGGAGAATATGACGTCGTCTCCGGTGTCCTGGATGAGCTCCTTCATCTCGCGGAACGAGTTGCGCATCTCGAGAGCGGCGTTCATCAGCAGGGCCACGATCTCCGTATCGCGCGCGCTCCTCTGGGCGTCGCGGACCATGAGCTGCGTTGATCTGTTAGCTTCTCCGTCTTCTCCGACGTGGGGGGATCGTGTGCATGCTTCTGCAGGGCCCGACTTACGTGCTGCATGAGAGCAACGATATCCTTGTTCTCGATGCGGTCGATGCCGTTCCCGGTCGAGGCGTCGTAGAAGGGCGAGCCCATGCCGTGGGACATGCCGCTAACCTGCCGCTTGTCGTCGGCCCCGTCTCTCCTGGAGACGTAGAAGGGGTCGTCAACGTCCATGGTCGGAGGGGCGGCCGAGAAGTCGAGTATGGCCTTGCGCTCGGGCGCGATGGCGGGAGACTGGGCGTTGGGTCCGTTGGATATGTAGCCCTCGTCGTACTTCTGGGCCACGGCGCCGCCGGGGCTGCCGGTCCGGTAGCCTTCGGCGTACGAGCCGTCCAGGCCGCGGGCTCCCAGCAGGTCGTCGCCGAGGGTGGGGTTGGCGACGGGGCTGGCGTCTTCGTAGGGGTTGGTGAGGAGCGTGTCTCGCTTGCGGTCGTCCGAGGTGCGGTGCCAGCCGTCCTGGTCCTGGTCCTGGTCCTGGTCCTGGCCGGGTTCGATGCCGAGGCCACGGCCGCCGCCCGAGCTTCCGTCGCCGGCCAGCTCGCGCTCGTGCGCGGCGAGGCTGCGCTGGGTCGGGGTCTGCATGCCGGACCAGTCGCGGTGGTCCTGGCCGTAGTCGCCGTCGTCGTCATCGTGCCCTCCGTCGAGCCGGTGCTGGACGACGGACGGCTCCGTCATGGCGTCGTCGACGTATCCGATCTCGGGCAGCGGGTCGTCCAGGTCGGGGATGCCGGACGCTCCGAGCTTGGGGGTCTCCTCGTAGGAGAACCTGTCGACGCTGTGGGCGGGGGTGCTCCTGGGCTCGTAGCCGTCCATGGTGCGCTGCCTGAACGACTTGTTGCGCTCGACACCGACAGGCGCCCAGTTCTGGCGCCCGCCGTCTTCGCGGCCGTCGTCGTCGTCGCCCGCCGTGCCGGCCCGCCTCCTCTCCTGGGCGGCCTTGAGCGCGGCCGCGGCGGCGCCCACAGCACCGGCGGTGATGGCGGCCTCCGAGGCCGTGGGGGACTGGCGGTAGCGGGACCGGGAGCTCACGACCTTGCGGCCCTGCTCGTCCAGCTCATACTCGGGCAGATGCCGCGTGCGGTCCTCGTCCTGGTCCTGGTCCTGGTCCTGGTCCTGGGATGCGGCGGAGAGGGCCGACTGCTTCTCGCCAGGAGCGGACCGACGCGGAGCAGAGTACTTTTCGGGGCTGGCGCCCCGGCTGCCCCGTGCCTGGTAGGAGGCGTCGGAGCCGGGCTGGCTGGCGTTGTTGCGGCCCGAGGCGCTGGTGAGCAGCGACGGGTCGAGCACGGAGCCGTCCACCAGGGAGGCGACGTTGGACTCGACGGCCTGCCGGGGGTGGACGACGTTGGCGTTCCCGGCAGCCCCGACGCCGCGGACGGCGTGGCTGGCGACCGAGGACTGGGCCAGCGACGACTGGTTGGGGAGCTCGCTCTCGTCGGTGTACATGGCGTCGCGGTAGCCGGTGGCCGAGTCCTGGAAGCTGTAGGCCTCGGCGGCCGGCACGTGGTCGTGGCCGTGGCCGTGGCCGTGGTCGTCGACGTCCCTGCCCCTCGCGTTGCCCGGGGTGGACTCCCTGGAGAGGGTGGAGCCGGCGTGAGGGGCGCCGCGCTCGAGGGACTTCTCGTAGGCCTCGTTGATGGAGTCGATGCTCTGCGAGTGCGTCGGGTGCTGCGCCTCGCTGCCGCCCTCGGTGTAGCCGGACACGCTCGGGATGGGGCTCAGGCCGCGGGCACCGGCCTGGTACGGCACGTACTTGAGGGGAGGGGGCACATCCTGCCGGCTGTAGTACTCGTCCTCGTAGCCCTCGTCGTCTGGGTAGATGCTCGGCTCCGAGTATGGCTTCTCGTGTTCGTCGTCGACGTATCCTCGGCCGTGGTACTCGGACACGGGCATCTTGCGGCCGTACTCGTCCGTCTCATACCCGTCGGCGTACTCGGCCTTCTGGCCGCGGGGGAGGGCCTTGAGGTCGCCGTGGGAGACGTTGGCATGGCTGGTGCCGAGGGTGCGCTGCAGGCTCTCGGCCGCGTCCTCTTCGTGCGAGGAGCTCCCCGGTGCCATCTCCTCGCTTGCCGAGCGGGGCAGGTCGTCCTCGTCCAGGGAGAGGAGCGAGGTGCGCGTCACCTCGGACGGGTGGAGGTCGCCCATCAGGGGCACGGGCGGCGCCGGAGCAGGCACCTCGTCCGGGTGCTCCTCCGCATAGCGCTCGCGGCCCAGGCTGCGGCTCCTGGTACCGTCCGCCCGCCTCCTCCGCCTGTCGCGCTGTCTCCTGTCCTCCGACAGCAGAGACTCGTCGTCGACGGAGGAGAGCGCCCTGCTCGTGGCCGAGCTGGTGGCAGCCTTGAGGAGGTCGTCGGCGCGCTTGGGCGTGGTGGCATCGGGGTCGTCGTCGTCGCCGTCGCCGTAGCGGTAGTCGTCGTGGATCGATTCGCGGCTGATGGTGTGCGGCGAGCTGTCGCCGTAGTCGTGGCGAGCCTCGCGGTTGCGCCTCCGGCCGCTGCTGCTGGGCCGGGCGGATGAGCTGCGGCCCGAGGAGCGCCTGCGTTGGTCGGGCGTGGCAGCTTCCTCCCTGGAGAGGGAGGTGCCCACCGACGTCATGGACCCGCGCCGGGTCTCCCGGCGGCTGGACTCCCGCTTGAGGGCGCTGAGCTCCGGGAGGATCAGGCGGCGGATGGCGTCCTCGACCGTCTCCAGCAGCTTGGGGTTGTTGATGGAGGGCGGGTTGGAGGCGCTGGGGCGCATGGAGTGCGCGTCGAACGAGCGGTGGCTCTGTCCCGCGTTGGCGGAGACGGCCGAGTCGCCAGCCGAGACGGCCGACTCCGCCACGCCACGGCTGGAACGCTGGTGCCTGGACGACGGGCGGTGCTCGTCGACGGGTTGCTCGCTGCTGCTGCTCGCCCTGCTCTTGGAGCGGCGGGTCCGCTCCGGCCTCTCCTTGGGCCTGTCGGCGATCTTCACCCGTTCTCTCCTCTTGCCGCTGCGAACCTGATCCGAGGGGGCGGCCGTCAAGGCGGTGCCCGGACCGGTCAGCGACGATCCGTGGGCGGACGGGCTCGATGCCCGTCTGGTGTCTGTCCCGCTGGGACCGGTGCCGTCGAGGAAGCTGTCTGCGGGGATGGCGGAGATGTCGGAGGCGTTGACGCCGGCGTAGCTCCCGGACGGGTTGATGCCGGCGTAGCTCTCGGGGGGGATCAGGGGACTTGCTGGGCGGCGCCGGCGGCGACCCTGGTCGATCTCGATGTCTATCGGGTTCCTCGACACGTTGGACTCCTCGGTGGCGGAAGCATACGAGGCCAGGCTGTTGGAGTCCTCGCCCGGGTCGGGCAGTTCGATCTGCCGCGTGGACGGCCCGCCGTCGTCGAGGGCGATGCGGCGGGACACGGATGCCTTGCGGGACGAGGAACCTTCGGTGACCTGGAAGTGATCCCCCTTTCCCCTCTTGGACGGGGTCAGGCGGACGCGGATGCTGGGCTTGCGGCTTGCCCTGGACCCGGAGGCCGAGTCACCCGGGCTGCCCCCCTCAAAGTATTCGATGAGCAACGAGGTCTGGGACTTGTCTGACCTGTGGCCGCGAGTGCGGATGGTGACGGGGGTGCCGTCGTCTGGAATGGAATATGACGACTTCTCGTCGGCCAGCTTGGAGACGTCGGACGTCATCTCGGTGGGCGTGTTCGTGTCGGTCTCGGTGGGAGCTGGCAGTGGCGGCGCGCCCCTCTTTGAGTCTGCACCCATGCTCTTGTGGAGGGTGCAGCCTCAGAAAGGCGGCGTCGTTGTCGTTGCCGTTGCCGTTGCTGTTTCTGTGTTGCTATTGCTATGCTGCGTTGCTATCGCTGTGTGGCTATTGCTGCGTGGCTATTGCTGTTCGATCCCCAAATCCGTTGTTCTTCCTCTCTAGAGGAGCGAGCAGGAGGAGGAGTCGCTATCGGCTCGGCTCGCCCGTTGCGGCCCGGTTGGAAGGGAAGAGGGCGCTTGGTCTGCCAGAGGAGGTGGACGGCGAGATGGAGGGAGATGGAATGCGGGAACGGGCTGTCAAGACATGTGGCATAAGAGAAAGATACAACAACGGCTGGGGAGAGGGGAGAGAAAGAATAAAAATGAAAAGTGAAAAAAAAAAAATTTTTGAAAAAATGAAAAATAAAAATAAAAATAGAAAAAAAAATAGAAAAAGAAAACACTGAGAGAAAGAGGAGGCGCAATGTCAGCCCGAGATGAATTGACACGCAGACGACACGCACGCACACAAACACAACCCGATATTGTCGCAGTGAGACAACAAAGTCCCAGGTGGTGGCAGGTACTCACATTAAGACAGGGCCGGCAGACGGGAAAACGGAGGAGAGGAAAGTAAGACAGGGATGGTGGTGGTATGTGGGAAGGAAAGGGGAGGGAGAAGAAGAAGAAGAAAAAGGAAATAGGAAACAAAGAAGGCCGCCGATGAACCAGATGTTGAACAGGAGGAGGAAGAGCAAGATTCGGGTGATGAATGGTTCAGCTGGGAGAGCAGAGCGGTGGAAGACTTCTCTCTCTCTCTCTCGTCCTCTCTCTCTCTCTCTCTCGCTATCCCTCTTTCTTCCCTGTCTCTCCCACTCAGAAGAGGGAAAGGAACGACTGCGGGCAAGTAGAAAGGTTGGGTGGAGCAGATCAGAGGCGGGCGGTGGGCTGGGCTGGCTGGCTGTGGGAAAGAAGAGCTGGAACCACCTGGGCGACCTGGCAACCGGGCAACGAAGAGTGGATGAGAAGCAGGGGTCTGGCAGTCTTTTCTCTCTCTTCCTAGGTGAAGGTCGCCCGTTGCTGGTACTTTTTCTTCTTCTTCTTCTCTTCTTCTCTTTCTGAGCGTGTTTCCTTTCTTTGCTTTTTCTCTATTTCCTCCCGTCGGCTTTTCATTCGTATCCTTACTGGTGGTCGCTGTGTCAGCTGTACAGTCACCTGTACGGAGGAGTGATATCATGCGTTCGCGGGAGTCTCGACGGTGTCGTTGTTGATGTATGGACACTGCAATGGTAAGAGCACCTCTCTGCTATCCGCATCAGATACTCCGTACGTGTGTAGTAGTGCTGTTGTCAAGGTCAGCCCATACATCCCGTCAATGATGATTATCATTAGTATTCACATGTACGAGCGCTATGGAGTGACGATGGCAGCAAGAAGAGAGACCATCACCGAGAGATCAGCAGATAATGGGGCAGCCTGTTCTCTTACAGGTTACTCCCTCCTTTGTTTATATCATGTCCAACCACACACACCTTCTCAACCGGGTGGGTGCCCTTTTTTTTGGGGGGGGGGGGAGGGGTTATGATGAGTTGGCGCTGCCGACACTCCTGTCCAATAGAGATGGCGGGACAGGGGATAGGCTGGGGGGTCACCAAAGGGACAGGGATGTCTGGCCTGGAAACCGTGTGCCGGTCGGTGACTGAATAGGATGGCTTGACTTATTAGCTTGGCCATTATGATTACCCTTTGGCATCACCTGTACGAGGAGTATCCGTACTCCATAATACATAGTACTCCGTATACGAGTACAGATTGCATTGCATGACCCGTATACGAGTAGATACATGTTATGACCTGTTCAGGCTGGCTGGTCCTGCTACTCGCTACTACTACTTACTACTTACTACTACTATACTACTACTACCACCACCAATACTACTACTACTACCCGCTACTACTACGACTACTCACTACTACTACTCGCTGCTACTGCTACTACTGCTGCTACTGCCTGCATACCACATGCCACGCTGTACGGAAAACCTGCAGTACGGGGAGTAATACTCGTACGACTGATAATGCCGCCCCCATCCGTAATCTGTCATGCTCTCCAGACTGCGCGGTATGCCCGTTCATGTACCGTACCTCTCTCTCTACGGGTAACAGATACTGGTGCTGGTATTGCTGGTCTCATCATTACTGCCATCTGTACTCTGGTACAGAATACAGCTTGCTACTCAACCAGTATCCGTCCTCGTAGCTTGTATAGCAGATCTCTCTCCTCGGCCGGGAAAGACCTCTTCAGCAACGCACTCGAATCGCATTATCATCATCATCTTCCCTTTTTCCTCTTTTCCTCTTTTTTTCTTCTTTTTTTTTCTTTTTTTTTTCTTTTTTTTCTCCCCTCCCCCATCAAATAATGTCGTCACTTCAAATGCGGGGAGGCTGGAATGGGAACTTGTCAAAACGGTCAGAAACGGCCCGCCCACATGGTCCGACATTCCAGTCACTCACTATACAATCCTTATTATTACCCCTCCTCTCACCTCTCTACATATACCTGTAGGCTATGCTATACAGGTACGACTCCCGTAGTATTAAGAGGGAGAACCCTCTGAGAAGGAGGGGATAGAGGATTCGCTTAGCCGTACACTAAACAGATTGGTCATTACAGGTACTCGTATCACTCTGCATCATCGCCACCACTTTGGCTTCTCCCTTCTTCTCCTTCTCCTTCTCCTTCTTCCATCTGCATTGATATGGATTCCCTAGATTACACACCTGCGCACCAGAAGCCTGACTTGCATACATGCCCCGTACTCGTACTCATGCTGAGAACGCCACGCACGACCGGCGGCGTGACCACACTGTTACCTTTACTTCCTCCCCTCACCCCCTCCTCAGGACCCCATGAATAAATACTGCACGACCCGAAAATACGACGTGCCACGATTTTCTATTCCCCTCTCTAATCGTATTGCTCTTCTTATTCTTCCTTCTTCCTTCCTCCTTCCTCCCCCTCTCTCTCCCTCTCCTTCTCTCTCTCGATCTATATATCATATCAGCTCCCTACTTCCGTACCGTCCTCTTCCTCTCCCTTATGCAAGGATCTTCCCAGGGGAGAAGAGAGGAAATCCGCTCTGTCCCTGGTAGACTACGTCGTGTCGCCATATCTGAAACTGCGGTGAAGCCACCTTCGCCTACCCCACGCCACTGGTTCACGCAAGAAATGCCCGACACGCACACTTGTTGACTCCTCCTTTCCTCCCACCTTGCTGCCGTACTACCAATGCGAATGCTATGACTACTACGAATACAGATTATGCTGCTGCTGCCATGACTACTCCGTACTTTTGCAGGCTCTTTATCCCGTCACCGGGTCACCGGGATATCCCTTATGATCCAAGAGAGAGAGAGAGAGAGAGGGGGGGGGGGGGGGGGGGGGGGGGGGGGATGTCTGTGCCTGCTATCATTCATTATCCAGTGAAATACTTGCAGCATCGACCTCCACCGCCACCAACACCATCATTCCCACTCATTCTTCTCCGTCGGCGATTTTTTCTTCTTGTCGTTTTTTTTTCCTTTTTGGGAAAGGGAAGACAAAAAAAAGCAAGGGAAAAAATAGGACGAGAGGCTGAATTCATCCGTTACTTCCCTGATAGCTAAAGCTCCGCTCTCCCTCTCCGTACGATTACACGGATTAATATCCGTAGATGCATGCAGGTCGATGCAGATGGAGGAGTGTGTCGATATATGTCTCTGATCCAACCCACATTGTGGATGTCGTGTGCAACGAAAAGGGACTAACACTCTCGTGGCAGGTAAGATGACTTCTTTTTCCACTCTCTTACCATAACCAGAAACAGTACGCCCCCACCACGTCTCCCAGACGACCGAGAAATATAAGAGGGAGAGAGGGAGGGAGAGACGCCGGTTCCTGTACCGTACCTTACGTTATGCCCGACAGATGACAGTTCACGATGCTCGCCTGTTACACATATGCCATGTGTGTCATGTATGTATCGTCTCGGCTCAGCGGTCCCATATTAATATTCATACTATCCCCTTCTGCTCGCCCCAGTAAGCGACGACATCTATAGCGATATTGGTGATAAGGAATATAACAGAGTAACGTTATACATGACACATCGAGTCCCCAGGGTACTTTATCAGACCAAAAAAAAAAAGGCTTCGTTGTTGTTGTTGCTTTAAATTTTAATTTTTTTTTGCCTTGATTTTTTTTGTTGCTTTTCCCCAGGGAACATCGTCAGAGGAAGAAGAGGAAAAAGAAGGAGTGTGAAAGTGTGAGAAGAAGAAGAGGGGGGAAGAAAAGAAAAAAAAAGACCCGCTGTATAACGCTCCGATGTAAAAGTAAGGTAGAGAAAGAACCGCATAAAAATCATTCCTTTTTGTTTCCCGCAGACATTGAACCGGAACTCCCCCCTCCCTCCCCCGCCCCCCAATAGGTCCTGCATCACCTCGTTGCCGCCGCCGGCGGTTCAGCAGGAGGAGCATAGTACCCGGGCAAGCCGGCCTCCAGCTGGCCCGGTGTCTGCTGCTGCTGCTGCTGCTGACCCCACGCGCCGGTGGCAGCAGGACCGGCGGCTTCCCTCTTCCCATCGTACGGGGGGGGCGCCTCTCCGAGCTCGTTGAGGCCCTCGGTAGACTCGTCGACGGCTCTCCTCCTGCCGCCGTGGCCTCCTCCGGGGCCGCCACCCCTCACCCTCCCAGCTGCTCCGCCGAAGCCGCCCCGGTCGCGTAGTCGGTATACGACTCCGGGGCCGGGGCCGGGCCACTGGCTGTTTCCGCTGCCGCCGTTCTGCGCCTGCATGATGAGGTTGCGACGACGGTTCCTTCGTCGCATGATGAACATGAGGGTGAGGAAGGATAGGACGATGATGAAGACGGGGAAGATGACGTAGTTGGTCGTCGTTTCGGCCATCTTGGGGCTGCTGTCTCTTGTCGGTTGTCTCGGATCGATCGACGAGTGGGACGGAGGGAAGAGACAGAGTGGTGGCAGTAGCAGCCGCAGCAGGAAGCGATCAGCCGTTGCGACCTTCTTTCGTGGTGATGTATTCGCCTTTTTCTTTCTTTCCCCCTTCTTTCCCCTTTCTTTCCTTTTCTTTCCCTCTTCTCCAACCTCTCGATGCGGGTGGCGCGGGCGAGGCGCAGTCAGAAAAGGAAGCTTGGTGTATTTATTGCCCCCGGCCTGCTACTCTCTTTCTTGTACGGGTCGAGAGCTCTGTATAGGTTGGAATGTGACGCAGTCGTAGATCTCTTCGGTAGTCGGTCGCGTGTTTGGAGGAGAAGAAGAGTGTCGACAATGTAGGTCGAGTAAGTGAGGGAATATGGGATGATGATTGTTTTCGGAAGGAATGGATGTTGGGTTGATTTTAAAAATAAAAATAATGATAAAATAATTAACGGCACAGGGGGGGGGGGGTAGATTGAAAAGAGAGAGAGAGAGAGAGAGAGAGAGAGAGATTGGGTAGGAATGGATTATTACTAGCACTTTTTGGCTTATAATTATTACCACACCTTGGCACTAGTAGTAGCAGTTTAGAGAGGAAGAGAGATAGAGATAGAGAGATAAAGAGAGAGAGAGAGAGGGAGGGAGGGAGGGAGGGGGAGGGAGGTCACAAGGTACGAAAGTAGTAGTAGGCTTACTTCTAGGTGGTATGTATGGTTGGTGGTGGTGGTTAATAGTAGGAGTCTACTTAATACTCCCCCCTCCGTACGAGTCCATACGAGTAATACTAGAGTCACTTCGTATCCAGCAAGTCAGAAACTGACAAATCTTGGCTGCCGGGGGATCTTAACAACTGCGACGTTGTTGTTACTCGTATAGCCTGGACCTGGCCGGGCCCGGCGTTTTGAAAAGAGGCCCGTCCTTTTCTTCCTTCTCCCTGAATTCCGTACATTGACAATTTGACAATACTCGGATAATGCACTAGCACCATACAGTATTCTGTACAGATTATTATGCTCGTGCTATCAACAAGGACCATTTTCTTTCTGGTCAATCCTCAAACCCCCAACCCCCAACCCCCCCTCTCCCCCTCTCACGTTCTATCGACAGTCGGTTAAATGACATCCTTCCCACCTGTCGCTGGTCTAGAACTCATTTGATGTGTGTACGAGCGAGTACGTGGCGGTGACATCACATCCTCATTGTGGCGTACGGTACGGACACGTACTCGTTAGGTACTTGACCTGGGCCACCAATCAGCCTCTGCTGACAAGTCTGCCTGCTCCGTTTTTTTTTCCCTCTCTTTTCGCTACTCTTCCACTCCGTACATTTGTTCGCCATCATCGTCACCATCTCGTCATTCAGCCTCTTGCTGTTCCGTCATCTCCCTACCTTGGATCTCTCTACAGCAGAAACCCAGCAATAGATTTCTTCTTTTTCTTCTTTTCCTCTTCTTTCCATACATCTTAGATACACATATGCATATATGCGCATACACACAGCGCACACGCACGCACACGTACACACAGACAAACATATATTCTGTCCGCCATGCCCCGTGCCATCAGAGGTATAGTATATCTCACATCCATCCCATCCCCCCCCTCCATCAGTGCTAAGCCAATGCCACGCCAGCTGCCCCCCCCCCCCCCCCCCCCCCCCCCCCCCAGCGTGCATTTCTGACGAGATCAACCCAGGCGTCCTGATCGAGTGCGATCCCTCCATCAAGTCCATCCTGGTCAACATTGACAGTCAGAAGCACGAATTCATCATCGAGGATCTAGACGATGAACGCGTCGTGGTCAAGGAGAACATGGTAGCTGTTTTGAAGCAGAAGCTAGAGGATGTATGTTTCCTGTCATCCCGAACCTTGTCACCATGGTACCGACTAACTCTTTTTTCTTCCAAATTCCCACAGCGTCTCAAGGAAAATCTCCCTCCTGTAGATGAGTCCGGGTCCGAGTAGTAGATGTTGACGAGTATCATGCCTAACGAACCATGTCATTTCGAGTCACAAACAAGCGATTGAATTTTTTTTATCAGCGCGCGCACACGCACACACACAGAGAGAGAGAGAGACAAATCTAAACATTCAGAAAGAACAAGACTGAAGAATCACGCCCTAGAGCTTCGAAAACCTTGGCGTCGTCCTAGCAAGCGCACTCCCCAAACCCTTGGCCATGTCATCCCCCTGCACGGCGACCGAGTTCCAGACGGCCGTGTACCGCAGCGCCTCAGCCGTAGTATGCTCCCTCCCATGGTTGAGCAGCTCCTTGGTCCCCTGCACGGCGACGGGGCTCTTGCCCGCTAGCAGCGTGGCCATCCCGACGGCCGCCCTCACGGCCTCCTCCTTGGCCTCGCCTTCGCCGCCATGGCCGTCGTCGCGTCGGCGGTACACGGCGCTCACGAATCCCTGACGGAGGGCCTCCTCTGCGTCGAAGACGCGCGCTGTCATGCACACGTCCTTGACCCACGACAGGGAGCCGACGATCTTGGGCAGCCGCGCCAGCGTGCCGATGTCGGCAGGCATGCCAATGTCCACCTCCTTGACGGAGAAGCGCACGTCCGAGGTGCAGATGCGCACGTCGGCGCAGCAGGCAATGTCAATGGCCAGACCGTATGCTATCCCGTGCATGACGCCTATGACGGCTATGTGTCCCTTTTCTTGTCAGTCAGGTAGTCCGATCCAATCCAGAGAAATCAATGCAAAAAAAAAAAAAAAAAAAAAGTCCAAAGCAATAGAGACAAACCAACCAACCCCCCCCCCCTTCCTCGTGGTTTAAAAAAAAAGAAAAGAACGGTGCGGAGAACAACAGAACTCACGCTTCTCACACCGTTCGATAGCACCGATACAACGCTGGAAATCCTCGATAAACCCCCTCAGAAACTTTGCCTTCCTCGTCGCGTCCACCCCCTCCCCCCCCGGAGCAACGAGATCCCCCCCGCCGCCCTGGACGTCCAGCCCGGCCGAGAAGCCCTTGGTGCCCGCACCGCTGAGAACCACGGCCCTCACGTCCGCGTCGGAGCTGAGCTGGTCGAAGAGCCTGCCGCACTCGAGCCACATGGGCTTGCTGAAGGCGTTGATCTTTTCCGGCCGGTTAATCTCCACGTGGGAAACGCCTGGTGCCGGCGTGGTTACGTGAAAGTGACGATATGTGTCGTAGGTCATTTTCCTGCTTTTTTTTTAGGGGGGGGGGGAGGTGGTTCGTCTGTTTTTCCCTTATTGTCTGATCTGGTTTGGTATTTGGTCTGGTTTGGCGTATAGTTTTCGTAGTACGTGATTGCATATAATACATATGCAATCGACACTTCTCTTCCGTTTCAGGACGGAAATAAAGACGTGAAGGAGAGAGAAGGGAAAGAGGGAGGGATGAACGTATCGGGTGGATGAACTATGGACCAAGTCGGTAATATGCATACAACAACGTCTGTACCCCACGCCGAGGTCATTACGTAGCCGGTTCATGTGGAAATGCCGAGGTCACCATTCATCCAGACTACGCCATCACTGCTCCTATAGCAGCACATGCCTCCTAGCATCACCATTATCAGGACGACAGATGTAGAAAACGCAATTGACAGCTATGGCATGTACCGAATTACAAAACGAGTATCCCTCCTCAAACTTTCCAGGACCGAATCAACTTCTGGACTACCCTGCGTAGGACAACCAGGAGAGCATTCTTCTTTTTTACAATACTGCAATTCCCCCCTTGAGGGGACAAAAAATAAGCACACCATCTTGCGCACGCCATTGCATAAAAAGGTAAGAGATGAGAAGAAAGCGAGCAATAGAAAAAAAATTTAAAAGAGTAAAGAAATAAAAAAGACAAGAGTACATACTCATGCTCTGAATCGTCCTACTCTAAAATAGACCCCTGAGGCCATCCCGCAAAAGACAACAAAGTCAAGAAAAAAACAAGTCAAAGTGGCACCTTTCTACAGCAGGAGGGTACCGACAAAGGTGGCGGCCACGGCGGCGACCACGGGGAACATGGCGGAGATGTGCACGGTGGGGGCAGCGCTGTCACCGTCAGAATCAGAATCGTCGTTGGACTGGGTGCCCGTGGCGGTGGGGGAAGCCTGGCCAGAGGTGCCCGAGGCGGTGGCGGTACCGCTGTCGCCGGCCTCCTGGGAGCCGGAGCCGGAGAGACCGGGGCCGGTGCCGGCTCCCTTCTTCAGGTACTGGTCAGCCTCGGAGGGCATGTCGGGGATGGCGTTGCTGCTGAGCTCCCAGCTGGAGCCCTTGGTGGGGCAGGGAACAGAGTGGGTGGTCGTGGCGGCGTCACCGTCACCGGTGGGGGTAGGGTACTTGGCGAGGGCGCTCTTGAAGGCGGCGTACTCCTTGGTGGGGGTGACGTCGTCACCGTCAATGTTGACGATGCCGTAGTTGTTACCCTCCATGGAGTACTCGTACATGAGACCGCCAGAGTAGACGCCAGACATCTTGGTGCTCATCAGGGCGCTAAGCTCGTCAAACGTACGGGGACGGTTCTCGATGCAGCCGTACTCGGACAGACTGTGCCGTGGACGGTCAGTAGAGGATTCCAGGGTGCCGTGGGAGGGAGCATGTCAAGAGGCTTACAAGATGGGGAGACCGTAGTCGGTGAAGTTCTTGACCTTCTGGTCCCAGCCGGAGGTCTTGAAGTCGGAGTTGCACCAGGAGTAGTCGTTGAAGGCGAAGAAGTCGGAGCGCATGTCGTCGGAGCCGCAGTTGAAGTAGTGGGCAGTCTCCATGCGGTTGGAGGCGACGTCGGCGGCCGAGTAGCCAACCGGGACCTTGCGGAGGCCACGCGAGTTCAGGTAGTTCTTAATATCACGGGTGACGGCCTTGACGTAGGGAGCGGCCTTGTCGGTGTCGGCCTCGTCGTTGATGACCTCGTTACCGGAGAAGAAGGCAAAGGTGTTGGTGTAGCGGGAGAACATGTCGACGGTGGCGAAGACGGACTGGAGGTAATCGGCGTTGTACGACACCTGAGGGCTGGCACGGTTCAGCGAGTACTTGGACGTGTTGACGTCAAGGACAAGGTAGATGCCAGCGTCAGCCAGAGCCTGCATGCACTCGTCGTGGTCCTTGCTGTTGTCGACGGCGTAGACACGGACGGTGTTGACACCGAGATCGGCGAACTTCTTGATGTCACGCTTGCAAGTGTCGGCATCGGCAAGAGGGTCGGTCTCCTTGGAGGAGCCACCAGGCTGGTAGTCGATACCACGAATGTACCAGCGCTTGCCCCCAGAGTAGAAAGCTGCCGTGTTGATGCTGCGTCAGCCACACCGAAGCCAGGGCCGGCAGACTGCCGATTCTTTCCATCTCTCGCTTCACTTACCGTTACCGGAGACCTCAATGGTAGGGAGGGTCGAACGCTTGCTGGGAGGCTGCTTCTCGGTCGGAGTGGGAGTAGCGGCAACGGCGCCGAGGGTGGCGAGAGCCGAGAAGAGGGTGGAGGCCTTCATCGTGTCGTCTTCTTCGTATGTAGTATGGTTTTACGACAAAGAGATGCAGTTCAGTGAGCGGATATGTCAACAAGGACAAGAAAAAGGGCAAGAAAGTTGTTCTTGGTCTAAAAATGTGTGTGCGACTCTCGAAGGAGTGAGAGAATCGAGCAAGAGAAGAAGATTGTTTAAAAAAAAAAGGGCGGGATTATTACGAAAAGTCCAACATGTAAAGAGGGGGTTGGACGGGGTATAAAGAAGAAGAAGAATGTGGAAAGAAGAAAGACGAGAGAAGATGGTTGGAGGGAGGAGAGAAGAATGGAAGGAGGGAGAAGGGTTGAGACCGGAACGGGGGAGAGACAGGACTTTCTATTATGGGGGGGCCTAACGGAGTCTCGAGACGGTGCAGGTGTCGGAGGGAGGGGATGAGTAGTCAGTCCAGAGCGTGGGCGCCCTCCTTCAGATTCCCTGTCTCTTCCCCCCTCTCCTTGTCCTTCTCAGGAGACAGAGAGGAGGGGGGAGTGGAGGAAAGCTACGTAGTTGGCGTGGTAGTCTTGTGTATTACGGAGGGAGTACGGAGAGTACAACTTGAACGTGTACGGGAGATGATGGGGATGGCAGGTTGTAACCGTGTGTACTCCGTATCAGCAATGCGCTGCGAGGCGTAATTAACGGGAGGATGGCTAATATTGGAACGTGCGTGAGAGTGGGTTGACAGCTGATACCAGCCGCCGGCCAGACAGGTTTTCCAGCGGCAGAGCACACGCAATACGGCGACAGCAACCGCCACCCAGTTACGAGGTAGTACCGTGTGTACTGGCGTGATACGGTGTACGAGTATACTCTGAAGCCTCGTATCGTGGACAAAGCTCCTCCCCTCTTCTTTTTTTGTTGTTGTTTTTGTTTCTTGGGGGGGGAGGGGGGGTTTTCAGCAGCAAAGTGCCAAACCAGGAAGAGAGGTCGAGTGGGACCGTAAAAGCGCTCGAGGATTGTCAATGTGGGTTTTACGTGGCCCACAGACAAGGACAACGGTGCCCACTGCCAACCACGGGCGGCAGGGGGGGGGGGGGGGGGGGGGGGGGGGGGGGGGGGGGGGGAGGGGATCCGATCACCATACGTCGTGGGGCCTTGGCATTTAACTAGTTTGGCTGCTGGGTCTTTTGACTTCTTCCTATATCCCATTGTATCAGTATTAGACTGTCTGTACGAGTAGTGCAGGTATTACATGTCGGGCTAGCTCCGTACCTTGTGTATTATACTCGTACGCGACCCTCCCAGAAGCTGTACGGGAAGGGTTACGAGCTGCTAGGACTAGCTGGACTGGCTGGTTGGCCGACGAATGGGAAAAAAAAAAAGAAGAAAAAAGAATGGATATGGGATACGAGCTCCTCGCCTCTTGTTCGGAATGGAATGTTGACGACGCGGTAGCGGCCCAGCCAAGTGTGGCAGTGTTTTTTTCTTCTTCTTTTCTTTGGTTTGTTTGTTCCCATCCACCGCGACGATACGCGAGTTCGGGGAACGGACCTATCACTGCGCTCGCAGCTGTCTCTCTTGGTAATATACTCGCAGCAATGTTAGCAGTAGACAGCTGGTTACAGTGGTTCAACGGTGGCGCCGCTGGTCAGTGGCGCAACAAGACGTAACAGTCGTAACGTTCACCGTACGCGTCATTGTCCAGTGAACGCGTCTTCCTGGGGCCTACAGGGGGGTTGGTTACAAGACCGCTGATAGAGAGGACACGCACAAGAAAGAGGGAGGCATCCCACCACCTTCTCTCTCTCTCTCCTCTACCTGATGATACTACTCGTAGTGTCCCTCTACTCTCTCCCTGCTACCACAAGCCTCCGACCCATCGTCTACAATGCTCTTCTTTTCAAGCAATCAATGCGACCGGTAACAGATCCTCCCCTCTCCTGAGCCCACGACGGCCACTGTTCCTCCTTCCGTCACCGGGCAATTGCCCGCATTTCATCTTACTGGGGTCCGTCCTTGCCGTGATTCCGTACGAGCCGTGACAGCCGCGGGCCCTGGGCGCCGGGGGGGTACGTGTAGAGGGAGCGCGGTATCAACTGGCAGCATGGGGGGTGCTCTGCTATAGCCTCTGCTACCCCTACAAGTAATCTGTACTCCGTAGAGCCTACAGGATTCTTTTACGGCGCCCTGCGTATTCCCGGCTCAGGTGCCGTGTATATATACAGATTATATATGTGTGTATCGTGGATGAATCAATCGATCAGTACGTATTATCGCTACGTACCGATTACTCGTATACATATATACTCCGTACTTGTACCTCTAGTATCATCTACCTGAGGCCTCGCCTCTCTCATCTCTCTTGTCTTCCTTCCTCCCCCCCCCCCCCCCCCCCCCCCTTCACCCCCTGCTTGCCTGTCCCATGGAGATTGTGATCGTTACGTCGCAGGCATGCGGTCGAGGAGACGAATGGAAGAGAGAAAGAAGAGGAAGAAGAGAAAAGCAAGGAAAGATTGATGACTGTGATGCTTCCATGCTCCACGCTCCATGCCGTGACCTAAAAGGTCTCGTGCGTGGTGTGTATTGATATCTGTATGTTTGGGATCGAGAGCGGGTACCCAGACCTTGAGAGACCTTGTATGAGGACAATGGAGCACGATGACGAAGCTGGGCCCCCATTGCTTCGCTATCCAACAGCGGATCCTTGTCAACTCTCGTGCTCTCGTACTTACCGAGACTTCTTAGCGGTGTTGCTCTCTTTTTCTCCTTCTTCTTCACTCACACCATCTTTCCCTCGTAGTAATAACAGTAGCAGTTAGCTATGCAAGGAATAATACCCCCCCCTGCCTGCACAGCCTCGTCACTCGCCCCATATCCCCATTATTTCCCTCTCACGCAATCAGATCGTCAGGGGGACAACCTCGAGGTCCTAGGCGCCTCGGCCCACTCCCAGCCGGCCGTCTGTCTAATTCCGAGTACTGACTTGTAGATACCAGACGCGTCGCTATTTTTGCACTCGATTTTGTTAGTCATACTGCTTCTGGTCCTCGTACGAGAGGAGTCTCTCCCCAACTCTCTTATTATCAAATCATCCTCTTTGCTTCTCTTAGATTGCTCTCATAACACTTGTAACCAAACCCACCGCTGGTTTACCCTCTTTTTCTCTCATCGCCGCAAAAGCCGTCGACATTCTGATCTACCTGCTACTAACTTCTGACGTCGATGAAAATTCCACCACCACCACCCCCCAAACCACCACCCCCCAGCACATCACCTAACACCTGGTTCCCCCCCCCCCCTGCTCTTCTCTTCCACCCCCAGCCCAAGCCAAGCCCAGTCCATCTGCATCTGCGTCGTCCCGAAGCCTGGGCATAGCAAGAGCCTGGCTTCCCGCGTGAGTGCCAAGCTGCCAAGACGAGATATCTTCCGGCTTCCATCGTCGAGCATGTAGACTAGCATGGGGGGAGAGATCCTGTAAGTCTGGAGTAAAACCACGCAGGTATAGATTCGGATCATCGTCATTGTACAGCCACGACTTCTAGAGAAGAAAAAAAAGAGTGATAGAGATAAAGATGGAGGTTTCAATTTTAATAGTTACCAATACCACCGCCCTTTGCTGTCCAAAAGTACCGAATCGTGCACAGGCAGCACCGTGTCCCTCAAGACATAACTCGCACATCCCCGAATCCTCCCTGTTGATCACAATGTCCAAGAATTCACACTTGAGACCAAAGGGGACCAAGATGACGCCGACGTCGCCTCTGTACGAGATTAGGTCCGAGTAATGTTGAAACCGCCCACGGGAACTGTGCAGCTTGCAACTCTCTTCCTTCTCCTTTTCCTCTTCTTCTGCCAATTTTTTTCATAATGAAAAAAATTAGATATCTTACGTCGTTGATGCGAGTGTCCACATCTTTCTTTGGTAAAGTACGGTAATGATATGAGTAATTACCCATGCCTATCATTACTCCGTACCTGCCCAGTGGTGACGTGCACAGTGACATGCACAATGCTTCAGCTCGGCGCCTTGGTTCCTGAGGCTCCATCTTCTTTCCTGTCTCTTTACCCATATCCCAGGTTGCGGATGCACGTACATATCTAAGGAGACCCAGAAATAATCCTATTTTTTTTGGTGACTATAGTAATAGGTAATGCACCACCGTATTCTCAACTTCTAGTATTATGCTAGTGCTATTGCCGATATGGTGTGATACTCTCTACTCTCTTGGTCTAATATTCCGTAACATGGCCGGGCGTGAAGCACGCAGGCAAGGGGATGCGAGAGAAAAGACGGCATGGAAGAGGACTCATACGTCAGAGAACCCCATCCCCAAGCGTGTCGAGGGGGGTTAGGGGTCCACTGCTCCCTCCTCCTAGTCGGAAAAATGGCTTCAAGGAGGGGGGTTTCATTCATTATCGACAAGACTCAACGAGAGAAGTTGTCGCATATGGAAGAAAATTGACAGACGCAGAGGTGTTGCCCAAGAAGATAAGGGGCGAGAGGGGGGGAGAAGGCAGGAGAGAGAGAGAGAGAGGAATACAGCGCCTAGACGTGGAACAGATCCTCTACACCCGCCCATCCTCCACGAGCCCTCTCCTCCCAGTACGAGTCCTTCCCAGTCTTCATCTTCCACTCCTCTTCTCCCTCGGCCGCGTTCTCGGCCGCCTTGACGAACCACCTGGGCTTGTACTCCTCTCCCCTCTCCTCCAGCTCCCTGCGCCGAGCCCTCTGCGCCTCCTCCAGCTTGACCTTCAGGTTCTCGGCGTCGTCCAGCCTCCCCTGCTCCGCCAGCCGCTGGTCCGGCCTGAGTCGGCTGTCCGTCGGCGCCAGCTTGCCCTCCTCGATGGCCGTCACCTCGTTGAGGCCGGCCGCGAACTCCGTCAGGCCGTACGTCTGGGGCGCCCGGTCCACCAGCTTGCCCACCTGCCAGATCTCGTCGCGCGGCGCGTTCTTGCCCGGGCCCACCGTGCCCAGCCCCGTCGTCCAGTTGCCGGAGAGCCCGCTGCCGGTGTTGCTGCCGTCCGGCCCAAACGTCGTCACGTGCACCTCCTCCACGCGCCCGCCCCACATACCCTTGCCGCGGAACTCGACACTCGCCTTGTGCCCCGTGCTGTCGTTGACCACGCTCATCGTCCCCGTCGGCTCCAGGTACTTCTCGCCCATCACCACGTTGCGCAGGAACATGGTTGCGATGTTCCACGAGTAGAACTCGTCGCTGCCGTCCGTCAGCCGCAGCGCCACCCGGACCCGCCCGTCCGTCGTCACCTCGGCGCTCTTGCCCCAGAACTTGTTGCCCGGCATCGGGGACTGCGCAAACGACCAGTGAGCCGACTCGGCCTGCATCGCCAGCTTCAGCGGCCGGTGCTGCACCTTCTCCGCCAGCAGCCTGAACCCTCCCGGCACCTCCTGCTCCGACCGCACCAGCTCGTACGTCTCGCCCAGGAGCGGCGTGAACGGCTTCCGGACCGCCCGCTCCTTGGCCCGGTGGCTGCTAAACTGCGACACGGCAAACGCCGTCACGTACAGCAGACGCTCCGTCGGCGCCTTCTGCTTGGCCGCCTGCGTCAGCAGCTGCGCGTACTCGAACTGCTCCGCCAGCTTCTGCAGCACCGAGATGGGCTCGTTGGCCGACACCGGCATGCTGATGGTGCTCAGGTCCTTGCCCACGTTCTTGCGCACAAACGCAATCAGGCTTGGCGGGGGTACCGTCGCCTCCGGTATCGTCAGCCGCCTCCTCACCACCCCGTCTATGGGTAGCGGCGTCAGGCTCTTGGGTCTCGACGGGTACAGGTCTCCCAACCCCGCCGGATCCTCGTCGTCGGCCGATGATATGGATGACGTATCGTGCGACGACGCCGCCGAGTCGTCCGATTCCGACTCGTCGTCGCTGCCCGCAATATTAGCCACCCGAGCCGACGCCGTATCCTCGGCATCGAAGAACTCGTCAGAGGCCGTAGTATCCATGCTTGTGCGCGATGCGCCGCCTGCCGAGAGGGGGACCACCATCCGTCGCCGTTTGCTGTTGGTGATGACTGTCGTAAACTCGGCCACAACCGCATCAATGTCCGATAGGATCGCCTGGCAGTGAGCCGGCACTGACGGCTCCTCCGACATCTGATTCTTGGCCCCCTTGCCCCTGGTGTCCGATCCGTTCTCCGAGTCCACCGGCGCGATGCCCCCGGGGGTTGAGGCTGCGAGTGTCGCGCCGACCGGCTGCTGCGGCGTGGTTGACGAGGCGGTCGACTTGCGCCTCCAGAACGGCTTCCTCTCTGCCGCTAGAGTACCGGGGGCCGAGGCGGCCTCCGGCTTGTCTTCGCCGTTGGAGCCTAGGGGCGTAAGATGTGTGGCCGGCAGGGTGGATGGCGCAGACGCCTGCGTCTGCGACTCCTTGACGATATCCTTGGTGAGGCGGCGGAGCGCGTCGCGAGCGCCTACCAGGCGACTCACCAACGTTTCGACCTGGTTCCACTCGTGCTCCTCCTGCTGGCTGGCAACCTGCGGAGTTCGTATGGCGTTGGTGTCGACCGCCAGGCTCGCCTTGAAAGACGGAAGAGGAGGGTCTTCCACTCCTCGGGCGATGCGGCTCGCTTTCTCGAGGGCCTGGGCCCAGTCCTGGAATTCCTTGTTATTGGGAGCTCGCAGGTGCCAGACCTCGGCGCCCGAGTCGATGCTAATCTCCCTGCGCCGCTCATCAGCGGCGACGGCAGCCAGGCTGAGCGGGATGGCACCCCGCAACGCCGAAGAGTTCCTATTGTAGTAGTATGAAAGGGTGCACGTAGAGTAGTCGAGCGAGAAGAAGCGCCGAGCGTACCCCTGCCCCTTCTTTCTGCGCCTCTTCGACAACGTGCCGACGTGACGGGCCGCGCTGCCTCCGGTCGCCGCCGCGGGTGCATCGCTCCTCGCAGATGCTGGCCGTGCACCGCCCGTGGTACCGTGGTGGCTAGGCAGACTGTCGGAAGACGCGGATGCCTTGCCATCGAGGTTGGGGACATGCTTGGCCAGGCTCGTCTGGCTGGCGGCGTTGGGATGGGGCAGTTGCAGGTTCGGTATGTGATGTGCGGTCTGGGGTGCAGAACCGGTCGGATAGGTGAGGACGACGAAAGTGGCCGTCTTAGACGTCTGCTTGGAAAAGGTGTTGTCGAAGACGAGGCCGTACATTCCGCCTTCCCCCTTGGCCACGTCATGGGTTCCAATGGACACCTTGTCGGCCTCGCATTTTCCCACCCATTCGACGAGCGTGAAGCCCTTGTTGGCCAGGAGGTCCTGGGCTGTCGTATCTCGCTTGAGGCGGCCCGACTTGCCCTCGGTGGTCTGTGCAGACGTCGATTCGTCGCCGCCGGTCGAGGAGAGGAGTGCGGTCGCACCGGTACCAGGATGCTTGAAGATGCCGAAATTCCTGTCACGGGGTGTTACTTGTCAGTTTAACAGACGTCGACGAGTGCGTACCGCGAGAGCGTGGGGATGGGAACAACGATCCGGCGCGGCTGTCGAGAAGGCTTCCGAGACGGCTTCGGAAGGGGCGGGGCGGAGAGGGGGAAGAGGCGGGCAGGTTGGTCGTACAATGACTTCTTGTGAGGCTGTAGGCTCCACGACAGAGTATGTCCCTCATCGGCATGGACCCAGCGGACAATGTAGGACTAGGCAATTGACGGGCACGGTCAGCGTGGATCGGACAGGGAGATGCAGGGCAGCTCTTACTCTTGAATGGACTTCGAGATGCTCGATGCCCGCCATGGTGGCAGGTAGACGGTGAGAGACGCGGCGGAAAAAAAAGACGGAAAAAAAAAAGATGCTATGAAGGTGGGGTTATAGAGGTACGTATGTTGGTATGGGAGAGAGAGGGAGAGAGAGAGGGAGAGAGAGAGAGTGTGTGTGTGTGTGTGTGCGTGTGTGGGCTTCGTCAATAACGAGGGGGGGAGGAGGGGTGGTTGCAGGTTTTAGACTATTCAGAATAAGGACAGCTACTCCATATCCACGTATAGTCAGCGCGGAGGTTTGGTATTAGGGAAAGGGGTGCGTGCCTTAGCGGGTGGTTGGTGGTTCAGAGTGGATGTTTTGTTTGTGGATCGGCGGCTGTCAGCACAAAGCAGGTCGCATTAAAGTACGGGGACGGCAATACGAATTACGACTCCTCGTACAATTGTGCTGCTCACTGCAGGACGTAATACTCGTAAGCTGAACACAAGGCAGCAGTATGTCAATATATAGAAGGTTTACAGATGAGTGGTGCATATCAGGCGCCTTGGTACTGTACTGTGGCTGGGGCTAGCAGTACTCCTGTCCCTGTTACTTCCCTACTGCTCTTCGGGAGCCCATGGCCTCGAATGCCATGCCATACCTCTTCCGAGAGTGTCGGTCAAAAGCAGACATGCTCTCGTCGGTTCCGAGAGAGGAACGATGTCGACTTCAACATGAGCGAGACCACGATGATACATTAGACGCAGGCAATAAACAAAGGAGAGCGAGGCAGTGCTGGTGACGATGGTATAAAGATGAGGACGACCGCCGCAGATATGGACAATTCACACCCAAAGGCGGGCCATGTGTTGTTCGGTGCCGAGTTCTTGTTCTCTCGTTTGATACTGCCAAACTCGACACTTGTTAACATGTAGTCGATATCGGCTTACGTAAGCGACAGGCTGATGTTCTATAACGGTAACTTGGAAGGAAGAGGAAAAAAAAGAAGAGTAATAAATAAAAAAAGAGAGGGAAGAGAGGGAGGGGTAGGTAGATGGTGCAGGTAGGTAGTAGGTATTGCATGTACGAGTATTCACTCGTATAATAAAACAGTTAATAGATACATATCATAGTCAGTAGGTATACAATTCATCCAAGGACCCGCCTTAACTATAGGGGCTCTGATAGGGGAGGTCGGCAATGATTTCTTGTTAGCGGGGCCTTCGTACGGTTAGATGTATGACGGCTCGTGTCTGATGCTTGTAGGGCCACTGTTTCAACCTACCTACACTACAGTACTGATGCTAATAAGTAATCATACATGTTACGACTTGCTAGGTAGTATGACATGCAGCCATAATGGTAGTGTCGGTATGTGCATGTGTTAGCTTTGCTAGAGATGCACATTGATGATGCAGCAATGCTCCGAGGTACAGTCCCATCCTCGACATCTAGCGTCAACGTACCAGACACTCCATTCATAACCGTCATGGCTTTCGACCTCGCAAACACACTCCTAACTCGGAGTCGTCTAGTTGGTTTATGGCGCCAGACTGTAATCGAGTGTTTCCTCAGCACAGAGATGTCGAATCTGGATGTCGATGGTTCGAATCCGTCCTCCGAGATCCCCCCGATTTCATCTGAGAGTTGTTTCATTCTATTTTTTTTTGTTCTTCTTCCAGCTATCCCATCATTTGGTTCTTTCTTCAGATGTACATAGATGCAGCTTGCCCCTGTCTTCGTCATCCAAGATTCCGCACACCTTCTGCTGGCACGCCTCGGTTCTGAACTCTGGCGTCATTGGTGAGATTGTTCGCTCTTTTGCCTCTTCGGTACAGACGGTCGACACTGCCTTCTATCACCCCTCCTCCCCCCTCTTCGCTCTTATCGGATAACTGTGGGGGGTTGTTGGTAAAATACTACATCATTATCCTCTATAAACTATTTACTCGTAACTTGTCAGCTGACATGTGCGAGAGTCACCAGACGTAAATGGCATCAAATCATCAGGGAGTAAGTGATATTACACGCATGCTCAAAACCAGCACCAGACGTATGCCGTACATGATTTTCTTCTTGACGGAGGAAGGGATCGAGACTACTATTCTCAAGATAGAATTCGCAGTCACATGTTGATGGTAGTTCCCATCCGAGAGAAGGTGCAGAAGAAAGAGAAGAAGAAACCACACCTGAACAGCAGGTCTAGAGCAAGTCTAGGGTGAGTGGCTGACATGGAGAGCTCCCTTTCAGCCTGTCAGAATCTCGACTCTCCTTGGCAACGGTGCAGTGAAGACGTGACAGAGAGCACCGGTGAGCCGGGTCTTGCCCCATAATGGTACAGATGCCGACTGTCTTTCAACATGTAATATCGAGTCGGGGAGAAGCCAGAATCGGAGTCGCCTTCTGACCTGCTTACCAGCCCCAGCGTCCGTGCCGCGCTAGTGGTGATATCCATGTACGGAACGGGGCAGTGTAATGATAATATATCGAAGGCTGAATATCAGCACCGGGACAGCTGGAGCTATTGGGACTCATCCACCGTACCTTTCGCTAGGGGAGATATTGATATTGAATTTTACAGGCCATATCACGGGGGAGGGGGGGGGGCTGGTCGTCCTGAAGGACCCCTAAATTTTCCTCGAAAGATGTGGCGGGAAAGAGCACTATAATCTCCTGGACTCAGAGGCGGCCAGATTTCCGCTCCTGGCACTCCATGATGGTATTACGCTGCAGCTACCGTACACTTCTTCTTGCGAGCCGCTGCCATCCGTACAGATTACAGATTGGATGGATACATGGCAGGGCTGCCTCTCGTACCGGCGGCACACCGCGCCGCAGCGATACACACAGCATGGCTGCATACCCCCTACC
>NW_023336226.1:0-4568 GCF_012550715.1 Geosmithia morbida
CCCCCTGCTCCTCCTCCCCCCCCCCCCCGCCCTCCTCCTCCCCAGTTGCCATCGTCGACCCTACTGTACCAGTATTATCATTGCTTTCTAGGTTACCAAGAGGTTCGGGTCCCAAGGACGCGAACCAACGACGATGACGGACATCAACAATTGAGAGAGAGAGAGGGGAACATGATGATACTCCGTTCTCTTGTCCCACGTATCACTACGGATTAGTCGCAGGAGGTAAACAGAAAAACCCCGCATGCTGAGACTTGGTAGAGGACGAATGACAGCATAGAACTGACACTTTTCTCTGCTTGCTCTCCTTGACAACACCAAGGCCGATGCCTCTATTCCGACCCCGGCGAGTTCATGCATGCACGCCGCCATCACACTGCAGGCCACTTACTATGGAGTGGGTTCTTCAGAAGCGAGTAAGAAAGGTGAGGGGAGGTACTCCGTGCAAGTATTACTCTCTCCTACCAAAGATGCACACTATCGTTACCAGGGAAAAAAAAAAAAAGCTGTTTTTGCTCCATTCGACTGCATCAGCAGCAGACAGGGGTACGAGGTAAGAGAAAATTTCAGCTCCCTCTCTCTCTCTCTCGCCCATCTCGGCGGGGGATCCTCATGACCAACCGGACTGCGCCGCTTGAGGGATGGTTCGGAGGTGGTCGTCATCAACACGCATTATACAAGCAGAGAGAGAGTGTGTGTGTGTGGTAAAAGGCGATGTGCATCGGGCTCTTGATATGGCGGAGCGAACTTAGCGGGAGAAGGTGGGCTTTGATATCGTGACTTTCCTCTTCTGCCTTGGCTTGCTTGCATTATGGGGATCACACTACTGCATGCCTCTCTGTTGTTATTGTTATTTGTTATTGTTGTTGTTGATGATGATGCATGGATGGATGAATGCATGCATGCATACTGCTGCTGCATACTGCTGCGTACTGCTGCTGCTGCTGCTGCTGCAAGATGTAATACATGGCGATTCTCAATTGGATTTCTTACCATCTCCATGTTACTCTAGAATGCGCGTCTGAACAGAAGCAAGTAATTAATCGATAACTACGTACCCCTAGTCCCAGTGTATTGGACGTGGTGGCGCCTAGATCCATCTCCAGTCTGTTTGCCTCCATCAGTCTCACTTACAAGACCCCCCGGGGAGGAGGTGAACAGAGACGATGATGATTATCAGTGGAGAAGCTGGATTGTACATCTAGAATAAGATTTCGGTGACGACTTTTTTTCTTTTCTTTTCTTTTCTTTTTTTTTCCCGCTTCTTCTCTTCTCTTTGCTTCTGCCGACTCTCTCTCTGTCTCTGCCGAGTCTGATTCTGCCTTGCCCTATCCACGTCTTTCCACCTCGACGGTTACGGAGTAAACAGGGGGGAGGAGGGGTCTCAGAGGCCTGAAACAATGTGGGAGAGAGAGTACATGTACACTCGTACAAGCTAACGATACGAATGTAACTGCGGATGGCGATGCTGCAGGTGGCTGTTTCTGTCATCTGTACGAGCAGTAGTTCCCCGGGCAGATATCTGAACTGCACTGCGAGTAATAATACTCACAGCCTACCTGATACTCTCGGGGGTTTGGGGGTTGGGGGGTTTCGGATTCGCCCGGGACGAAATCGATCGCTTCATCGACGACAGCGCACGACCATCATCTCATTCTTACCAAAGAAGAAAGATCCGTCAGCTAGCCGGGTTGCTCGTAGTCGATTTCGCATAATCAAGTCCTGCTACGGGCTATTTTCAGCGACGCATGGAATTGAAGTCCCGATGACGGCAATGATTTTCATTCATGGGTAAAAACGTAAGAGGTCTGAGAGAGGCGGAGAGGTGGAGGGGAGGACAGCCACACGCTAATAACTTTGGACTGGGATGTCGACATTGCCCAAGTTTTCCTTGATCGTCATTCACATTATCCAGTGACATCCATTGAGAGACAAGAGCCGAGAATCCATTGGTGCCGAGGTCCCCTGGTGGTACATGTAGACTGGGCTCGTCACGACGACGCTTGAATTGAAGGGAAGAGGGCTCGGAGGTGGATGGATGGATGAACCACATGACGTGAACAAGAAGCTGGAGCGAGCTCACAAGCCTTCCACGATCTAGCCAATAATTCTCTAGGGGTTGGTGTCGTATTTGCCGCTAGATAGGATACGGAGCATTTTCTTTACAATCGCTACTGAATCTAGTAGCAGTACTACGACGTCGTATCATCATCATCGGCCCTTCAGTTTACCTAGGTAATATGAACAAGAACACGGGAAAGAACGAAGAGAAGATAAAAAAAAAAAATTCGGAGGGAAGGGAGAGAGGCGTGCGTGTTGCAGAGCGAAAGGAGAAGGAGATTGCCCATCTCGTTGATAAATCTCGTCACTTCTTCGTTGCCGTGCTGCTCTGCTCTCCTACTCCAACTCTCGCACACTCAGACAGGGAGGTCGATCGAATTGTCGTCGTCTTAGGACCGCCCCGATACGATTAGACAGAATGGACCCTCTTTTTTCCCATCTGAGAAGAGAGAGAGAAATCATCCACAGAGTACGAGCACTCCGTACCCGCGACGATACTCGTAGTATACGTACACGCCCCCCCCCCCCCCCCCCCCCCCCCCTCCCTTTTTCTCCCCGCTCTCAAACAAGCGACTACCGTTTCTTTCTATTCTAGATGGCTGTGAATCGAAAGCCATTTACTCGTATGATAAACACCATACCATTTCATTGTTCAATACGTCCTTGTGCTATTATTCTCATTATTCCCAGCAGTCTTCGCAGTCTAGATGTAGATGAGTACGCATGGACCATCTAACCGGGTAGTGATATCAGAGACGTATTCCCACTACCACTACAGCTACTCACAGCTCACTAATCTGCAGTGCTGGCGGTGATGAGGCAAGAGAAAGAAGCACCGCGTCAATCTTTCTGGGTTAGAGAGATGGACAGTACTAGCGACGAAATCGCAGAAATGCCCCGTGCGGTTGGTCAGTGTGCGGAGAGGCTACGAGGCTTGGATTGACGATCCCGTATCCTATTGAAGAATCCAGAGACCAGCCTTCCTGACGCGGAAAGCCACGAGTCAACGTTCCTCAGTCGAGGTATGCGTGAGAAGGCGTCCGCCCCGGCCATACGTATGTATAGTATAGTACCTAGTATCAACCGAGACTAGACGGCATACCTCTCCCTCTCCGCATGGATAGCCATACGGATTGTGCTACTCATACGATCAGTCTGTTGGCATTTTGCGTGACGGACGTGGCGCAAGGTGCTCACCATCACCGTCATCACCGTCATGAGTCGGCAGTTACGTCAAAACACGCCAACGGGCTGGGAGGGGTTTGCCACGGCGGCCCATTATATATTATCATGACCACATCTTCGTCCGGATCTCACGGACGTGACGCGAAGATGGCGGTAGTCTGCTGGTCTGCTGATGCGTGCGTGCGTGTGTGTGTGCATGCATGCATGATATGCGCGTCTTGTATCAAGACACGAGGGGCTTGTTACAGAGAGAGTAATAAGTGTCCCTATCTCTCTCTCTCTCTTCGCCATGTACTAATCCCATACGTACATTCTCAAAAACGATAACCGTACAAGAGATGGGAAAGAGGGAGAAGAGAGAGAGAGGGAGAAAAAAAAAGGGGAGAAGAAAAAAGAAGAAGAAAAAAGTGCTGCTCAAAAATCATGTAGACATTTTAGACTTTTTCACACCAGGGCCGAATGGGTCAAGTCCACGGCTTCTGATGTCTCACAATCCCATCCAAAAAGCCAGGGCCGAATGCGAGAGAGAAGGGCGTGAAGAAAAAAATCTTGCTGTCTCAGATGTTTCCGAGTCGTCGTCAGAGGCCGGAACCGAGAGAAAGAAAGACGAGAGAAAGAATACATTTTTTCTTTAGTAATTTCCCCCCCCCAAAAAAAAAATAAGAAATAAAATAAAAACTAAAACTGACCTAGCACAGGCTACACAGCAGGTGAGCGGGGTGAGATGTGCCCATCTCCCTCTCGCTCTACTAATAATTCACCGAGCAACGGGCGGGGTTTCGCCTCCTTCTCCCTCTCTTAAGGGAGGGAAATTTCGGTCATCTCGGCAACCGTTCCTCCTCACCTTGCAGAGCCGAGTTTTAGGACAGAAAGCACGGATGCGCATACTCGTACGTAGACATGTATTGTATTCGCTCAGAATGGCGAGTAGGGAGGATGGTGAGTCCCCAAATCTCGCGTGTCCCTTGGTAAACGCGTGTATGATCTATGACTCCGTACTCGCAATACCCTAAAACAGTCGCATTCGGCAACTAGGGAGTGTCAGAGAGCTGCCGACCAGAATTCACAGAGTCGGAGCTTCATAACTGTTCGGCCCCTTCACAGCCTACTAGCTGTACATGAGATGAGATATAGGCGGAGTCTACAAGCGTTACGTGTACAGGTGGTATCATTACTATTACTGCCGTATACTGCCGTATACTCGTACGTAGTATCAATACGAATAGAGAACAAGAGGGAAAAAAAAAAAAAAGAAGAGGATATGCCGACATAGGCAAAGGCCGTGAGAGAAGAAAAAAAAAAATCACCTTGTTCCAAGCGGG
>NW_023336227.1:0-4305 GCF_012550715.1 Geosmithia morbida
CCCCCCCCCCCCCCCAAAAAAAAAAAAAAACTCCCTCCCGCCAAATTCCCCAATCTTCTCTCCTCACTCAATTCGCTACTCACACACCTCTACCCACACAGCGACTTCAACTTTGGTCTGCCTGAGCTGCCCTATGTATCCGGCAGGGAATTTGCGGGAGAGGTGGTCCGCGCGACGAATGGGTCGAAACAATGGAAGGCTGGGCAGAAGGTGATTGCGATATCGACGGATTACCGTGACATTCGAAAAGGCGCCTACCAGGAGTTCGCAGTCGGGCTCGACTACAACCTCGTCGCCCTCCCGCCAAACTTGACGTACGAGCAAGGGTCCGCCGTGGGAGTCGCGTTTGTCGCCGCAGTTCTGGCACTGGGTGTGTCGCTCGGACTCGACTTCTCGACGATAGCCGGTGGGCCCGACCTGTTTCGATTGGTCCGATCGATCGACTCCCAGAAGATTCCCGAGGACGTACGCAGGGAGACGTTGAACGGCATCGAAGAGAGCGAGCGTCTGAAGCCCGGCGACTGGCTGGCCGTCTGGGGAGGTGAGCCTTGAACCGCGTCTTTTCCTTCTCTCCCTTCTCTCCCCCTCTCCCCCCCTCTCCCTTCCTCCCTCTCGGGAAGGGTTCTCTGCTGAACGCCTCTGCAGGATCGGCCACGTCGGCCAACATGACGATCCAGCTCGCCAAGATTGCCGGCCTCAAGGTCGCCGTCGTGGTGGACCATGCCAAGCACGGCGCATGGCTGTCAGCGCACAAGAACATCCGCCCGGACCTCCTCGTTGACAGCCACGACCCCCAGAGAGCCGTCGATATCATCCGCCGGGCCACGAGGGGGAAGGTACGCGCCGGACTCGACACCCGAGGCCGCGAGACGGCCACCCATCTACTACGCTCTCTCCTCACCGAAGAGGAGGCCGAGCTGCATTTGGACAGCAAGACGGAGAACCCGCCCACCCCTCCCGGCACACCGGGCAAGTCCACGTCCCGAGCGCATCTAGTGGGTATGACGGGCCTGCCGAAATGCCCATCGTCACCGAGCTACGCTTTCCACGCGGTCCCCATAAAGCTGTTCCACGAGGTTCCCGAGATTGGAGCCCCCATCGCTAGTTGGCTTGGCCGTATCCTGGAGAAGGGCATCCTCTCTCCACCAGATATTCTCGGGGTCGAGCAAGGGTTGAAGAGCGTCAACGCTGCTCTAGATCGTATGAGAAACGGGGAGATTTCTGGCGGGAAACTCGTCGTCAAGGTTTAGATGTAATCAAAAAAATTTATAAATCTGTATTTTCCCTACGAACCTCTACGAGCACATGTTGATCATCATCGCATCGTGTCTTCATCGCAATGTGTCTTGATCGTCTTCGTCGACGGTTGGGATTGACATGAGTCGTTGTAATGATTGACAGTGGACTTGGCCCGGCGTCGCTTACGACTGCCCTCGTGTTGGTGCGCACAATGCGCAACGGTATCTCCGTATTATCCAACGTTCCATCGACCCGCCGGGTAATGCTCTTCCAGCAGATTCAATCACGATTACGAGTGCCCTTGGTAAGTACACCATAGAGGCATGGTTGACGACAGAGCGAAAGCGGAGGTGAGGGTTACGATAATGATAACGCCAGTACATGTATCCGTTATACACGGAGACGCTAGGAATTTTCATCATCCATCGCATCATCAACGAGCAATACTGCAACACCGTGCGGTGCCGACAGATTGCGTCACCAGACACCAATAGAAGCCACCTGATAAACTGCCTCTCCATCGCTCTCGGTCTCAATCTGTTCACGAACCCCACCCACCTCTCTACGTGGGGACGCTAGGTGTGGGAGCGATTGAGCCCAAGACGCAATGCATTCTCGTGCTCGCGTGCTTGAATCGACTGCTAACACCACCAAGCCAGGCACCGGCTCGAACGTCGACCCCGCGGCGGGGGACGGGATAAATTTCAATGTAAGAGAGGCCGGCCCCCTGTTCAAGGTGTAGCTGCTCCTGATCTTGTCGTTGAGTGAATGAAGAAGATATATGCCGTCGGCGTTGGGGAATATCGCGAACCATGGCTACCGAAACAGTCCAGATTACAGACCAGCCGGAATTGCAGCCCATCGGCGTGAGGGAGGATGTCACCGCCGGCGCGGCCCCGAAACCTACGGCAAACGGGTTCACGCCAAGCCTAGCAAAGTACCCCAACCACGAAGGCCTGGGTGTTGATGAGAAGGGAGCCAGCATCCCCCTCCCGAGGTTGGAACTGGTGAACCGTTTCATCGACGACGTCCGACCCCTGCGCGTGGTTGTCATAGGCGGCGGACTCACAGGTGTTCTGGCCGGAGTACTTCTCCCGGTCAAGGTGCCCAAGATAGAGCTTACAATTTTCGAGAAGAACCATGACTTTGTAAGTCTTGCCTCTTATCATAAGAAAACGAGAGAAGAAGAGAGGGAGGGAGGGAGAGGGAGAGAGAATGGAACAGACGAGGATGAGACGAGGAGGAGAAGAAGTAGAGAAACGAGCGATGAAACGAGAAGAGAAAAAAAAACTGACTACATTGTAGGGCGGTACTTGGTTGGAAAACGTCTACCCAGGCGTGCGGTGCGATATTCCATCGCACGCCTACCAGTCCACGTTCGAGCCCAACGTGAACTGGTCGGACCAATTCTCGCCGGGCCAAGAAATCAAGGAGTATTGGCAAGGGGTCGCCAAGAAGTATGATGTATACAAGTACGCGAAATTCGGTCGCAGAGTCGACGGGTTGACATGGTCAGCCGACAAGAGCACGTGGACGGTGTCGACGAGGGCGGCGGCGGACGGCGGCAGCCCCTCGCTGCACGAGGCGGACTTTGTCATCACGGCGACGGGCCGCTTCAACGCCTTCCAGCTGCCCGACTACCCGGGCATCAAGGATTATAAGGGCGTCCTGCGGCACACGTCCAACTGGGACCCGGAGTTCGACCCCACGGGCAAGAAGGTGGCCGTGATCGGCAACGGCGCGAGCGGGATCCAGGTCGTGCCCAACCTGCAGCCCATCGTCGAGAGGCTGGACCACTACGCCCGCGGACGTACGTGGATCGCCACGTCCTGGGCCGGCGACATCAGGACATTCGGACGCCAGCTCATCCCGGAGGAGACCAAGAAGTCGTTCGAGGACCCGGACGTGTACCTCAGGTACAGGAAGGAGCTGGAGAGCCGGTACTGGCGGCGCTTCGAGTCCTTCATACGCGGCAGCGAGAGCAACGTCGAGATGCGCGAGAAGTTCATCGACGCCATGCGCACGCGGCTGGCCAAGAAGCCGGAGCTGCTCGAGCACATGGTGCCCGACTTCTCACCCAACTGCCGCCGCCTCACCCCCGGCCCGGGATACCTGGAGGCCATCACGGAGGACAACGTCGACTTCATCACCACCGGCATCAAGCGCTTCACCGAGACCGGCATCGAGACCGTGGACGGCAAGCACCGCGAGGTCGACGCCATCTTCTGCGCCACGGGCGCCAACCGGGACATGGCACCGCAGTTCCCCATCGTCGGCCGCGACGGCCAGACCCTGAGCGACACCTGGGACCCGGACGGCCAGTACGGGTTCCCCTACAGCTACATGGGCATCGCCACCCCGGGCTTCCCCAACCTGCTCTTCCTCCAGGGCCCTCACGGCAGCGGCCCCTCGGGCACGGTCCCGCACAGCGCCGAGACCCAGATCACCCAGCTGGCCAAGATCCTGCGCAAGGTGTCGGCCGAGGGCATAAAGTCGCTCGAGCCGACCGTCAAGGCCACGCGCGACTTCGTCCAGTACTCGGACGCCTTCTTCGCCCGCACCGTCCTCTCCGACAACTGCCGATCGTGGTACAACGGTGGCAGGTCTGGGGCGCGCATCCACGGCCTCTGGCCCGGTAGCGCGGCGCACATCACCACAGTGCGACGCTCGCCGCGGTGGGAGGACTGGAGCTACGAATACCTGGATGAGTCGGGCAACAGCCTGCTGTGGTATCTTGGTAACGGGAGATCCCACTACGATGCGGACCCGGAGTCGGACGTCACCACATATCTGACCAGGCCCGATGAGGTCAATCTCCAAGACTTGCACGAGCGTTGGTGGCGTTTGCCGTGAATAGCAGTAGTAGTAGTACATATATGTCAGAACAGACTCGATGAGATAGAGTACACAAATAAATTACCATTAAGATAATGCCTATTGGAATATCCCGGTACCCATGCAACGGCTCCTCATCTATCAAAGTGGCCGTCCTGCTTCTCATTGGGCGACGAGCATCTTTAGTTTATGGTGTCATTCAAGCCTGCCGTCGCACAATACGTGCCCCAT
>NW_023336228.1:0-4280 GCF_012550715.1 Geosmithia morbida
CCTCCTCTCTTCTTCTTCATCGCCGGCATGCCTTTTATATCATCGTCCAAGAGCTCATGACTCCTATAACATCTCCATCCGCCATACTCAACTCTGTGCTCGACTCTCTCTCTCTCTCTCACTCCCTCTCACACACTCTCTCTCTCTTCTTCAGTTATCCTCTTCTCACCTCACTACTACCACTTGCCTTTGCACTCCTCTGAGGAAAGAAAAGGCTGCTTGCTTGCTTTCTTCCTCAAGCAACCCCGGCTAGTGTGTCTAGAGCCCAAGCCCGTCCTCCGTCCTCTCGCTTGGTCTAGCTGGTGTCCACTCTGTTACTAGACCCTCTCCTCCCCTTGACCTCTTTTCTTCTTCTTTCCCTCCATTCACTTGCTGTTCCTCATTCCGATAATAACATCTTCCTTCTCCCATCGAGAGGAGCGAAAATGGCCATCTTCCAGCTTCTCTCCAGTCTCGTCCACTTTGCTCCCGGGAGCGGTGGTGCCCCCAACGCATCGGCGCTGTGGAGGTCTTGGTTCAGCAACATCCTGGCCAGGAACAGCCAGCGTCTGCTGGAGAATGAGAGTCTGGCCGACAGTCCCGATCGTCTGCTGGCCATCTCTAAGCCGCTGTGCACCCGTCTGCTCGCCGCCATGGATTACCCCGGTGCTCCTGAACTCAAGGCCGAGGCTGTCGAGGATCTCCTCATGTACATGTACAGGAGGGCCGTCAAGATTGGCCTTCCTCTCAACACACCCTTGTCATCCAAGGGATTCCGTCTAGGATACTCGATGGGACTGGTACGTCGATTGTCCTGCTACCAAAGCCGTTCTCCTTCTCCTCCCTCTCTCTCCACCCTCCTCTCTTTCGTTCTTCAGACCCTGCCATCTGCAATAGCGGACACACGTGTGTGCTGACATGCGAGCGGTTGAGCAGTTCTCTCACCCTCGTCACCCTCTCGAGGTGCAGGGATACGTCGGCCTGTTCACGTGGATCGTCGTGCAGTATGACGACATTGTCGGCCAGGACAACGACATGATGGAGGATGCCATGCTCTTCCAGAGGCGCTTCTTCAACGGAGAGCCCCAGGGAAACCCGCTCCTCGAGGGCATGGCCGAGCTGATCCGCGAGGCCCACAACCACTTCGACCCCGTCCTCGCCAACCTCCTGCAGGTCTCGGCCCTCAAGTTCCTCTCGGCCAACCTGCTGGAGCGCCACGAGGGCTTCGAGAAGATGGAGGTGACGCGCGACGGCATCAAGTTTCCCGACTTCCTCAGGGACCTCGCCGGCATCAACGTCGCCTACGCCGTCTTCTGCTACCCCAAGGCCATGTACCCGGACGTCAACGTCTTCCTCGAAGCGTTCCCCGACATGATGAGGATCATCGACATTGCCAATGATGTTCTCTCGTATGTGCCCCCTCCTTTCTCTCTCCTCCTCTTCTATACATATCATACAGATCGGCAGAGCCCAAGACGGGTGGAAATGAGATGAGAAGACAGCGGCCAGCTAACCTCATCCACCCAGCTTCTACAAGGAGGAACTCGGCGGTGACATGCGCAACTACATCCACAACCGTGCCCTCACCACCGGAAAGCCCCTCCCCGCCGTCCTCGAAGACACCCTCCAGGAGACGATCGACTGCGCCAAGCGCGTGGACCGCATCCTCGCCGGCAAGGGCATCTACCACGACACCTGGAAGGAGAGCGTGAGGGGCTACATTGCCATGCACACCACCAACCCCCGCTACAAGTTCAAGGACATGGGTCTCTCCGAGGTGCACCCTCTCACTCCGTTTGAGGGTAGGATTGACGATCTCTTTGAGAGTATGACGCCGAAATGAATAATGATCTTGGGGGAGGTCGGGAGGTCGGCCGGGGGGGTGAGCGTTTCGGGAGTTTTGTTCTCTGCTCTTTTTCCTTTTTTCCTTTTTCCCTTTCCTTTCCCTTCTCCTTCATTCTCTGGGGTTTCTTTTCTTCTCCTATACGTTTTCCTAAATTTCTTATCCCTCATTGTTCAAGCTTGGCCTTCGTTTGTTCTTATTTTTGTTCCCATTCTCAGCATCTCATATGTCCAATCACGCAGGGATAGTGAGCATAAATTGCGAATCTTTATATATCTCTTAACATACGCCGGAATGAAAATGAATGAAAATGAAATCATGAACCATCCTCTCTTCTACATGTAATACATTCTCAAACAACCAAAACAAATGACTGGTATTAATTATTGCAAACATCTGATGAAATCTGTCAGTCATACCCTGTACAAAGAGTCATACCCTGTACAAAGTCTTACAGCCCCTCGGTCCCTGGTGTAAACGTGGGTCTTTCTAATATCATCTTATCGATAAGGAGTCTTTTTTTCTTTTTCTTTTTTTCTCTTGGACTTGGTGAGAAATTCATTTTTTTTTTTATAAAAAAAAAATCCTTTGCTGTCCCGCATTGATAAACCACATCCCCCACGCCACGCCACAAAAATACTGACAACAATGGCGGCCAAGAAGCACAGTCTTACCGAAGCCGAGGCCGACCAGTCCGTTTCGACGGTGCGACCCAGCAAGAAGACCAAGGTCGTAACAGAAGACGAGTCCGAGGAGGCTCGTCTGAAGCGGGAGAAGAAGGAAAAGAAGAAGGAAAAGAAGCGTCTTCGCGATGAGGCTGCTGCTGTTTCTGCTTCTGCCGGCGACAACGGCGACGGCGATGAGGTCACCAAGAAAGACAAGAAGAAGAAGAAGGACAAGAAGGTGAAGAAGGTCAAGGTGGACGGGCACCAGGAGGAGACGGCCGAGAAGGAAGACGCCGACATTCCCGATGCGCCGGTCGAAGACAAGAAGAAGTCGAAGAAGGACAAGAAGGCCAAGAAGACATCCAGCGGGGATGCTTCTGCCGCCGCCGCCGCCGCCGCCGCTCCGGCGCCCAAGGTCTCCCCCTCTGCCGGCCACGGCTACGTCCAGACCATGAGCCTGACGGACGCACCCCAGACGGAGATTGACGAGTTCCTCTCGAAGCACCAGATCTCGGTAACGGATCCCAAGGCGGCCGAGGGTGCCGCAGCTAGGCGGCCCGTCATCGAGTTCCGCCACCTGCCGTCGACGAACTTGCTGGAGAAGAAACCGTCCCCGTTCGCTGGCTTCACGGCCCCCACGCCCATCCAGGCCGCCTCGTGGCCCTTCACCCTCTCCGGTCGCGACGCCGTGGGCGTGGCCGAGACGGGATCCGGCAAGACCATGGCCTTTGCCCTGCCGTGCGTCGAGTTCGTGTCCACCCTGCCCGGCAGGGGCGTCAAGGCCGTCATCGTCTCGCCCACGCGCGAGCTGGCCCTGCAGACGCACGTGCAGCTGGCGTCGCTGGCGGCCCTCGTCGGCCTCAAGTGCGTGTGCATCTACGGCGGAGCGTCCAAGGACGAGCAGCGCGCCCAGCTCACCCGCGGCTCGGGCGCGGACATCGTCGTCGCCACCCCCGGCCGTCTCAAGGACTTCATGTCCGACGACACCGTCAACCTGTCCGCCGCCAAGTTCGTCGTCCTCGACGAGGCCGACCGCATGCTCGACAAGGGATTCGAGGAAGACATCAAGATGATCCTGGGAGCCTGCCCGGAGCGCGAGTCTCGTCAGACCCTCATGTTCACGGCCACGTGGCCCGCGTCCGTCCAGGCCCTGGCCTCCACCTTCATGGTGTCGCCCGTCAAGATCACCATCGGCTGGGCCGGCAAGGCCGCCGCCGACGGCTCCGTCGAGCTGCAGGCCAACACCCGCATCAGCCAGCACGTCGAGGTCGTCGAGCCCCGCGACAAGGAGTTCCGCCTGCTGTCCATCATCAAGCAGCACCAGCAGGGCAAGGCCCGCAACGACCGCATCATCGTCTTCTGCCTGTACAAGAAGGAGGCTACCCGCGTCGAGGCCTTCCTCCAGCGCAAGGGCATCAACGTCGGTGGCATCCACGGTGATCTACGTCAGGAGCAGCGCACCCGCAGCCTCGAGGCCTTCAAGTCCGGCCAGACGTCCGTTCTCGTCGCCACCGACGTGGCCGCTCGCGGTCTCGATATCCCCGAGGTTAAGCTCGTCATCAACTGCACCTTCCCACTCACCATCGAGGACTACGTTCACCGTATCGGACGTACCGGTCGTGCTGGCAAGACGGGCGAGGCCATCACCCTCTTCACTGCCCAGGACAAGGCCCATTCTGGAGCGTAAGTTTCCGATAACCCCCCCCCCCCCCCCCCCCCCCCCCCCCGCAGGCATCTCTGTCCTTGGCTCGCATTCTCCATTTTTGAATAATTGTATGCTTACAAAAATATCT
>NW_023336229.1:0-4266 GCF_012550715.1 Geosmithia morbida
CCTCTTACTATAGAGTCAGTCTCGTAGTTCTATAATAAGCGGTAATAGTATATAATCCTTAATAGTAATTTCGTTAAGCTATCTATAATCTATAATTAGTTATAGTTTTCCGTTCTTTTTTAGAATAAATATAATAGGGTATCCTACTTCTAATTTAGATATTCGAATATAGCCTTTATATAGTATATCGTTAATATATTTATATAGTATTTTAAGTTACTTCTTATTAAGGTTATAGAGCTTATAGAACTTAGTTATAGTTCCGTTTTTTAAGTAAATCTCGTAGTCTTATTATATATATAGCGGTAATCTAGTTTTAAGTTCTTCTCTAAATAGTTTATCGTACTTCCGATATTCCTATAGGATATTTACGAGTCTATCTTTAGACTATTTAGGCTTATTATCTCCTTAACTTTATTCTTTAAGTTATTAGTTAACTTTATTTAAGTATCGTATAATAAGTCTTATTATTCTTTATAACTATTTATCGTACTTTATGTTTTATTTATATTATATTCTAGGTTAGTAATCTATATTAGTTCTTACTATAGCTATTATTACTACTTTTAACGTTATTACTAAAGTATCTCGCTTATAGTCTACTCTTAGATCCTCTCTATTAGCTAAATTACTATAAAATTTCGTCTTTTCTAATCTCTTATAATACTATCGCGCTTTAGTGTCCTTTTCCTACTATAGCTAGCTAGTGCGCTAGTTAATTATAGGGTTGCTTTCTACTAACTATAAGTAACTTAAAATTAGATCGTACCTAAATAAGTCTATTATATCGAAAATAACTATATTATAATGCCCTTAGGTAGTTATAAGGAGTTAATTAGTCTCTTTATCTACCTTTCTATTATTATAGTTAAATATTCCTCTTTCGATATTAAAAAGCTTATATAGTTCGATTTTCTAATTCTATAGTAGCTAATATCGGTTAACTATCGCTAGAGAAATATAGTTACCTATCGCACTACTATCTAATAGTGCTCGTATACAATATCCCTAGATCTAGACTTCTAATACTATCTTTAGGTTTCCAATTGCCTAGTCGGCGCCTAGGGTTATTAGGTATTCTTAGTTATACTATAGCCCTATTATAGATAACGTTTGTCTTTTTCTTAAGTACTATTATAGTTTTTATTATTAGTTTATATAGTAATATTAGCACTTTCTTACTTTATTTATATTATTCGCTAGTTAAATTCTTTTTCTTCCTTATAGTACTAGTACCTTTAGTAGTTATCTATATAGATTTCTTCGCATTATCTAATAAGATTATTATTATTTTATAGGCATATATCCTTACTATAGTGGAGTTATAGTCTATTCTACTTACTTCTTCTATTACTTAGGAGGGTATAGGGGTTCGTTCGTTAGAAGACTTAAATAAGTTATTCTTAAATAATATAGTCTTATAGTCTATCTTTCTTAATATAGTGTTTATAAATCGAGTTTATTTATTAATTAATCTATCTATTTCGAATATAAGCGGGTACTCTATCGTTATTAGTAACTCCTAGTCCCTCTATTAGGGAGTTTTTAATTTCTTAAATATAGTTTAGTAGGCATCGATCCCTTATATATCGTTACTTTATTTCGTCCTATCCCCTAGTCCTTACTCCCTTAAGGGTATAGGGGTCGGTAGTCTAGAAGATCTTACTAATCTTATATAATACTCGGCTTTCTATCGTGCTCTTATTATTATAGATATAGTGTTTATAGAGTTCGTTTGCTCGTTATAAGGTCTAGTTACCTATTCTTTCTTTACTAGTCTAGACTAGTAGTTTAATCTCTTCTATTAGATCGTTAGTATCCTATTTAAACTATTCGGCCTTACTTATTCCTATCGAGTTAGAAATAGAATAGTTAGCGAATTCTTTAAATATAGACTATTCTTAAGGTTTATCTTTAATAATTACTTTATTTAAGGTAGCGTCTTTACGTTAAATAGGTCGTCTTTCTATTATAGCGAGGGCTCGCTTCCCTCTTAGCTTTTATAGGTACTATCTACTTCTATCTTTATCGCTTATATAGGTTATATAGTCGTCATTATAGTATACTATCTATAAGAGGAGTTTATATTTTTTAGTAGTAGTATTATTACTACTTCGTGCTTAGTTAGTAAGGGTATTAAGGTATTTCCCTTCCTATATAGGTTTCTATTCCTTTTTCTTTTATCGATACTCTTAGGCATAGTGTCCCTTTTTTCTATAGCTATAATAAGTCCCCTTTAACTTATCTCGTATCGTATCTAGTTCTATAGGTCTAGTATAGGTTATTCCGCTTTAGGAGGTGCTCGCGTAGCGTCGTAGTCTCCCTTAGTTAGCTTAATTATTATAGCGGTTTCCTTAATTAACGTAGACTAGTCCTTAATTATAATTCTTATTTTATCTTTCTTTTTATCGTTTATACTAACGAGTATCGATCTTAATAGCTATAGCGATATACTTAAAGAGGCTATTAGGAGTATTTTCCTTATAGAGTTCGTCCTTAACTTCTTCCTTAAGTCCTTAATAAAAGATACTTATAAGGGGTTCGTTATCTTACTTAGTCTTAAGAGCGATCTATCGAAAAATAGCGGCGTAGTTAGCGGTAGATCCTCGTTATTTAAGAGACTATATCTTCTATATAGCGTCCTTAGTGATGTCTATATTACTAAAAGCGTCCTTAAGAGCTTCCTTAAACCCCTTAAAGGTAGCGAAAATAGTCTTAGTTTTATTATCTCGATTATCGCTAGCCATCTTAAGGAAGTCTTATAGAATTAGTTTAAACTATAAGAGTGCTAGTCCTTCTAGGCAAGTTCTTATATATAGGACCTTATTATAGGCAAACCTAAGTTTATTAAGAAAGAACCTATAATAGGTTTTAAGTTATGTAATAAATCCCTAGAGCTCTCCTCTAGTACCGTTAAAGGGTCTAGGGCTCCTAAGCTTAAGGGTTTTACCTAGATCCTTTTAGGTATTATTATTATTATTTCTAATATTAGAGGACGTAGGTATAGCGGAAGATATAGTATTAGATATTACTTAGTGTTTAATATAGTAACGGTCTAAATAAGAGCTATTAATATATAACGGTTAGTATGACTCTATACTATAGGGTAGTTAGAGAAGTGTTGGTTTTATATTAGCGAGGCTATTAGGGCGTCTAACTAAGCAATAAGGCAGTTATAGTCGTAGGTGCTAATTATAGAAAGAACTAGGGTTCTAAAAGAAGCATTAACTATTATATTAATAGCTAGGTAAAGAGTGACTAGGCTATAGAAATAAGGTTAACTATATACTAGGTGATTCTAAATTATAGTGCTAATCGGTTGTAGGCCGATTATTAGTGATTCGTTATAATCGTAGGTAATCGTTAGAGTGGTCGTAACGATTTATAGTGATTCGTTATAATTGTAGGTAAGTGCGTGTAAGTAAGTATAGTGATGAGTAAGGAAAGAAAAATGTAGGGTGCACGTGAAGGTCGCATAACGGGCCGTAACAATTATCTTCTTAAACTATAATTTCTTTTATTTTCGAAGACGCTCGACTTTTATATTTATTTATCGACAGGCCTCGATTATTTCTTCTTCTATACGACGACGTTCTTCCTCGGCCTCCTTAAGATCCGACTTAAGTTTAGAGTGGTTTCTTATAAGCTTCTATAACTACGAGAGGGAGGGACTAGATATATCGTAGGATGCTTTATTAAAACGCACGCACTTAGTATATCGCGAGGAGTTAAGCTAAGAGACCTAATAAGACGATAAGCCACGACCTTAACAAAAGGAATATAAGGGTATATTAATAGAATTTCTAAGTATCGTCTTAAGGAGACGAACTTTTCGATTTCTAGCGTCTATAGACGATTTTTAGGAACGTTTAGCAATACGGCTAGATATAGTAAGATAGAAGAGTAAAGGAAGGGACTTATAGGATAACTAATAGGTAGGATAAGAATACTTATATATAATCTTAGGATAAGATCCTTAGGAGAGGGGCATCGTGTTATAGCCCGTTATACAACCTTTATATGTACCCTACAATTTTCTTACTTATCACTAGCATTTCTACTTATAACGCGATTATTCGGTTTTAAGTAACGATTATTGCGATCGCCTTCGGGATCGTAGCGACCACTAGGACGATCATTACGATCGCCTTAAGAATGTTAGCGATCGCCTAGTATATAGTTAACCTTATTTCTATAGCCTAGTCACTCTTTACCTAGCTATTAATATAATAGTTAACGCTTCTTTTAGAACCCTAGTTCCTTCTA
>NW_023336230.1:0-4195 GCF_012550715.1 Geosmithia morbida
TTGGGGAAGGTAATTATAGAGCAAATAGGTCAAGCCAGAAGTTCATACTCCGATAGTGGTAGCGGCGGTATTACTGTCACCACGAGGCTTAGCATCAATTGACTGCGACGTAGCACATGGTGGCAGCAGCAGCAGCAGCAGCGGTAGTATCAGTGACAGTAGTAGCAGCAGCAGCAGCAGCAGCAGCAGTAGCAGTAGTGGCCGTAGCATTGGCGAGTGGCAGTACGAGTGCGGAGAGCCTTAGAGAGAGAGGTAGCTCCTTCTCCTTGCACCTGTTCTCTTCCCTCCCCTCTCCTCCCCCCTCCCCCCCCCCCCCCCCCCCCCCCCCCCAAATCTACAAGTGACATATAACGGCAGCATCCGCAATCTGCACAAAGTCCGTCCCGTCCATGCGCACAGGTGTGACTACCTATCCCGTTTGAACCGTGTGGTCCGTGGAGGGCCCGTGTGCCTGACCGTGCATTTCGCATGGCGGCCCGCGTTCGTTTGTGATACCGCGTAAGGACCGGGGTTGGGAGGGACCAGACAATGTACCTGTATATATCATATATATATACATACATATATATATGTACACACACACATATATATGTACACACACACACATATATATATATATATACCTATACTCCGTACGAGTACATGATGTAAATCTAAAACTTGGAGAGCTATTCGATAGTGAGGAGGGGGTGAAGTAAGAGAGGGGACATGGGCATCAGGTACGGGCTTTACGGAGATGCACATCTTTCCCCAAGATAGTGTCACACAAACACACACACACACACGCACACGGACAGTTTCCCGACGTGGGGTGTATGTGCGAGCCGAGCCGCGGCTAATACGACACGGCCAAGGTCCGACAAGGAAAACAGTCGGGCCTGGCAGTGGGGGACGGGAAGTTGGGAAAAAAGGGCAACAGGTACGAGAGGAGAATCAAAGTTTTTATTTTTATTTATTTTTATTTTTTATTATTAAATATATTATAATTTTTTTTTTTGAAAAGGAACTATTGAATGATGAAAATGTATATTACATCTGAGGGAGAAGATTGTGATGACATGATGAGGAGAAACATGATGGATGGCTCTTTACCCCACACGCACACGTCGTCTTCTGAGCAGTGCGTGGATCATGACGGAAGTGACAAGAGTGTGCGTAGCTTGTTTGATGTACAAGAAAGAGAGAGAGAACCTCATTTCGTATGGAGAAAAAAATATATATGACGTATACTTTTTTTTTTTTCATGTAAGACCTTTTTTTTCTTTCTTTTTCTTTCTTTTTTTTTTCCCGCAAAAACCCCTCGAGTTGAGCAACGAAAACATGCGATTACATGTAAATCATTCTAGGGCTGGTTCATGATTTGTCCTAAGTGGTGTAACATTCTAGTCGCAAAGCATGTCAGTAAAACTACATGATACGCGACAACTACCCGTACATATCGAGTATTGACAAGAATCAAGCCTGCTGATGTACCGTGACATGGCCGCCATGGCCGCCATGCTCACCGTACCTGTAGGTCAGAAAATGCAGTCTATCTCATCCATGTGCGGTGTAACGCATGAGCGAGGAGGTAGGAGAAGGATCAGCTGCAGCGAGGTCTGCAGCTTACATAACATACATACGAGTGAGTACGGGTGCATTACCTTACATTGCGCCCCATCTTCCTAGGTCAAGTGCATGACGAGGAGGCAAAAATCTCCGTCGTGAGAGAAGGAGAGACGACGGCTGAGCTATGGGAAGAAGATTCGAATTGATTGCGTGCATGCATGCAAGCTGCAAGCCACCGATTGAGCCCTCCGAGCTGCACTCATGACGCTCCATAAGAGAGATAATAATACGTCTCTCCTCTCCCGCTCCGATCCCCTCTCCCCTGCTGTTGCCATGGCGAATTTTTCTTCTTGTGAGAATATATGTATATATATATATATATATATTTATATATGTATTCATCCGAGCAGATACAGCCGTGGTGGTCATACTTGTAGTACATGTAGTTGTGGGCACGACAAGCTACGAGGTGCATATTGCCTGTACATGATCAAGGGGGGCCAGAAAAAAAAAAAGAAAACAAGAGAGAATAAGAGAGAGCTGTACATTCTACGAGTACGTCTAGGCTGACCCGCCAGACCCGCTGGTGAGTCTCACCAGAGAGCGTGCAGCTCGGGTTGCACGTATATAGGGTGAAATGATGTCTCGTACCCTGATCAACTAGTCTACGGTATCCCCCCGTTACCTGTCTACGGGATAGCAAGTTGCGGGTAGAGAGATCTGGGTGTGCGTGTACGGGTAGTATCGATAACGACGGGACGCGTGTCTGGGAAGTTGCAGGTAACGAATATGACTTGCGCAAAGAGAGAGAGAGGGAGAGAGAGGGAGAGAGAGAATGTGTGTGTGTGTGTTTGTGTGTGTGTACGGAGTATCATGACAGGTATCAATACACACCGTACTCATCTGTACTCGTATTTATTATTATATAATACTACGAGTATTAGTACCTGTAATAGGTCATGTATGCAGACCCTGCAGAGTAATAGCAAGTGTCAACTATGCGTCGGCATCCATTGCCCCCTTTCTCGCCCCAGCTCTTGCGCATGATGCTGCGATCCTCTACAAGGCCTTGTACGGACTCGAGCAAGTTGGAAACATTACCGAGAGAGTTACATCAGTAGGTACGAGTACGTGGTACCATTCCAATCAGACAATCAGTCCATCACCGGGGTTGGAGGAGGAGGAGGAGGAGGCGGAGGAGGGTACATGTGCATACATGCATACATTGTACATATAATACCAGGGGGGGGAGGGAAGGCAGGGGAGCCCACCACGCATCGGCTACTCTGTCACTGGTCAGCCCCGGTCCCCTCAACGTGGGACCTAGAGAGCGGCGTCGGTGCAGTCCATCTCTTCCTGTCCCTCTCTCCGGTTGGCCTCGACGCTCTCCACGGGCCCTCCTTTGCCCTCTCCCAATCGAGCTCTCCGAGTGGATTCTTCTCTTTTTGGCGCGGCCGGGGAGGGGGGAACGCCTGGCCGGGAGGAGGTATCCAAGGGTTGTGTCACTTGCGGTACGGGTGACGGGGCCTGCCATGTACATCTAGGACTACTATCGACTGCTCGTACGGATGCAGGCAGTAATGAGAATACTAGCAGTGATAGCAGCTAGCAGCAATCTGCAGTGGTCTCTCTCTCTCTCTCTCTCTCCCCCTCTCTAGTCTACGAGTATTGCTCGTATGTTGCATCGCCGCATGTACCTCTGTGTGAATAGACTCGTAGCGTCGTGGCCGTATCATCCTGCAGTCGAATAGTACCGGTACGAATACTACCAGCGATGCTCTGTAGATGGAGTCTGTAGATGGCCTCTGTAGATGGACTGGATAGCCTATCCGAAATGCTGCGACAGCACTACTACCACTACCACCAGATGCACATATTAAATTGTCATGCATTGTGCAGAGTAATTGTCCAATGATGAATACTCGTAGCTTAACACTAACGAGTATAGGTAGTCGTATGTTGTGCGTGCGTGCGTCGTGCTTTTGGGTCTAATGTAGGGTCTAGCTAGCGATTACGGATAATACAGGTAGAATTACGGATCCTCTGTGGTACTATGGAGCTCTAGGGTGCCAGTAGGTAGTAGCATCAGGTATTAGTAGTAAAAGCGGCAGCAGCAGCAGCAGCAGCAAGTAGTACGAGTAGGAGCAGTGCGAGTAGTAGCATGAGTACAAGTAGTGTAGTACCCGTACGTATAGCACGGAGCAGCAGAGTAATAGATGCTAGCAGCTCTCCTCGTGCTAATACGGGACTAGTCGGTCTATCATGATGCTAGTGGGCAGTAGCAGCATCTGTGCGAGCGCATATAGTAGTAGTACTGAGTACGAGGATGCGTGGTAGCACATGTGATCATGCCGGTCTGGGATGATATGACGAACGAGGGATGATGCGATTGTCTGGGAGAGAGGGGGGGAAGGAGGAGGAGGAAGAGGCGGGAGAGCGAGGGAGAGAGAGAGGGAGATGGAGGGAAAGCGAGCAGATGGAGAGAGCTACAGAGACACGGATGGAAAGAAGGAGACAAAAGGAGAAATAGACAGAAAGAGAAAGACTGCAAGCAACCCTCCCCATCACCCGTACAAGGGTTAAGGGTTGTTCCTTCTCCCCGGTGGGCAGGACCAGACCACCCCCCCCCCCCCCCCCCCCCCCCCCC
>NW_023336231.1:0-4143 GCF_012550715.1 Geosmithia morbida
CCTTTCCCTCGCTCGATCACGAAATAAACCCGCTCTCCCCTTTATGTGATGAGTTTTTTTTCTTTCTTTTCTTTTCTTTTTCTCTCTCTTTCTCCCCCCCCCCCCCCCCCCCCCCCCCCCTCTTTTTTTTTTTTTTTTTTTGCTGGTTTATATGGGACGTTGCAACCTTGTTCATCAGATATCAGTTGAATGATACCTTGGTACCGATATGCCATTTGGTGATGGTCTTCTCCTCCGAAGAATACGAGATTTTCAAAGTGAAAAGTCAAACTCAAAGCCAGTAGAAGCCAGATGTATCCAGATGAACAAGGAGAAAGCTTTGACAGAGGGAGAATGCACAGTGTCAGTCTTCTCGGTAGGAGATTATAGGAAAGGGATAGTTCTGTCAATTTGGTGTGGGCAGAAAAAAAAGGACTGTCTGCTATCAGAAATAGAAAAGGTGATGTAAAGAGGAGGAAGAACAGGTAGGTACATGCTTTGGTTAGGAATAAGGAAGAAGATATCCGAGAGTTTCTTTTGAAAAGAATAAATAGATGAGACGATATGAGAAGAAGAAGAGGAAGAGGAAGATGAAAGATTCAAACTTAATAAATTCAGGTCCATTGCGGCCACGCGGCATTCTCGTGTCCAGGATATGGAGGGGGTGGTTGCTGGTGCTGGTGCTGGTGTTGGTGCTCTTGGGGTACCCCTCCCATAGGATGACGGATGTAGCCGACCTGGGGAACCTGGACCTGAGCAGTGGGCAGTGGCATGGCAGACGCAGTGGGATCCATGGGATGCCGGTGGCTTACCATGTAGTGGCCGTAGGCTTCGGTGCCGACATCGGGGGAGCTGTAGGATCTCGGGAAACCGGCCATGAGCGGATGCTGCTGCTGGTGGTGGTGTTGGTGGTGGTGTAGGAGTAGCGGCTGATGCTGTCGGCTCCATTCAGCCCGTAGACGGGCGGCGTGGGCGAGGGTGGCGGCGGTAGCGATGGAGACATGGCCGTGATGTTGGGCGGCCGATCCGGTCGGACTGATGACCGATTCTCCCTCGCTGATGAGGGCGGGGGCGGGGCCGGAGCCGGAGCCGGGGCCGGCGGCGTCGAAACTGTATCCCATCGGGGGGGGAGAGGGTTGGTTGTCGTGGAAGGGCAGGCCGGCGGCGGCAGCAGCAGCAGCGTCGGTATAGGTGGGGGGACTTGACGGGGCGGTGGCCCCGTCTCCGGCGGCGGCGGCGGCGGCGGCGGCCGAGTTGCGCTCCATCCTCTCGACGGAGAGGGCTGCCTCCTTGTGGATGTAGCGGTGGATGAGGACGCAGTCGCAGCCAGCGTGCTCGAGCACCATGTTCTTGAGATTCAAGATCTGGGTCGACAGCTCGTCGTAGAAGCCGCGCAGGACCAGGTTCTCATCCGCGGCCGCGCGCTCGTGCTCCTCGAGCTCCTTGGCCTGGTCGCGCTTGCGCAGCCGGCATTTGGTGGCCGCTCTGCGGTTGCGTTCCAGTACGGTGTCGCGTTTTCTACCCTCGGGAGAGATGGGCGACTTGTTCTTGATGTGGTTGTTGTTGTTGTTGTTGTTGTTGTTGTTGTTGTTGTTGTTGTTGTTGTTGTTGTTATTGTTGCTGCTGCTGCTGTTGCTGTTGTTGTTCCCTCCACTGGTCGTCGTGCTCTCGGTTCCCTTATTCTCGTATCCTGCTATGGATTCACCGGCGTTCTCTGCTGTCCAGGCGGTGTCGTCTTCGTCGTCTTCGTCATCGTCTCCGTCAACGTCGTCATCGCCGGCTCTGGATCTCCGACGTCCCCTGGGCTGCTGCCGTCGCCGAGATTGCTGCGGCCTCCCGCGCCGTGTATGTGCGAAGGAAGAGTACCGCGGTGAGGGCGGCGCCATGCTGGCCGCTGTGCGTCTCGGGGTAGGTCGACCTGCGGACTGCTGCTGCTGCTGGTAGTGCGGACGGTACTGGTATAGCTGGTCCTGAAGCTGCATGTGCTGTTGCTGCTGCTGCTGCTGCATCCAGGATTCAGGCTGGGGAGCGAAGCCGGTAGTGGCGTCAAACTCTGGAGAATAAGGGAGTTCACCGTGAAACGGGTGGGAAGAAGGGGGCATGCCCGCCTTGTCAGCGGCGGGGAGCATCATGTGTGAGAACGGAGGTGTGACAGCTGTGGCTGTGACCGACAGCGGTTCCGCAGGAAGTAACGACGGGTGCGGGTGTAAGCTCATGGCCTCGTCGAAGAAGGCGTGGTCAAAGGGCGTCGTCATGTTCTGAGGTAAGGAAGGGGTGGAGGAGTCCAACTGTCCAGGCGTGTTTGCCGAGGGGGATACCGTGCACAGTTCATCAAACGAAGTCTGCTCCTCGGTGGGTAGAGTTGGTATTGTATCCCTCATCGGCTGCTGACAAGGATGTGTATCCATCATCGACATCCTACAGAGAACAGAGAGAGGGGGGAGAGGGGGGAGGGGGGGTACGTCGTAATGTAAAGAGCACGGCTGATGCTGATGATGATATTAATGGCGGGGGATTTTTTTTATTCGATGTCTCACGAGCTGACGTCGTCCGGAAGGGAGACAAGGCCGAGTAACAGCACCAGCTGTACATAAGAGGAGGGGGGAGAGGGGGGGGGGGGGGGGGGAAGCAACGACGGAAAGGGGGACCCAGATGACAATGGTAATAAACAGTAAGACGATATCTCCTCTTACAGAGTATTTCCTGCCCGAATGGAAACGAAAGAGGGGGTGGGGGGTTGGTAGCTGTGGGAGGACCCAACACACTTGCGCTGTCCTCATCCGACGAACTGACGCGTACAAGGGTATTTTATGACGGATGAGAACCTCCACGTTTGCTGAAGATGTAGGTAAGAGAACCTGTCAAGCAATTGACTCTCTGACAGGGGTTATACGTGCGTTTCCCCCCTCTCTCTCCTATGGAGCGTGTGGGTTGGGTTGACTATCCTCTTTGACGTGGGACTCCACTTCCTCTTCCTCTTCCTAGGAAGCTTGTTGGTTGATGAAGGGCTGAGAGTTTGAAGGTGCCGGCTGTCAACTTTTTTTCTTCTTCTCGGTACGACGACCCGCAAGTATGGGGATACTCTTCTTTTTTCTTTTCCCTTTTTTTTTTCTTTTTTTTCCTTTCCTTTCTTTTTCTTCGGGTGCTAGAGAGGCGCCGCTGAGCTAGGGAAAGAGAGTTCGTTGTTGCTCTCACTCTCCCTCTTCTCTCTCGCAGAGGGTTTCCTGCTCTCGTATCCTGTCCCAGTGGGGGGAGAGAAAGGTCGATATAGTTTATTTTTGGCAGACTGGTTGACAATCTTCATCCGTCCTCGTCTGCATGAGGTTTCCAGGGTTGAGGCTGTTTTCTCCCATATGTTGACGATGTCATCAACGAGGAAATACAAATCTCTGGGTATGATGGTCTCGTGGAGACGAAATGAGATGAAGGATGGAAGACGAAGGATGCAGGTGGATTGTGTTCGTGGGAGAGACGGCAGAAGCCGATATAGAACTTGCCGAGTAATCAGTAAGAAGATGAAGGATGAGAGTCTCCCAAGCTGGAGGATGTCTTGCCTACAAGATCTGCTTCTTTCTCTTCTCCCTCTCTACTCTGGGATTCGTACAAGATTTATATAGTTGGGCGGGGATATAAGATGGCTACAAGCCATAGCCGTTGTTTGAGAGAGAAATAGAAGAGGGGAAAAGTAGGAGGGGAGAAGAAGACTAGATGAATTCAAAAAAAAAATTGAAATTTTTTTTAATTTTTTTTTTTTAAAAAAAGAAGGAAAAGAAAAGGAAAAGAAGAAGAAGGAAGCTACGTAGAGATATCAGAACGACCAGAATGGCAGGGTTCAAGATACGATTTCCTGCCCCCCCCCCCACCATCCCTTTGTGCAACGTCGTGATCAACTCAACATAAGCGCTTCTCTCAGGACAAGATGCTAGAGGTGCAAGATGAGCCTTGTCCATTTCGAGAAAGGACGGCTCGGGTTTTAGACTTCCCTTCGTCTTGTATTCCTCTACTCCTTCTATCCTCTGAAAGTGGGTGGAGACTCATAATACTCTTTTGTGGGATGATGTATTGTGGTGGTTGCTTTTGGGTGTACGCGTAGTTGATCATCGTAATCGTAACTAATTCCTCTCTCTCTCTCTCCCTCTCTCTCTCTCTCCCTCTCTCTCTCTC
>NW_023336232.1:0-3996 GCF_012550715.1 Geosmithia morbida
ATCGCCTAGTATATAGTTAACCTTATTTCTATAGCCTAGTCACTCTTTACCTAGCTATTAATATAATAGTTAACGCTTCTATTAGAACTAGTTCCTTAAGAATAAGCACCTATAACTATAACTACCTTATTGCTTAGTTAGACGCCCTAACGGCCTCGCTAATATAAAACTAACACTTCTCTAACTACCCTATAGTATAGAGTCGTACTAACCATTATATATTAATAGCTCTTATTTAGACTATTACCGTATTAAATATTAAGTAATACTCGATACTATATCTTCCGCTATACCTACGTCCTATAATATTAGGAATAATAGTAATAATATCTAGAGGGATCTAGGTAAAACCCTTAAGCTTAGGAGCCCTAGACATTTTAACGGTACTAGAGGAGAACTCTAGGGATTTATTATATAACTTAAGACCTATTATAGGTTCTTTCTTAATAAGCTTTAGTTTACCTATAATAAGGTCCTATATATAGGAACTTGCCTAGAAGGACTAGTACTCTTATAGTTTAAATTAATTCAATAAGATTTCCTTAAGAAAACTAGCGATAATCGAGATAATAAAACTAAAACTATCTTTACTACCTTTAAGGGATTTAAGGAAGCCTTTAAGGACGCTTTTAGCAATATCGACGTCACTAGGGATACTATATAGAAGATATAGTCTCTTAAATAGCGAGGATCTACTACTAACTACGCCGCTATCTTTTAATAGATCGCTCTTAAGACTAAATAGGACGATAAGCTCCTTATAAGTATCTTTTACTAAAGACTTAAGGAGGAAGTTAAAGACGAACTCTATAAGGAAAATACTCTTAATAGTCTCTTTAAGTATATCGCTATAGCTATTAGGATCGATACCTATTAGTATAAACGATAGAAGGAACGCTAGAATAAGAATCGTAATTAGGGACTAGTCTACGTTAATTAAGGGAACCGCTATAATAACTAAGCTAACTAGAGGAGACTATAACGCTACGCGAGTACCTCCTAAAGTGGAATAACCTATACTAGACCTATAGAACTAGATATAATACGAGATAAGTTAAAGAGACTTATTATAACTATAGTAAAAAGTAATACTACGCTTAAGAATGTCGATAAAAGAAAAAGGAATAGAAACCTATATAAGAAGGGAAATACCTTAACGCCCTTACTAATTAAGTATAAAGTAGCGATAACACTACTACTAAAAGATATAAACTCCTCTTATAGATAGTATACTATAATAATAGCTATATAATCTATATAAGCGATAAAGATAGAAGTAGATAGTACCTATAAAAGCTAAGAGGAAAGCGAGCCCTCGCTATAATAGAAAGACGACCTATTTAACGTAAGGACGCTACCTTAAATAAAGTAACTATTAAGGATAAACCTTAAAAATAGTCTATACTTAAAGAATTTACTAACTATTCTATTTCTAACTTAATAGGAATAAATAAAGCTAAATAATTTAAGTAAGATACTAATAACCTAATAGATAAAATTAAACTACTAGTTAATACTAATAAAGGGAGGATAAGTAACTAGATCTTATAATAAGTAAACGAACTCTATAAATACTATATCTATAATAATAAAGGCATAACGGAAAGCTAAGTATTATATAATATTAATAAGATTTTCTAGACTACTAACCCCTATACCCTTAAAGGAATAAGAACCTAGAGATAGGTTAAGATAAAATAACGATATATAAGGGATCGATTCCCGCTAAACTATATTTAAGAAATTAAAGATTCCCTAATAGAAGGATTAGGAATTACTAATATTAATAAAGTACTTACTAATATTTAAAATAGATAGGTTAATCGATAAATAAACTTATTTTATAAGCACTATATTAAGAAGGATAGACTATATAACTATATTATCTAAGAATAACTCGTCTAGATTTTCTAATAAATAAACCCTTATACCCTCTTAGGTAATAGAAGGAGTAAGTAGAATAGACTATAACTCTACTATAGTAAGGAGATATACCTATAAAATAATAATAACCTTATTAGATAATATAAAGAAAACTATATAGATAACTATAAAGGATACTAGTACTATAGAGAAGAAAAGAAATTTAAATAATAAGTAATATAGATAAAATAAGAGAATATTAATATCGCTATATAAACTAATAATATAAATAAAAACTATAATAGTATCTAAGAAAACGATAAACGTTATTTATAATAGGGCTATAGTATAACTAGGAATACTTAATAATCCTAAGTGCCGACTAGGCAATTAGAGACCTAAAAACGGTATTAGAAGTCTAGATCTAGGGATATTGTATATAAGCACTATTAGATAGTAGTGCGATAGGTAACTAAATTTCCCTAGCGGTAGTTAACTAATACTAACTACTATAGAATTAGAAAATCGAACTATATAAGCTTTTTAATATTAAAGGAGGAATATTTAACTATAATAATAGGAAAGTAGATAAAGAGACCGATTAACTCTTTATAACTACCTAAAGATATTATAATATAGTTATTTTTAATATATTAGACTTATCTAGGTATAATCTAATTTTAGGTTACCTATAGTTAGTAGAAAGCAACCCTATAATTAATTAGCGTACTAGCTAGCTATAGTAGGAAAAGGATACTAAAGCGCGATAGTATTATAAGAGATTAGAAAAGACGAAATTTTATAGCGACTTAGCTAATAGAGAGGATCTTAAGGTAGACTATAAGTAAGACGCTCTAGTAATAATATTAAAAGTAGTAATAATAGCTATAGTAAGAACTAATATAGATTACTAACCTAAAATATAATATAAATAAAATATAAAATATAATAAATATTATAAAGAATAATAAGACTTATTATATAATACTTAAATAAAATTAACTAATAACTTAAATAATAAAAGGAAGAAAGAGATAATAAGCCTAAGTAGTCTAACGATAGACTTATAAATATCCTATAGGAATACTAGAAGTATAATAAACTATTTAAAGAGGAACTTAAAACTAGACTACTACTATATATATAATAGGACTATAAAATTTACCTTAAAAATAGAACTATAACTAAGTTTTATAAACTTTATAATCTTAATAAAAAGTAACTTAAAATACTATATAAATATATTAATAATATACTATATAAAGGCTATATATAAACGTCTAAATTAGAAGTAGGATACCCTATTATATTTATTCTAAAGAAGAATAGAAAGCTATAGTTAATTATAAATTATAGATAGCTTAATAAAATTACTATTAAAGATTATATACTATTTCTACTTATTATAGAACTATAAGACTAACTCTATAGTAAGAGGTTCTTTATAGCTCTTAACCTAAAGGAAGTATATAATCTTATCTAAATTAAAAAAAGAGATAAATAGAAAACTACTTTTTATATAAAGTTTAGACTATTTAAGTATTTAATAATGCCCTTTAGACCTATTAATACTCCTACTACTTTTTAAAGGATAATTAATAATATATTATAAGAGTACTTTAATATCTTTATTATAGCTTACTTAGATAATATCCTAATCTTCTTAAATAGCCTTAAAGAATATAAAGAATATATCTATAAGGTACTTTAAACGCTATAAGATATAAAACTCCTTATTAAACTAGAAAAATATTATTTCTATATCTAGGAAGTTAAGTTTTTAAGATATATTATTATATATAATAAAATTAAAATAGATCTTAAGAAAATCGAGTTAATACGCGATTAGCTAATACTTAAGAACGTTAAGGATATTTAATCCTTTATAGGATTTACTAACTATTACTAACGATTCGTTAGAAACTTTAAAAAAATCGTAATACCCCTTATAGATATTATAAAGGGAATATAAGAGTTTAAATAAATAAATAACTACTAAGAGGCTTTTAATAAACTTAAGGAAATTATTATATTTAATATTATACTCTTAATATTTAACCCTAAACGGTAAGTTAAACTAGAAACTAACGCTTTAGACTTTACCTTTAGAGTATAAATCGTATAAAGAGATAA
>NW_023336233.1:0-3971 GCF_012550715.1 Geosmithia morbida
GGGGGGGGGGGGGGATGTCTGAGGCACATCAAATACGAGTATTGATGCAAGCTGCCATGCCGAGATCAGGTACGTACTGGTACGAGACGCGACGGCCATCTAGATACACACCCCCTACTGCCGAGTATCGGTACTTGGGACGAGCTCCCTCTGTACCGAGACAGTACCGCATGTATCTGCTTGTACATGATCCGCTAGGGATACTAGCGGTAGGTATCCATGCATGTACCAGCCCTCCTCCACACGGAGCAGACACTAAACCGAACCGGGATATATCCCACCTCGAGGTACCGGGTCGACCGAGACCCCACATGGACTCTCAGCCAATGCCGTCTTCCCGATCCATCAGATAATCTTCAGCGGCTTCGGCGTTGCAGGCCAACTTCTCAAGCTTTCCCCCCATCGTCTCATCGGCTTCCTCTTCTCTGTGCTGCAGCACGGAGCAAGACGGGAAGGCGAACCGTGATCCTTCTCATCTGTACTTGTATGATGCCATGACGAGCAGAAGAAACGTATGGGACACCATTACCCACCCCCCGCTGTCTGACCGCAGCGCTCACGGCCGGCCTAGGCCAACAGTACTTGTTACTCGTAGTCGGATTGATCTGCTGCATGGAGAGATCCCTGAAGGCCCCCCTCCCTCTCCCTGTCTCTGTCTCTCCCTCTCATATTCTCTCTCATTTTCTCTCTCACGAATTCCGTACCCCGTAGTTACTGCCCCACCTTGACCTCTTTTTTTCTTCTTCTTCCATCTTCCCTCCAAAACATGCCGAACTAATCGCGAGCTCGGTATTCTTCCTTCTCTCACTCTCTCTTTCCTTCCTCCTCTTTTCATTCCCACCTTCTCAGACTCTGACAGTCCCCTTCCCTTCTCCCCCCCCTTCCCCCCCTTTCTCAAAATTCAATTGAGAAGACAGGAGATAGCCGATCGAGAAAAAGAAAGAGAGTAGAGAGAAAAACATGTCTCACGTTTCGCTGAGCTCCGTTTCCAACGGGGAGACCGTCATCAAGCTCCCCCACCCGTACCTAACCGAGTACGCCGTCGCCAAGGCAGGCGAGGACAAGTACCGCATCGAGCTCAAGGCCGACTCGTCGTCGTCGTCGAAGCTCGCGCCGCAGAAGCAGCCCCCGTCCGAGCTGCACAGCGAGACCCTGCGCTTCACCGAGCCCGTCGACCTCAAGTCGAGCGAGCTCCCCAGCCAGTCCAACAACTCTGCGTGGGCGCGCGCCCGCCGCTCGCCGGCCTCGACGGTCAGCTGGGAGGGCGCCGAGGCGCCGACCCTGGCCCAGGCCTGGCTCCTGCTGTACGTGCTCTTCACCGTGAGGCCGTCCATGGAGTCCCTCCGTCTGGAGCTCGCCGGCGCCGGCGCCCCCCTGCTGGGCCAGCAGCTCAAGGACGTCTTCCTGGCCGTCGACCACCCCGAGCGCAGGGGCCGCCACGATGACGAGGCCGCCGCCCCGGCGCCCCCGGAGTCGCCAGAGACCGAGTCGCTCGTCGTCGCCGTCCGCAGCGCCTTCTGGCAGGGCGCCGGATCGCCCTTCGGCCCCAGGCCTGTCTGGTGCCCCGAGGAGTCGCCCGCGTCGCTGACCAAGCCTCTCTCCTCCTACCCCGTCACCCCCACCCACCACACCATCACCGTCTCGTCCGCCGGCGACCCCGAGGACCCCGCCCGCACCCAGCAGGCCTGGCACCCCGTCCGCCCCGCCAAGCCCGCCCCCGGGGCCGTCATCTACTCCCGCTACATCCCCCACCTCGGAGAGACCTTCTCCATGGTCTCGCTCGACTGGCAGGACGAAGAGCACCTGCGCCTCTTCCACGACTGGCAGAACGACCCCCGCGTCTCCCAGGGCTGGAACGAGACCGGCACCCTCGACCAGCACCGCGAGTACCTCCGCAAGATGCACGTCGACCCTCACCAGGTCGCCGTCCTGGCCAGGTGGGACGACACCTACTTTGCCTACTTTGAGATCTACTGGGCCAAGGTATGCTTCTTCCCCGACTCCCCCATCCGCCTCCCCTCCTCTCGTGTCCCGAAGACTGACTGGCCATCACACAGGAGGACCGTCTGGGTGGCTACTTCGACGCCGGCGACTTTGACCGCGGTCGCCACTCACTCGTCGGAGACGTCCGCTTCCGAGGCCCCCACCGCGTCACGGCCTGGTGGAGCAGCCTCATCCACTACCTCTTCCTCGACGACCCCCGCACCGTCGATGTCGTCGGCGAGCCCAAGGACGCCAACTCCACCGTCGTCATGTACGACCTCATCCACGGCTTCGGCCTCGAGTACTTTGTCAACCTGCCCCACAAGCGCAGCGCCCTCGTCCGTCTGTCGCGCGGCCGCTTCTTCCAGCTCTGTCCCCTGGGTGAGAGTCCCAAGGCTATCGGTGGCATGAAGATTGGTCTGGTTCCCAAGCTGTAAAGAAAGGGGGGGGGGAGGAAGTATCGGAGTTGTTGCAATGAAAAGAATGATCAAGTCGTATATAGATGATTGTATTTGAGTCATTTTCTGCTTTTGCGTATTCCAGGGTTAAAACAAGAAAATTGCATCTGTTATTCCATCTCGATATTTTTTTTCTTCCAAGATTGAATCAACCTATGATAATACATGCATGTATGCATGCATGTACGTACTCGTCCTTTTTTTATCTATCACGTAATAATATCAAAAGATAAAACCATTGGAACGTAAAGCCAAAAGAAACACGCCAAATTCTTTTCTTCTTTATCCATCCAAACTCTAGGAAAATCATAAAACTATATCATAAGCATGCGAATAAATGGAAAGACAGTAAGAAGATAATCAAAAGGAAAGAAAAAAAGAAGAAGAAAACTACAGCTTGGCAGACGAAGCCCTCTCGACAATTTCGGCAGCCAGCTTAGCCATCTCAAACTTCTTGACCTTGCCGCTTCCAGTGAGGGGCACATTGGCAGGGATTCCGTTTTCGCCGAGCCAAAAGACGTGGGTGGCCGACTTGTGGCCACCGAGCCTCTTGCGGCACCAGTCTCTGAGCTCGAGGTCGGTGGGGCGGGTTGCCTGGTGGCCCTCTGCGAGCTCGAGGAAGGCTCCGACGACCTCGCCGTAGTGCTTGTTCTTGACGCCGACGACGATGGCGCGCGCGACGGCCGGGTGGGCCATGAGGCGCTCCTCGATCTCGAGGGGGTAGATGTTCTCGCCGCCACGGATGATGATGTCCTTGAAGCGGCCGGTGATGGTGCAGTAGCCGTCCTGGTCGAAGACGGCCTCGTCGCCGGTGTGCAGCCACAGGACGCCCGAGGCGTCGCGGATCATGACCTCGCTCGTCTTCTCCGAGTTGTTCCAGTAACCGGCCTGGAGCTGGTAGCCGGCGATGCAGAGCTCCCCCCGCTCGCCGATGGGCACGATGCGGCCCTCGCGGTCGACCAGCTTGGCCTGGGCGTGGGGCATCAGGCTGCCCGCCGTCGTCAGCCGCCGGTCCATGGCGTCGTCGGTGAAGGCGTTGAAGCACGTCGGCGACGCCTCGGTCAGGCCGTAGCTGCTCGTGAACTCGGTCATGCCGAACCGGTTCACCAGCAGCTCCATCAGGTACCGCGGCACCGGCGCCCCCGCGATGATGCCCGTCCGCAGGCGGTCGCAGTTGAAGCCCTCGGGCACCGGGGCCTGGAACAGCGAGTCGAACATGGCCGGCACGCCGTGGATGGCCGTGCACGCTTCGTCCGAGATGGCGCGGAGCGTCGCCGCCACGTCAAACACCTCGCCCGGGTACACAATCTTGCCGCCGTGCGTGATGACGGCCAGCATGCCCAGAACCAGACCGAAGCAGTGGAACAGGGGAGGAGGGCAGCATAGGACGTCGGCGGGCGTCAGACGCATCCTGTCGCCGATGAAGCGCGAGTTGTTGACCAGGTTGCTAGGGAAGAGAGTGTTAGCGGGACCGGTCGGAAGAAAAACTATACTTCTATATATATATATATATGTAGAGAGAGAGGGGGG
>NW_023336234.1:0-3819 GCF_012550715.1 Geosmithia morbida
AAATGAAAAAAAGGAAGGAAATAGAGAATCGAGGGAAAATATAGGCGAAATAGAGAGAGAGAGGGAGAGAGAGAGAGGGAGAGAGAGAGAGAGAGAGAGAGAGAGAGAGAGAGAGAGAGAGCAAGGATAGCTAATCCCATGCTGCCCCGTGCGCGTACGCAGGAAGAGAATAGACTACGAGCCAAGGCGATCCGCACACGACGAGAAGCAGAGCAGAGAGTCAAAGGGGCGGCAGCACCGGTCGGCGGGACGGACGCGATCCCCTTTGAAGCGAGCGAGGACATGTACATTGTCAACAACAGCAACAACAGCAACAGCAGAAACGCGCGGGGCAGGAAGCGAAGATATGAAGACGATGGCGACGATGCGCGCAGGCCGGCGACGAACCGCGACGGACGCAACACGGGGCCGTCAGGGACCGGGACGGCAGAGGCAATCCGCCCAGCGGCCAAGTTCACCAAGTTTGTCGACTACGACATGAGCGCCATGACGGACACGAAGGGAGGCTTCCTGTCGGCCGAGGATGACGCGTCTTTCCGACCGGGCGCGTCGTCGGCGAAGCAGCAGCCGGGGACGGCGACGGACGAGAACGCGCGGCCGCAGCACATGACGGCTCGGGAGTGGGAGAGGCTTCAGGTACTGCGCAGCCTGGAGCGCAACAGGGCGGGCAAGTTCGAGCCGGGGATAAGCGTGCTAGATGAGCCGGAGAAGAAGAAGAGGTGCCGCGAGTGCTCGAGCATGGAGATCGACTGGGTGTGGGACGACGTCTTCCACCTATCCGTGTGCTCGAGGTGCAAGGAAAGGTATCCGGAGAAGTACTCCCTCCTCACCAAGACGGAGTGCAAGGAGGATTACCTATTGACCGATCGTACGTCCCCTCCCGCGCGCATACCTTTCTTGCGTCCCGGCTCCCCCTTAATACTGACGGTGACGGTGACGGCAACGTAAATCTCTCCGGACGGGCAGCCGAGCTTCGAGACCCCGAGCTACTCCCGCACCTGTCCAAGCCGAACCCCCACAAGTCCCACTGGCACGACATGATGCTCTTCCTGCGCATACAGGTCGAGGAGTACGCCATCAGGACGAAGTGGGGTTCCGCAGAGGCCCTGGACCAGGAGTACGAGAGGAGGGAGGCCCAGAAGAAGGCGCGCAAGGAGGCCAAGTTCAGGGACAAGCTCACCGAGCTGAAGCGCAAGACGCGCACGGAGGCCTTCCGACGGCAGGCCGCGGTCGGTCGTGGCGGCGCCGGGAGTGCGGCCGGGCCCAGCCGCTTCGGCGATGCCGTCGGTTCGGCCGCGAGGCATGTCCACGACTGGGGGAGGATCGTGGTCAATGAAGATGGCATGTCGGTCAAGACGTGTGTAGAGTGTGGGATGGAGGTTGAGGAGATGGAGTTGTAATTCGACGGCCCTTTCTATGACACATCTTCAGTTGATGGGAACATCATAAAACGTTGCTTGATTTACTGTAAAAAGGACAGGTTTCTGTGGTGCTTGGTCTCTGACCGACTATGAAGGACCAGAACGCTATTGAATGCTACTTGATGGCCGTGAAGAGTATGAAGAAGAATGTACGAAAGAGGAAGAAATGAGAAGGAGAAAGAGAAGAAAAAAAAACAATGCCAAAATTAACAACACTTAGTAGACATAGACAAAGTCCTCGTTCTGACGGTCGGTTATGTCCTCGAGCGCCTTATTATCAACGGGGTGGGCAGCATCGTCGGCGCCCCCCTCGACATCGTCATTGAGGACCGCGGCGTCGAGTTGCTTCTGGTCAGCCATGCTGAGATCCTGAATGTGCTCGGACTTTCCCATGGCCTTGCGCTTGGCGGCCTGCTTGGCGTTGAGGATGCGGATGAGGAGCATGCCGAGGATGACGAGGCCGGCGAGGACGACGAAGAGGGCGAGGTTGGCCGTCAGGCCGCGGGTGTACTTGGGTGCCTCGTTGGGACGGAAGAGGAAGGGGCCGATGATGTTCCCGGCGCTCTGGCCGACGAACAGGATACCGGTGGTGGCCTTGCGCTTCGTGTCGCCGGCCGTGTTCTGGCCGGACCACGAGTACACGAGGGGCGAGATGCCCGGGTAGACCGAGATGATGTAGTAGCCTACCAGGAGGACGGCGCGGTCCCCGGCCCCCCTGCCGACGGCGAGCAGGACGGCGCAGCCGGCGATGGGGGGGAGGCACAGGAGAAGGAGGACGGGGGACTTCATGCGCAGCTTGTCGGCCAGGAAGGCGCCGCCCATGGTGGCCACGAGCTGCACGGCACCAAAGGGCATGTTGAACAGGATCGTGGTGAACTGGTCGAAGCCGAAGGACTCGATGATCAGCGGGCCAAAGGCCGAGATACCACCCGACGGGATGCTGATGACAAACATCAGCGAGAACCACAGCCACGTCTTGAGGTCCAGCACCGCCTCGCGCACGTGGTCCCACTTCCACACACCAGACTCTATGCCCATCTGGTTCATGCGCAGACGCTCCAGCGCGATCACCTTGTCCTCGGGTGTCAGGAATTTGGCCTCGACGGGGGAGTCGGGCATGAACAGGCTGCACGACGTGTCAGTGTCGGGTTCAATGAGATCTTCTCCGTACATGTACCGGTGGCTTCTCTTTTGGTGTGTGGGTGTGTGTGAGACTTACTACATGACGGCTGAAAAGGCCACGGTGATGGCGCCGCAGAAGAGGAAGATGACCTGCTTTCGTGTTAGTCGAGTCGATGGATCAGGGATGACGATTGACATATATATATACATATATATACATCTATCAGACTTACCTGGTACGGCTTGAGAGACGACTTGATATGTCCCAGACCGAACGACAGCAGACTTCCCAGCTATCAGACCATGAAATGTCAGCGCACCGCTTTACGTGTATTCCTCTTGTATATATAAAGTCACTGCTCACAATGTTGACGACACCCAGCATGGAGTACCACGCAGCGTTACGCTTCGTCTGCTCTCGTCGTCGGTACCACATCTGCACGACGGCAATAAAGGTAGGGCCTGTTGAGAAGAAAGAGAAGAGACTCGTCAGCCAGGGGCACGCACGCACACTAGTATAAGAAGGGAGGGGGTGGGCACGTACCGACAGAAGCCTCAAACATGCCCAGAAGGAGACGAGTAGCCATGAGCCCGCCAAAGTTGTGCGCAGCGGCCATGCAGCACAGCACGCTACCCCAGCACAGCACCATGGTGGCCGAGAACTTGCCGATGGGGAATCGGACGAGCAGGTAGGCGACTAGCGGCTGGAAGACGAGCTGGGAGACGTAGACGACGGAGCCCAGCCACGAGAACTCGTTGCCTTTGAGGTTCGTGTCCTGGATGAGCCCGAAGACGGAGGCGTAGCTGAGCGTCGTCTTGTCCAGCGACTGCAGGCAGTAGACGAAGAGGATGATGGGCAGGATACGCAGGTCGATGAGACGCAGGACGCGCTTGTTCTCCTCGGGCGTGACGACGACATGGTGACCCACCTCCTTCAGGAGCTGGGCCGCCTTGCCGCGGGCGGATTTGGTGTTGAACGCCGCCAGGGCTGGGTCGTTGTCGCCATTGCCGGGGGTTGCGGCCGTCTCCCGCGTCTCCATGTGAATGGAGTCTCCATTGTCGTCAACCTTGGTTGAAGCAGTCATGGTAAGACTCAGGAGAGGAAGATGTTGTATAGAAAAAGATGGAGAAAGGGGAGAGGAGAGGGGGAAAGGGGGGGGGGGAGGAGGAGATTGGAGAGAGAGAGATGGACAGAGAGGTAGGCAGACCTGTGAAGCAAGGATGGAGTGGCCGCTCCCCTAGCTCCGAACAGCGGCTGTACACGTATCACGCCGTA
>NW_023336235.1:0-3643 GCF_012550715.1 Geosmithia morbida
CCCGCACACACACACACACACATACGCACACACACGCACCCACGCACACGTACACACACACACACACACACACATAACATGCGTCGCCATTCTCTCGACTTGGCTGAGCCGTGCAGCCCCGTCCCTAGCGACACGAGCATGATGGACGACAACGTCCAGCAGCATGACAAGATCGAACACGACGACATCCACCGAGAGGATGTCGACCTCACACTCCCCCCCAGCGACGACGACATCGCCATCTGGGATCACGACAGCGCCGCCATAATGTACACGCCCCCGCCACGCATAGCCGCTCGATTCTACCGGCCCTCGCAGGCTCGACGCAAGGGGTCTGCTGCGTCGTCGCGCCGCAACTCCATGTCCTCTGCACACTCTCGATGCTCATCGTCCCTCCAGCAGCAGCAGTCCGGTGCCGGCGGCGACCAGAGCAAACACGTCGCGCAGCACCTACGGCGAGCCTCCTTCCTCGAGGACCGCCGCGCCCGACTTGCCGACCGTGCCGCCCATGCCGAAAAGGTCCGCCTCAGGGCCGCCGTGGCCAAGGCTGCCACGCGCGACGCCTCGGTCTCCCACGACCGCGCGGTCGCCGCCCAGCTGGCCAGGGAGCGTAACCTCGCCGAGATCGTGGCCAGCTGCGCCGAGGAGGTCAAGAAGGCCAAGCTCGTGGCCGAGTCCGTCAGGGAGAAGCGCGAGCAGGGCATCGCCAAGATGAGGCTACAGATGGAGGAGCGCATGGCCGAGGCCGAGAGGCGTCGTCGAGACGAGCTGCGCAGGAGGAACAACAGCAGCAACCGGCCAAGAGGCCACAGCCACAGCACCAGCAACGGTCAGAACACCGCCACGTCCTCTCCCGGCCGCAAATCCCCTTCCCCCTCTCCCGGAGCCGAGGCTTCCGCTCAGGTGCAGGACGATGAGGACGAGGGGAAGGAGGAGGCGCGTCCCCCGATGACTCCGGAGGCTGCCGCTTCGAGGATCGCTGACTGGTGGCTCGCGTGTTCCCGGAAGAAGGCGATGCGGGACTTCAACAACCTCGGCCTGTCGGTCGACGGTATCCGTGACACGTCCTTCGACACGGTCACGGAGCTGCTCGCCCAGGAGAAGGTGCTGGTGGCCACGGCCCGTCTGCTCCGCACCTGCGGCCTGCAGGAGGGAGCACCGGGGTCCGTGGGCGAGATGTCGGCCGTACGCACCTTTCTGAGCGCCTTCCTCATCCTCGGTCACCCGAACCAGGTGCTGGCCAACAAGACGGACGAAGACAGCGGCGGCGGGGAAGTCCTGAGCATGGCGCACCGCCTGCCCGCGGCGGACCTGGACAACCCGCAGCTGCAGGACCTGGTAGGCAAGGCCAAAGACCTCCTCATCACGTTTGAGAACATCCTCGCCCGCCTGACCTGGGCAAACCGGTACACGGTGCCGCCGGCCATCTGCAAGACGCTGCCAGAGGCCTACGCCGTCTTCCACAACGCCTTCATCGCCTGGAAGTCGCGCGACTCCAACGCGCTCATCGAGGTGATGCTCATGCAGTTCGTCGAGCTCGACGCCATCTTCCAGACGGTGCGAGACTCGACCGACGACGCCGCCTCGGCCCTGTACCGCCAGAGCATCCAGGACAGCCAGCTCATGCTGATCGTGCGCATCAAGAAGCTCGCCGGCCAGGACAAGGGCAAGAAGATGATCTTCGACGCCGTCAGCGAGGCGCGCAGGTCGCGCCGCACAAAGAAGCGCACCGGCGACACGAAGCCGCGTGTTGCCGAGACCACCCCCAGCGAAGCCTCTGCCGCGGCCAGCAGTCTCGTCTCCCCGCCGGACTCGCACGGCACCACTACGGCCGCCAACGGCAGCAGCAGCAGCAGCAGCAGCAGCAGCAGAGACAACAGCAACAGAGACAGCAGCGGCAGCAGCGGCAACAGCAAAGATCACGGCACCGGTGGTAGCGGCAGCAGCAACGGTCCCCTCCTCACACCTCCGGCCACGCCTGCTTCCGGAAGCCGACAGCCGCAGCCGCAGCCGCAGCAGCCTCAGCAGCAGCAGCGCAAGCCTGTCACCGTCAGGTCCGGCTTCAACGGTCTCCTCCCGGACAACCGCATCGTGGTGCACGAGCTCGCTCTCAACAAGGAGTACCAGATCCCGGCGGAGGAGTACCAGGAGCTTCAGGCGGCCATGTCGCGGCCCTTGTTCGAGCGGATGCGCGCCAACATGGGCAGCAGCACGGACAAGACGCACAACGACTTCCGCCTCTTCATGGCCATGGCGGGCGACATCAAGGACAAGCTGCAGCGGCTGCTGAAGCCGGGCAACTCGATGTACAAGCTGATAGACGAGATGCTAGACCCCGAGATGGCGGAGCGGCAGTTCCTCCTGGGCAGCTTCTCGTACGAGAAGTTCTTCACGGCCATGGCGTCGATGCTGCCCAAGCTGTGCGCGCCGTTCCGCGACGAAGAGGTGGCCGACCTGATACGCAACCGTCTGCTGCCGGTTGGGGCCCCGCCATCCTCATCTTCGTCCTCTTCGTCCTCCCCATTCTCCGCCGGCGGCGGCAGCAGCGACGACAGCAACCTGATTGACCGCGTCGAGGCTCTGAGCGGCTTCATAGACGTCATGCTGGGCGACTACGTCAACTACCTCCTCCGCGTGGCGGCTCCGGGCCTCATCGAGTCGGCGCCGCAGTACGAGGCCAAGCGCTTCGCAGACGACTTCGAGAGCGGCAGGGTAGGACTGGCGGCCGCAGAGGCAGCCTGGAGGGCGGCGCGGTCCAAGGTCCTCGCCGAGGCGGCCAGGCGCGACCCGGAGGCCGTCAACCACCCCAAGTCGCGGCCTACGGCGTCCCGCATCTACGCGCAGATGCTGGTCGACGTCTTCACGACGCCGCTCATCGGCGGAGACGGCGGCGGCGGCGGCGGCGGCGACGACGGTGCGCTCGCCGCCGTGCCCGAGATGCTCAGGCTCGACGCGTCGAGGATAACGCACGTGTCGACGTCGCTGCGCAGGATCGTCACGGCCGGCGCCGTGCTGCTGCAGTGCAAGAACCTGCTCAAGAGGGACGTACGATCGCCGTGGAAGATGGAGGCGGCCCGCGTCATGGCCGTGCTGGAGGAGGCCTCCCCTCGTCCGGGACGTTCCTCCTCATCATCCCCACCCCCCCCGTCGGGATCTTCGTCCCCCTCCTCGGGCTGGACGCTGGAAGCGACCGTGGACGGGACAATGTCCGCCTTGGAGGCGGGCCGATCGATGCCGGCCGCTACAAAGGGTCATCTGCGTGCGCTGGTGACAAAGGTCCTGTCCGCGTCGAACGAGTGGTCTGCATCCGCCTCCGCCTCCAGCTCGGCCGAGCCCCGCGAACCAGTCCTGAGACTGCTGCACGCCCGTCTGAGGGGCAACATCCTCTCCCGCCTGGCACCGGCGTCGTCGTCGGCGAGCGAAAAGGTCAAGGCGGCCAACACGGCCGGCGAGAGGTTGGCGTCGCTAGGTCTGTCCGAGTTTGTCGAGCGGGTGAGGCAGATGTCTGACCTGCTCGATCGGGTGGGCACCGTCGATAGGGCTGCTCACGGTCCCTGGTGGGATGCTATCGCTACAAAGGTTGATCAGGAATAGTCCCTTTTCTTCTTCTTTCTCTCTTTTTTCTTCTCTCTCCCCCCCCCCC
>NW_023336192.1:0-59888 GCF_012550715.1 Geosmithia morbida
CCTCCCCATCAACCCCCCCCCTTTCTCCTCCCCCGGATTATCACTCTCCTACTCCGTTCTTTTCCTTTCTCTCTCTCTCTCCCTCTCTCTCTCTCTCTCACACACACACACTCTGATTCTTTCTGTCTCTTCCGCCATCTGCATCACGCCCTAGAATACCTCGACTCTAGTCGTACCTAGTCCTCCCCCACCATCCCGGTCGCAGAGTTTACCAGCGCTATCAAACTCTCTCTAATCGGTTTCCGACCTCGAAGCCACCGAAACCGTAAACGGCCCGAACGATTCGAAGGAGGGGCAGAAGAGAAAGAAGAAGAAAATCAAGCCCAGATTGGTATCGGAGTAACAAAATCAGGACGACAGACCGTCTCGACAAGCCATGCTCGCACAGTAGATTTCCCATCGTACCGTCCATCAACCGCCCCTCCAGCGTACACGACGGCACGGGCTTCACACCTGCCAAGGAAGGGTCTGGCCTCCCTGTAAAAAAAAAAAAGGCTGCAGTCCGTTCCTGACGACTGGTAAATCGGCAGCGTCTCGCGAGACTGCCCAACCCCTCATCATGGCTGAGGGACGCCCTTTCGTCCCGGACACGGCCCCCGTGACCGAGTTCGGTTCAAAGCGTTTCCACGACAAGATTGAGCAGCAGCAACACGATCCGCAGCATCATGTCAGCGGCACCAACGCTGCGCACCTCCCGAGCGGCTCGAGATTCATCCTCCCGGTGCGAGAGAGCAGGACCGATGTCGAAGCCGTCAAGCCCGAGCACAGACGCGAGAGGAGGGGCTTCTTCAGTCTCAGGCACAAGGTCTCGTTGCTGCACCACTCCAAACTGTCGCATGAGCCCGTCGAGCCCTCCACCCCCCTCCCGGCCACCTGCACCTTGACCGAGACGGCCGCCCGCAAGAGGTATGTTGCTGCATCTCCGTGTGACTCGGCGACGCCCACTGACCGCGCCATCTGCTCCAGCGTACCCCTCGAGCAGCAGTTCCTGGCCCTGCCTAACGAGCTGCAGAGCCACATCCTCTCCTACCTCCCCCTCCCCGATATCCTCACCCTCCGCCTCGTCTCCAAGCCGTGGAACACCCTCGTCACCATCCACGAGACCCCCATCGTGAGGCATCACCTCCAGCACTTCGTCCCCGCCTACGCCCGCCGCCTATACCCTGTCGGCAATGACGCTGCTGACCTCAACCTCCGCTATCTCTGTGGCCTGTGGCATCGTCTGCACGTCGCCGCCAAGCTCTCGTACATGATGAGCGAGTGGATCACCAGGGACATCTTCCTCTGTCGCACCGAGCTCCAGCGCCAGACCTTTGCTGGCCAGTACGAGCGCATGCGCCGCCGCCTCATCCCCCTCGTCTTCACCACCTTCCATTTCTTCGAGACGTACCGCAAGCTGCACCTGCAGTACGTCGAGGAGCACGGCTACGGCCTCAAGCGAATGCCCTACACTGTCAACCCTATCGAGCAGGAGATCATCGCCATGTACGACGACCAGACCCTCCTCCGCGTGCATGAGGTCTTCCCCCTCATCATATCGTCTTTCTGCCGCCGCCTGCGTCCCCCAACCTACGTCGGCAGAGTCGAGCGCTCCCTCCGCGGTTACATCCGGGAGGCGCCAGCCGACGATGTCCATGTCGCCATCCTGTGCATAGGAGGCATGCGCCAGGTTGAGAGGCTGTGGGAGATCAAGGGCTACAACAGCCGTCTGGTGTCGGTGGATAACTGGTACAGCTCGTTGACCAAGGAGGCGCCATCGTCGACATGGGGAGGATTGATGTCAGCAGCAGCGGCAGGAACGTCATCAGCCGACGCAGCACCCGCTACCAAGTCGCGTCGTGGCCTGATGAGCTTTGGCCGCAAGAGATCTGTGGGTGGCGAGTCGCGAGAGAACCACCACAGCCGCAACGGCGGTGAGCACAACCGGGCATCACTCAGCAGCCTCCATCGCACGAGGAGTCCGACAGGCTCCATGATGGAGGGCGTCGTCATGACGGACCCTAACACGGCGGCGGCAGCAGCGGCGGCAGCGACAGAAGCCGCCACCGCGACGCCCACCTGGACCCTGTCCTCGAGCCTCTCGGCCGCGACACCGCCCATGGGCGCGCTGGGACGCGACCAGGCACAGGCCCTCCTCAGAGACCTACCCCTGCTGCAGCAGATCTGGGTGTCGACGGCCGAGGCCACCATCCTTGACAGGAAGATTGTGCGGCGAAGCCAGGATATCAAGCGCAACCAGCAGGTCTTGCTGCACCTGATTCGCGAGGACACCCTCGAAGACGACGACGAGTGGGCGTACGGTCAGAAACTCCACGACTCTGTCCGACCACCTGCCAACCTCACCAATGATGAAGACGCAGATTAATCCTTGAATCCTTCCTCTCTCACACAACCCCTCTCTTTCCCTCTTGCCACACCCACCCTCCAACGACACGTTTCTACTTTCCATCGCTTTATGTTGTTATCTCATATACATGATACCTATTTGCCATGGATCCCCCCAAAAGGGATCTAACCTTCTCTTACATGCATCTTTTCTCTTCTTCTTACTCATTTCTACAATATCTTTTACAATTCTTATATATATCTCATTTGCATAACCTTGTCCAGAACAACAAAAAACGGGTGGTCTGTGTCTTTTCATCTTTTTTCTTTTTTTTTCGACCCTGTTCCTTCTATTCGTATCGTCTGATAGGCAGAATCCGCTTTGTTCCGCTTTCATATCCCTGACGATGAATATTGTGGGAACATAATTATACACAAGACTATGCATCCTTGGCGTTTTCTATTTATTTTACAACCATTTTCCTTTGTTTGGTATTTATTCTGGAGAGGTTGGGAAGGGTTTCCTGGATAGCCGGTTTTGTTTTTCCTCTTCTTTAAAAAAACAAGCGATTTATATATACTTGTTTCTATTCACGGGCAACTCTGAGTGGAAATGTTGTTACTTGCTAGACCTGCAGCTCGTCAAGACTCGGCATGTAGTCTCTCTCATATCTGAAGTGTGTTCCTTGCAATCGCTCGAGGTCGAGGTCGGTCATGTCATGTTCCACTCTTGATGAAATGGGTTCCATGATATAAATAATATTCCATAAAGGCTCCTTCTATATGACTTGCTATTCCAAAATAGTATTCGCTTGGTTTTTTTCTTCTTTTTTTCTTTCTCATTTGGTTCCTCCCCAACAAGTGTCCAAGGCTGATTGATGATGTTGATGTTGGAAAGAAAAGAACACCATCTCTTTTTTCCACAAGTGACTAAAAGGCGATTTTTTTGTAGTTTTTTTTTCTTATATATAAAAACAAGACACACTAATTCATAGATCCCGCAACATATACCATATAACATCCGTGCTTTTTTTTTTTCTTTTGGTTTGTTGTTCTCTCGTTTTTGCGATATAATACAGCGTATTTTCTTTTTTTGTGTTGTTGGTAAAACCCACCCTCTTTTTTTTTTTTTGTGTCTTGTTTCGCCCGTGAACAAACCAATGAAGGAAACGGAAACGGAAAAAAAATAAAGAAATAAGAAAAAGAAAACTCCTAATAAAAAAAAGAGATAGTAGATAGAAGAAAATAAAATAAAAAAACTCCCCCAAGGCTGGGTAGAAGGGGGATGAAGAAGAATATTGGTCCTGGGTACGATACAGTGCCGGCTGATTGCCCCAAGGAATTTTGCAACCCGAGAAACAAAAGAAAAAAAGAAAAAAGCAGACCCGTAACCTTTTCGTCTCTTTCTCCTTGTATGCTTGCTTTTTCTTCATCTTCTTGTCCTTTCCCATGAGAGGTGGGTGATCGTATGGAACTATGGTACATGGAATATAAAGAAGAGAAATACATGTAGCTCCCATGACAAAAAGAGGGGGAAGAGGGAGGAGGAAAAAAAAGCAGATATAAGAAAAAAAAAGGGACAAGGAGCGGGGATTTTTCTTCTTTCTTTTCATCGTCTGTTATTGAAAACGTCATACATGGAATCTTGCATGGGTCTGTCACCACCCATGGCGGCCGCTTGTAGATGAGGCGGTGGCTGGGCGCCGTAGCTGGGCGATGAGGCAGACCCCGGTCCCGGGCCTGGACCTCCTGGACCTGTTCCGCTGCCCGAGGTCCCTGGGTGATGATGCTGCTGCTGCTGGTGGAGTGCCGCGGCGGCGGCGTGGTTGCTCGTCATGGCGTACGGCATGTTCATGAGACCGTTGCCGCCTGCGTTGCCGCCGAATGCTGCCCCCGGCGGAGGCTGGTTCCCGAATTGGCCGGGACGTTGCTGTGGCGGCTGCTGCGGTCCGTAGTACCCTGGCTGCTGGGGCTGCTGCTGCTGCGGCATGCCGAAGTGCGGTTTGATGCCGTTCTGGTGTCTGGGGTTTGTGGCCTGTTGGGGCTGCTGCTGCTGCTGCTGCTGGGAGGGGAAGGCTTGCGGTGGCGGTTGCTGTTGCTGAGCGTGGTGAGGTGCTTGTAGCTGCTGTCGACGATACTGGTGCTGCGGCTGGCCCGGGGGGCTCTGGGCGCCGCCGAGACTGTGACGCGCGCCCGTGTCGCCTGGGCTGGGCCCCTCGGCAGACGCCTGTGCGTCCATGACCATGGTTGCCGGCGAAGGGTGTGCATCTCCCGAGAAGCGGCGTCGTTTCGGTTGCTGGTAGTCTCCTTGGAGTTGGGGATGTCCCATGTTCCCAAAGTGCTGCTGCTGCTGCTGCTGCTGTTGCTGCTGCTGCTGATCCGAGCTCCGCTTTCTCGACATGTCCATGGCGGCTGCCAAGTCATTTGGCATGCCGTCTGGTCGCGGTGTCGGCGCCGGAGGATCTGCCCAGTTTTGCGCGTGCAGGGAAAGCGTAGCCTCCGTGGTCAGCCCGGTCGGCCTCTGGCTGGGTTGGCCGTGCGGGAACGGCGCATGGAATTGCGCGTGCTGCGCATGCTGCGCATGCTGTGCGTTGGGCGTTCCCACCGGCGGCAGCTCCCGAGACACCGGTCCAGAGTTGCTGAGGGACGAGTCGCCCTCGTGATCCTGAGGGGCGTTGTCCGACGGGGGAGGTTTGGGGCGGTTCTTGGATCCCTTAGGCCGACCTCTCTTCCGCACACCAGGATTGCCTTGCGCATCTGTCGCCGAGCTGGGGTCCTGCGTCTGGTATGGGTCCTGTGCGAGCAGATCGTCCTGGTACTCTGGCCCGAGCCTCTGCCCCTTCTTCATGCCCTTGTCCCTGCGCGTCTTGGTGCTCTTGCTGCCCTTTGGCCGTCCCCTAGCACGGCGAACGGGGGTTTCGCCGTCTGCATCTCCAGACTGGCCGGTCGCCGCGTCTGCCTGCGAGGCATCCTTTCCCTCTACGTCGCCTAGTACCGATACGGAGCTGCCAGAGTATGGCATTGGCGGCGGCTGGGAGGGGTCTGTGGGAGGGAAAATCTCTGCGAGCCAGCTGATGATGAGCGCGCCGTTGCCATTGCCTCGCTCACTCGTTGGGAACGTGCCCGTGTCGGCCAGAGGTGGCGCGCCGGGGATGCCACCAAAGTACGCGACTGCCTTGCAGAGCTGGTCGACGACCATCATGGGGTGCAGGCTGCGCAAAAAGGTCAGCAGGCGGGCCTGCTCGGCCTTTACCTCGCTGGGCTGCATCCCCGGCATCCGGTAGGTGCTGGACGACGACGAGGCCGACGGCGGCATCATGTAAGGGTGGTTGGGGGAAGGCATCGCGCGCGAGGTCGCGTCGTACGAGACGTTTGGATGTGGCGGCTGCTGCTGCTGATCGGCGGGACTCGAGGGCCTCCAGGTTTGGCGGCCGCGCTTGAGAGGCTGGTAACCCTTGCTGTAAGCATCCATGGCGGCGGCCTGGGTGGCCTCGCTGGAGCGCTTTGCTGCCATGTCGCGCTCATCCACGGCCGACCTTGCGCTTGCTCTATCCATGTGCATAACGGAGAAGTTGCCATCCTTGATGCTAGTCTGGTTCTGCAGCTTTGTAGGGACGGGGTTCCTAACGCGACCGTCCCTGAAGTCGGTCGACGGGCCGTGATAGGGGTCCGCATTGGGGTTCAGGCTGGAGACGACGCCGCCGGCGGATGGGGTGTGGCTGGGAGTTCGGCCGGGACTCGAGAGCGTAGGAGCGTGGACAACGTCCCCGCCGGAGGACATGTCCATGAGAGATGTCGGGCCGCGGTTCAGGTGGGCAGACAGCGGCGTCGCCGAATGATGTGAAGCTGTGGATGCAGGAATGTCGGGAGGGGCGACGGCGGCGGCGGCGGCGGCGGCGGCGGCAGCAGAAGTTGAATCGTGTCGCGTGTCGTTGGCGCTCAGACGAGCTTCGAAATCGCCCGAGAGAATTCCGTGCGCGGGCGACGCATTCGACGAGCCGGATACTGCGGGGAGGACAGAATAACCAGGTCAGTTGACGAACGATGGCGGAGGAAGCCAGAGGGAGTAAGGCCTGATGAATGTCGGAGCCTGGAGGCGCCAGTATGGCATGACATGGGGGAGGGGGGGATTGAGGCAGGCTTTGCTAATATACATACACGGTGGGTCCGGAGGCATGATGAAGAAGAAATCCTGTGAGACTCTAGTCGTTGGTGCGCCGCCGGCATGCTCCCCCAATGGCTCTGGTCAACAAGGGACAAGTCGGGAATTGCTGGCGAAGGCGAGGAGCAACGAAGCGCTGGAGATGATTGTGTGTGGTGGAGCAAGGGTGGTTGTGGTTCAGGTCGGCGGCAGACTTGTGTGTGTGTGTCAAGGTAGCTAGCAGAGGAAATGACTGGACGGCGGATGACGACGACTTGGACCAAGAGGATCGAGACTTGATGACCGGGGTGCCGGGGTTATTGTCGTGGCGTGTTCTTTTTTTCCCTCTCCTTCTCTCCTTCTCTTCTTGCTTTGGTGGTCTAGGCGTTTTGGGTATCGAATGTATGTCGGTAGAGAAAAAAAGGCGAGAGAGGGCTTATAATAGTAGTAAAAACTGCTACAACCGCCCAAAAGGGTCGTTGCGGGCGCGTAATATAGATAGGGGAGTTGTCCAGAAGAGAGACGAGCAGTGAAGCCTCGACGGCCACCAGGACTGGTCGTCTTTGCTGCTGTCCGACGTGAGGAATAAGACGGGCTAGACGAGGGAAAAATGGAAGAGGAGGATGGATGCAGAAACAACGCGACGCAGATGTAGCAGCGCCATTTCGTTTCGCTTATTATTATTATTATTACGAGTAACAGCCTCTGCCCAGCGTGGGGTCCAGAACCCGCTGGTGCGCCACATGTACATGTACCTGTCCTGTCTTATGCGTGGCTGGGAAAAAAAAGAAAAAATGAACATCTGGTAATAGTACGGATTGCATAGTACTTATATGTGGCTTAGCAGATACATGTACATCCAACTGTGGCTTGACACTTCTGAGGTCACTCCTCTCGCTCTGTCGCCTGTCTCTAAACACCTCGAAATCGTCACCGACCTCATCCGGCCTGATCAAAGAGCAGCAAATCGCCGGTGACGAGGGATCCTTTCCAGGAATCCTACCTTTTGCCTTATATCCTCTGAAGCTTTTTTTCTCGTTTGGACTGCTTGTCTTTGATGACAGCCTCTTTCGCTCCCTCCTGAAGTAGTCTCCTCATCCGCGCCAACCCCCCCCCCCCCCCCCCCCCCCCCCCCCCCCCCCCCCCCCCCCCCCCTTCCAGCTTGACAACCTCCAACGCATACACAACCCCGCCACGATGCCGTCCCGGTACGCCTTTGTGTCGCTCCCCCTCGGGGCTTTTGACTCGAGCGACAGGGAAGATGCAATCTCCTCCCTGAGCGCCACCGTTTCCGACAATGGCACCGTCCAGGCTTTCAACGTCCCCGATTTCAAGATTGGCACCCTCGACGCCCTGGTCCAGCAGGCTGACGACCTGGCTAAGCTCGAGTCCGTCGCCGAAAATGTCGTCAGCAGGGTCTCCGAGTCCCTGTCGAGCATCCTCGGCAACGACGCTGACCGTCTGGCCCAGTACAAGATGGTCAACGACAGTCAGTCTTTCTCTTCTCTCCGTCAGGGCTCCCCTTCATTGGCTGACAGAACGACAAGAACCTACCGAACATTACATCAACAACTTCTCGTGGAACAAGATGCGGTACCGCGCCGACAAGTCTCTCGGCGAGTTGATAGATACCCTGTCAAAGGTCGGTCCTACCCTCCCAATTGAGAATGGGACATGGCGCGAACGGGTGCGGGGCACGTTGGCTGACAAGCTACCTTTCAGGAGCTCACGACGGTCGACACCGACGTCAAGGGCAAGATTAGCCAGTACAGCTCTGTCAAGACGAACTTGGCCGCCCTTCAGCGTCGTCAGACGTAAGAACCTCCCCCCCCCCCTTCACACTCTCGGACCAGCCGACTCGACAGGCACTGACAGATGAATACAAAAAGCGGCAACCTGGCCACCAAATCGTTGACCCCCATTGTCGACCCGTCACTCCTGGTCCAGGAGTCGGAATACATTGAGACGCACCTGATCGTCGTCCCAAAGAACGTCAAGAAGGAGTTTTACAAGTCGTACGAGGAGCTGGCGCCCATGGTGGTGCCCCGGTCCGCCATCGAGATCGCCACCGACGACGAGTTCGTACTCTTTGGCGTCGCCACCTTCAAGAAGCACAGCGCCGAGTTCATCCAAAAATGCCGCGAGGAGAAGTGGACCCCCCGCCAGTACACGTACGTCCAGGGAGGGCGCGAGGAGGAGCAGCGCGAGCTCGACAAGGTCACAAACGAAGAGCGCAAAGTCTGCGGCGAGGCCCTGCGCATCGCTCGCACCGGATGGAGCGAGGCCGTCATGGCCTGGATCCACGTCATGACCTTGCGTGTATTTGTCGAGGCCGTCCTCCGTTATGGTCTTCCCCTCGACTATGTTACCGCTCTTATCAAGGTATTTTCCTCCTATTCCGTGTCGTGTTTGCTTTCAGCCCTCGTCTTTCCACACCCACCCCCCCTGTTCCAAACACATTTCGGCCGAGAAATAATAGTCGCTGATTGATATCAACTCAGACTACACCCAAGGTCGCGCCCAAGGTCAAGACGGCCCTCGACTCGCAGTTCTCTTACCTGGGAGGCAACGCCTTTGGCAGGGATAAACGAGGCAAGATCACCAAGGATGATGCCGCCATGAGTTCCGAGATGGCTGCCGCCGGTCTGGGTATCGGCGAGGGCAACGAGTACACGGCTTACGTCTTCTACGAGCTTGAGTTCCCTTAGGGAATGGATGAGGGGGAAAGAGGTGCACAGCTTGAGAGAGGGATGGGAAATATGGTGGTATGGAGGGGCCGGGGCGTAAAAGTAAGTGTATAGAAGCGTGATGAATGGCCAAGAGTGTCCGACAAAACCAAATATGAGACACGTCTTGTTGTAGTTGGCGGCCTTTCTATACTGGCCATGTTGCAGCGAATAGCATGAAACGCATATGTAGGGTCTGGGAGGGCCGTGATGCCTGTTTGATGTTATCTTTTTGATCTTTATTTTTTTGTGTACCTCGGTAAACAGGTATCTCGTTTTTTTCAATCCAAAAAAAGTATATATAAGTGACGTTACCCAAGCCTTCTATTGAGCCCGAGACACCCGCTAGATTCTTTTTTGTTTTCGACCCTTTCCCACAAGTGCATCATATAGGCGACTTAAGCCGACCTGGGAATGTAGCCCTGGGCGACGAGCCACTCGGTGATCTGGACAACGCACTCCTCGACCGACTTCTCGTGGGTCTTGATGGTGATCTCAGGGTTGAGGGGGGCCTCGTAGGGGGCAGAGATACCAGTGAACTCCTTGATCTCACCGGCGCGAGCCTTCTTGTAGAGACCCTTGGGGTCACGCTGCTCGGCGACCTCAAGAGGAACGTCGACGAACACCTCGACGAAGGGGAGGGGTTGGTCATCCTGGGTGGTCTGGCTGTGGAGCTCACGGGCCAAGTCACGGTCTGCTCTGTAGGGGGAGATGAAGGAGGTGATGGCAATGGTGGAGGAGTCGGCAAAAAGCTTGGCGACCTGCATAGAAACAAACAGTGTCTGGTCAGTCATGTTGTCTCTTTACTGCAAGAGATGGCCTCGAGGTAGAGAGAGAGAGAAGGTGGGTTGTCTTGAGACGAAGAGGGGATAGCGACAGACCTCAGAGATACGACGGATGTTCTCGTTGCGATCCTTCTCAGAAAATCCGAGGTCCTTGTTCAGACCGAATCGGACGTTGTCACCATCGAGACGGTAGGAAGGAACACCGAGGTGGAGGAGGTGCTGCTCGAGAGCAGTGGCAACAGTCGACTTGCCCGAGGCGGAGAGACCGGTGAGCCAAAGGGTGAGACCACGCTGCTTGCGGAGCTCAGAGCGCTCCTTGCGCGAGAGCGAAGGGTGCCAAGTAATGTTGCTATCCGACAGGGTCGTCAGTCCAACATTGTCCATATCGTCATGTGGGTGATCCCGAAGGGGCGGCGGCGACGCACGCGCGCTGCCAAGGAAAAGAAAAGAGATAAAGAAAAAAAACTCACGTAGCCATTGTGAAGGGAGTGGATTGTAAAGCCCAATTGGGTCAAACTCTTAGGAATATGAAGGTCTCTTTTGGTCAAAAGGTAGTATAAGAATAGATACTCTGTACAAAACCAAAATCCAGAGAGAAGAGTAGAGTAGGAGAAAGAAGTCAAGGTTCTAGCACTGCTCGAGGAGAGTGAACAACCGAATGGAGGAAGAGGAGGAGGGGGGAGGCCAAGGAGGGGCATAGAGTGGAGGGGCAGAGGGGCAGAGGGTCAGTTAGGGAAGGAACAAGTGACAGATTGTTGCAATACATACAGGGAAGGAGCTAATTCATGTAATGATTAATACAGAAGAGAAAGGATTACGCTGATCATTCAACGCCTACCCACAAAGCCCTTTCTCAACTGCCCATTAAGAGCTCTCTTTCGCCTTGCTCTCTCTCCTTTCTAGTATCTACGAGAGTACATAGCAATACTCTCTGCACATTGTCTCGTCTCGAAACGTAACATGCGTGAGATGCTATAAAGTTAGAGGGGACTTGCGAGGATAGAGGCTGAAATTGCATCATCTGCCAAGCGTCGCAAGCGACTATATATGGTTCACTTCTATGATACCGACAACCTCAACGTCCACTCTACTCGTACACTCTAGATTTAATCTACTGCTAGTAGCGATTGCTGCCGATATGATAAAACAGGATATGACAGCGACGAACCGACGACTCCTTGACCGCTTTTTTGCCCCGATGTCCCGATACTAGTGGCCGACGGCATTTCATGGCTCTGTATGCAGTACTCGCTACTACATATACACCAATGTAACCAAATAGCCCTGACATCGTGCGAACATCCTATATTGGGTATTGTATGCAGTAATATATCTTGCTACTGGTAACTCTATACACGCTCAGTTGTAAAAACGGGAGAAAATTTTACATTGGGGGGGGGGGGGGGGGGGGGGGCTTCTCCCATTTTCAACAAGTCCGAACTTCCCCCCCCCGGGCCTGCCCTTTTCACTTGTCTATGTCCGTTCTGGATCTAATGAGCTCCTCATTGAAAGCGCTTAAGCGATGCGCGGCATTACCTGTAATAATGAAGTTTGTTTTAGTCTGATTGATGTCCTCTCCATCTTGGTCCTGGAGGCAAGGAAACAAGGAAGCAAGGAAGGAAGAAAGTAAGGAAAGAGAGATGGTACTCACAGCAGCATATTTGGGAGAGACAAACAGACCCTCAGCCTCAGCAAAGACGACAGGCGTCTCCCCGGGAGCAGACAGCTGCTCGAGGCGCCCTTTGACCCAGGCCTTGCGGCCCTCGACCTTTGTAGTCTCGGCGCGGAGGACGAGGAAGGTACCGGCGGGCGTAGGCTTGCGGTAGTTGATGTTGAGGTTGGCCGTGACGGCGATGTTGTGCGGCAGGGCCTTGAAGGTGCACCGGCCCAGCCCCTCGTCGAGGATGGTGGCCAGGAACCCGCCGTGCACGATGCCCGGGTGCCCGCACAGGTCCTCCCCGACGTGCAGGACGGCCACCATCTCGCGGCCCTCGGCGTCGTTCCACGCGTAGGGCGGGACGCTGACCTTGCCGGCGCCCAGGAGTGCGCCGCCCGTCAGGCTGCGTGACCGGTACTCGCTCGGCATTTTCATGTGCGGCCTCGACTCCGTCAGGTCCTCGCGCCTGCGCAGCTCCGCAACCAGGGGGTGCGAGTTGATGGTCTCCTCGACCCGGATGGCCTCCTTGTCCGCCTCGTGCGGCGTGTACTTGCGCAGGCTGTCCTCGTCCGAGTAGAAACCCATGCCGCGCGCTGACATGGCTTTCCAGGTGCCCACGGCGCCGACCGTCGTAAACGCCGCTCCGATTAGGATGGTCGACACCACACGGCGGAACGCGCTCGGATGAGCCGCTGCGAGAGATCTTGTCAGCTGGCCATTCGCATGCACTGAAACGAAAAGGCCACCGTTGAAGGTGAAGAGGGGAGCTCGGAAGAAGAAATAGGAGGAGGAGGAGGAGGAGGAGGAGGAGAAGATAAACACTTACACTGGCCACTCTCAGCTGCATATCCTCGCCTTTGCGTCGCCCGCCTCGACGTTCGCCAAGCCGCCTGGCCCACGCGACGTCCGACTTGCTGCGTAAACATGGCTACCGGGATCAGCTGGTTCTCTTGTAGCGCGACGACAGTTGGGGAACTTTAACGGAGTTCGCCTTTGTTCCGTAACTTAATGCCTGCAGCAGAGCAAGCCCGACGTCGTGGTGGTTTGCTTAAAATCGGCTCGCGCAAGGGGCACCAGCAACCTGGCCGAGGTTCAGGGTCCCCGCATAATTGCATATGAGCCACCTCGGCCCTGAATATCTATGCAATTACACCTGATTCAACCTCGACTGAAGGCTGTGACGTGCCTACCAAAGAGACGTTCGCCAGCCATGTTTCGTCATCTCTATAGAGATATAACATACACCAATATTGACCACTACTGTCATATGCATCTACTACTTTCAATCAGATGCAAGATCTTGGAAAATGGATAGTATGACATGTGCATGAACATAGAAATTATACGACCGCGCCTGTCCCCCTTTTGGGACTGTTCTTCTCTTGCTTTTTTCGCCTCTCATATACATGCTTCCAAAGCTTCCCTCTGAGCCACAGTCGTCTAAAACTCCTCGTCCTCGTCCTGCGCTAGTAGCTGTGCGTAGTCGTCTACCGAAGCAAACATGGGGAGTGCCTTAATCTCTTTGCGATGAGCCTTGCGCTTATCCCTCCTCTCCTTGGCCTCGTCCACCTCGCTTTCCTCGTCCTCCTCCAGGGCAGCTACCAGGCCCTGATCATCGGAGTCGCCCTCGATGTCGACTGGCTCGTCATCTTCGACTTCGTCATCTTGGCTTTCGTCGTCATCAGAGGCCATGTCATCCGCGTCCAGATCGGAGAAGCCCTCAGAGTCGGCATCGCCATCCACGTCGGGTCGCGAGGAGACCAGAGCCTTCCAGATCTCGTCCTCGTCCTCGTCCTCGTCCTCGTCACCGGCGACCTTGGAAGCCGCCTTGCGGGGCTCCTTGGAAGCGTGCTGGAAGTACTTGTGGAAGAAGACATCCTCTGCAGACACCTCGTCCGGCTTCTTGCCTTTGAAGGCGTTTGAGTTGACCGACGTGACGGCCGAGGCGGCACCACGGCGTCCAAGCCAGATGTCGCCCTCGTCCCGAGTGGCCTTGAGGGGCTGCATGATTGATACACCACGTGACGACTCGTTGGCCTTGGGCTCCTTGTACACAAATTTGTCCAGGAATTTGATGAGGGAGTGGCTGTCAATATCGGGCTTGGTAACTTCGCGCGTCTTGTCCGTCAATGCGAGAGCAAAAACGGCCACAGAAGGGTGGAAATGGGCCTGGAGTGGCAGCTAGAGACCGAAGAGTAAGAATCAGCACATGGTTCCGGGCACTAGTTGAGGCTGCTCTAGACTTACCAATTCCCAGAGGCAACTCCGCTGGGCATTGCTGTGCTCCGGGTCTCTCTTGCGACCGTCGTAGACTGGTCGTTGGTCGGCAGGTTCGTCATCAAAGATGGACTCCTCGGGATCTTGTATCAGTGTGTCCAGGTCGGGGAATGTTCGCCTCAGGTGCGCCACCACATAGAGAAGACCGCAGATGAAGGGAGGCTGGTGGAGGTGAGTGATCTGGAGCATGCGCTTGACAAACGCCTTGACACGTCGCACATCCAGGTCGTTTTTGAGGGCACGCAGAACAAGGTTGAGATACAAGGCCTGCTTCGACGATGTAACCAGGCGCGGGTCCAACAGAGACTCGTAGAGTGTCCTGTAGAATCGGTCGGTACCCAGGCTCCTGACCGTCGAGAGGTGCTGGATCAACAGCAAAGCCTGGATGCCCGTGTTGAAATTTGTCGAGTGTGCGATCTTGAACAAGGTGTCCATGTGCTTCTCCATGCTAGAGAGTTCATTTGTCAGCGTGCAAGCTCAAAACGAGGCGATAGAGATTCTACAAGAAGCAGAAGTTGAGGGGACTCACATCGTATCGTTTGCGCCAACAAATGGTGCGGCACGGTTGACGCCAGTGAGGATGGCAGACACCAACTTGTCGGCCGCTTCAATCTCCTGCTCAGACGGCTTCGACTTCCCTTCCGGTTGAGGGCCCTTTCCGGGTTTTGCTGACATCGCTCGCATTTCATTCTTAGCGCCAGCGGGGTCATCCTGATCCTTCTGGAGCGAGATGCCGAGGCTGCCGGCCTTGAGTAGGGTGACAAAGAGGTCAAAGTACACCTGCATGAGGTGCTCGGCAATGTTTGGTTCCCTTGCACTCAGGATGGTCTGGTTAAGAGTGTTGATGGCGTAGTACTTTGATCGGTGGTCCTGGGAAGGGTGAAGCAGAATCTCCTGCTCGACTGTGCGAATGATGATGGGCTTCATGCCGGGGTGCGATGTCTGAAGCTGCAAGAGGAGGTACGAGGTGCGGGACGCAATCTTGCGGTCGCGATCACCGAGCTTATTCACAAGAAGTCTGAGAAGGTTGGCTTCCTGCTCAGGCTTCTCCTTGAGAAGTCCGTAGATGAAGTCGAGGGCCCTCGAGCGCGAGTATTCGATCTCATCGGAGCTCCACGCCTCGAGGAGCTGCAGAATCTTAAAGTAGGTATCCTTGAGCCAGTCCTCGTATGCCCAGCTAATCAATTGCCTGGGAATGATCCTGCCGGGAAGAGGCTGTTCGGGACTCCACGACTTGGTAGACGTCTTCTGCAGGGTGCCAATCAGGCCAGGCTGGGTCTGGAAGGAGCGGAGCCTGCGGTTCGCAGGCAGGACGACACCGGGGCCCAGCATATCGACGATGGCGCCAATGGCGCCGATGGCCTGAGCCCTGCTCTTTTTTGAGGCAAGGTTCATCAAAGTATCAAAGGCCCTGATGTTGTGAAGCGGCGACTCTTGGATGGCAAGAGTCAATGCAGAGACTTTATCGTTGAGGGTACCAGATGTCATGATGGTGGCAAGGAACTTGTGTGACGACGAAGCAAAGACGCTGGTCCTATACTTCTCCGCGTCGCCCTCAAGAAGTTTCTTAGCTTGGATCTTGAGAGCCTCGACGGCTCCCGCGTACGGGCCTACGTTCTCGCTTGAGGGCCCGGGTAGTTGTGGGAGCTTGGCGGCATGCCAATCCGCCCTGGGTTCAAAGATCTAGGGGTTACTGGTTAGTTGAGGTTAAGGGCGGTTCAGGAAAACGTTGAGGGAACTGGAAAAATACCATGTTTTCGGCATGACGATAGGCCTCCCTCTCATTTTCAACAGCTTCTTCGTCATCGTCATCTTGCTGGTCGTCACCCTTCTCTTCCTCATCATCTTCTGCTTGATCCTCCCCATCCTCATCATCCTGACCAGCATCATCCTCGCTGTCGCCGGCCTCACTAAGCTGGTGGTCACTGAAACCGAGGTTCTTTGAGAAGGCGGCAAGCTCATCCTTCAGCTTCTTGTCGACGGGCACGTTGCTGTCTTTGACCACTTCATCGTCGGATGAATCAATGTCCTGAATGAGGGCCAGGTCTTCCTCGTCACCGCCAAGTGCCCTGATCTCATCCAGAAGAGACTTGTCGGCTCTCCTCCCACCCTGAGCCGCGGAGGGCTTGGAGGATCCTTTGGTGGAATTACGCTGCCTCTTGCGGTCCTGGTTGGGAGAGCCGTCGGAAGGCGGTTGCTTGCGTTTGCTGTCACTTCCCTTCAGGTTCTTGTCGAGTTTTGAGGTGAGGTTTGTCAAGGCACTTTCATCAAAATCTTTGGAACCACGGAGTCCCTTGGGGCCCTTCCCCTTCTTATTCGGCTTGGCCATGATACCAGGCCTCGAACTGGGCGACACTATGTAAAAGAAAACTTGGCGATACTGCACCTCGAGTCTGGATCAATGATGAAAATTATCGGCGCGACTGGCAACTTTTTTTTGAGACTGCCATGGCTCTGGCCCCACACCAGCGCGCTAGGGGTCTCTTTAGTGCAGTACGTACCCCATATGGAGCCAAAATCCGAGCTCTTGCGCCATATGTGGCTGTTGCACCGCCACAGGAAGACATTGGAGATACGTACCTTCGAGCAGGCTCAAGCTGCTGGTTCTTGGAGATTGTAAAGTAACAATCCAGCATCAACTCTCATCCGTCCATAGCAACAAATCGCTTGGATAGGTCGGCATATTCTTTCTCTCGCGTCATTTGGCTGGTCAAACTGGTGTGTTCTTATAACAGGCCTGGCAGTTTCATAATATGGCATCCACACTCCTCTCTCGGGGCCGTATAACGGTCTCTCAGCAACTCTCATCTCGGATCATACAGTCGTCTTCATGGACAGCACGTTTACATAGCACCGGCCCCCCGAGGTCAACTCTGTCGACCATATGGGTTCCTACAGGTGGAATGGCGCCCACTCAGAAGGAGTGTAAGTCCCCAGACTCTGTGACCGAAACCGATTGATCAGTGATTGACTGCCCCTTAGCCGGACATGAGAAGCTCGTCCGCGCCGGCTTCCTTCGACAGGTACGCTGAGTCGTCCTAACATTTCCAAATCATGACCGGATCTCTTACTCGACTGGGTATTTTATAATAGGCTCATTCCGGGATTTTCCAATTGCTCCCACTTGGAGCCCGGGTACAGGACAAGATAGAAAGGCTGGTAGACAAGCACATGCAGTCACTCGGTAGGTCCTTCTCATCCTACGCCCTCTGCCAAGCAGGCTTGTTAACCATCGCAAAGGAGCCTCGCGCCTTTCGCTCTCAACCATAACCTCGGAGTCTCTATGGCGCAAGAGTGGCCGTTTTGAGAGTGTTGCACCAGAGGTAAGTCTGCGTCTCCGAGACTACGACCTGTACACATACGCCGCTGACTGACTCGAAAAAGCTCTTTCGACTCCGTGATCGCAAGGATGTACCTCTGCTTCTGGCTCCTACTCATGAGGAGGAGATTACTGTCATGGTAGCAAGCACCCTCAAATCTTACAAGGACCTACCGTTAAGGCTCTACCAAATCAGTCAGTGCCCTCCCCGAGCTGTTTTCTTTGCGTACTTACCGCTGACGGTATCCAGCACGCAAATATCGAGACGAGATCAGGCCCCGTCATGGCCTCCTCAGGTCCCGCGAATTCCTCATGAAGGACATGTATAGCTTTGACACGACATATGAGTCCGCATTCCAGACATACCAGGATACCGTCGCAGCTTACAAGGCCATCTTCAGCGAGCTTAAGCTTCCTGTGGTCGTGGCCGAGGCCAGCTCTGGAGACATGGGCGGTGATCTGAGTCACGAGTACCTTCTGGCCCACCCCATCGGATCCGACACAATGGCCACGTGTAACAGCTGCGGGTATGCTGCGAATGACGAGGTTGCTGCATCACGGCCGGTGCCATTGAGCGAGACCAGCGACGTCTCCGCCTCGAGCGTCTGCATGTGGCGTGGCATCACGAAGGATAGAAGAACTCTCGTCAACGCGTGGTTGTACAAACCCCGGTACGACATCACGCCAGAGGACGTGAACATCCACGCCATAAAATCAGTGGTGCCCGATCTCGATACCAGCTTGACGGGTGACGTTCTGCCCATGTGGAAGGACGCACTGGAGGGCGCACCTAAGGATGCTCCGGTGCGTCTGTTGAACGTTGTCGATTCCCGCCTGTCACCCTTTGTCAAGGAGCTCGCGGATTCACCTGAAATCATCCCGTCAGAGTTCTCCGTAGGCCCGGAACACTCGACGATCACACAAACGAACAACGGCTCCAGCCTCAACCTCCTCCGCCTTCAAGACGGCGATGGTTGTGTCCGGTGCGAGTCTGGCACGCTCAGAGTCGACCGAGCCCTGGAGCTCGGCCACACCTTTTACCTCGGGACACGCTACTCGGAGCCGCTGGATGCTCTAGTGTCCCTCCCGGAAGCCCCCGGCAAGAAGATCCCCGTCCAGATGGGCTGCTACGGCATCGGCATATCCCGCATCTTCGGCACCGTCGCCGAGCATCTGGCAGACGACAAGGGGCTGAACTGGCCCAATGCCATTGCGCCCTTCCAGGCAGTCGTCATCCCCACATCGGACACGACGCAGGACACTCTCGACTTTTACGACCGGCTGTCCCAGAGCGGCACCCGTTCTGACGCTCCCCTGGACATCGTCCTAGACGACCGGAAACAAGGGTTTGGATGGAAGATGAAGGACGCCGACCTGACGGGATACCCTGTCACCGTCGTCCTCGGAAGGGGCTGGAAGGACAAGGGCACATGTGAGATTCAGTGCAGGAGGCTCTCTGTCAGGGAAAATATCTCTCTCGAGGCGGCGCCCGCCTATCTGAGGGGTCTGCTGGAGCAGCTCTAAAAAGGTGCATCCGGCATACTGCTACTACAGACATATTCTTGTTGTATTTCTACATCTCCTGTAAAATTAATTCCCATAAAAACAATTTCAATATCGGACGGTGCACATCCCGTAGATTATTTCAAAAGGTGATTCCGTGCCAATGTTGTCAAGTTGCCGTCTAAGAATTGCGGTCGCGTGAAGCGGATCGGCACCAACACCACCACCACCACCACCACCCCACCTTGTCAAAATATCATTGTTATGTGGAGGGGTGGGCGTGGGTGGCATCGCACTACCTCCCCCCAAGAGGCAAGCTTCCTATTCCCCCAAACTCTCTCCAGCAACCTCCCCGGCTCCAGTCAACGCATAACCCGCAACCCAGCCACAACCATGTCGGGTCAACAAGAGACAGGTACGATCCAACCTGTTCCGAAGCCAAGCAGCTTCCTACCCCTCTCAGCATTCATCGTTCCGCGGCGGCCGTAACTCAAGAAACTGACGTCCCGCTCCGCAATAGTCAATCTCGACACCCTGGCGCCCGAGCAGCTCGCCCAGGTCAAGAAGCAACTCGACGAAGAGCTAGAGCACCTGACGACGTCATTTTCGCAACTCCACGGCGCCCAGAACAAGTTCAGGGACTGCCTTCGTACCGTCCAGTCCCGCAAGAATGCCTCGCCAGGTACGTATGGTCCGACCGACCCGGCTTCCCACCTTGCCGCCGCCGTGTGGTGCAGTCTTGCAACGAAATGCAGGAAAACGCTAACGAGTTTTCTGCCTCTCCCTTCTTCTGCCTTGTTGCTGCGACATAGGATCCAACTCCGTTCTCGTCCCTCTGACAAGCTCCCTCTACGTCCGCGGCCAGCTCACAAACACCGACCGGGTGCTGGTCGACGTCGGAACCGGCTTCCTCGTTGACAAGGCAAGACGAGAACCGAACCCCGAAATACGCACATTATGCATGCGTGCATACGGTCGTATCAGTGCTGACATCCTTCATCGACGAATGCTGTAGGATCTGAAAGCGGCCGAGAAGTTCTACGAAGGCAAGGTCACAGAGCTCACGGCGAACCTCAAGGATCTCGAGCTCATCATCCAGAGGAAACAGACAAATGCCCGCACAATCGAAGAAGGTGATATGCCCACACGGGGAATTTTCAAGTATTACCACATTGACACAAGGCTAACTACCGTCCCCCCGGTCAACAGTTTTGCGACAGAAGATCATGGCTAGCCAGAACCAGAGCGCACAGGCACAACAGGCATAACGGTGTTCAAGACTCAAGGGTGATACCAGGCGTACATGTCGATTACAAAAACAAAAAAAAGGAATCTGTGAGGGGGAAAAGCTTCTTGTTTCTCATGAAGGAGGTTTCTGCAGAGATGCTATACTATATTCATAGACCAGCCCGAGGTGCATTGATGGTGCGATCAAGGGATGAATAGTAGGATTCATCACACAGTAGTGTGGTTCCACATTTTTACTCTATCTAGCAGATGGTGACGTTCAACGATATTCTAGTCGAGAACATGCCTTCGCAGAAGAAGGAAGATATCCCACCATCCCTGATGATATCTCCTCCGTCAAGTCACGAGGTCTCCGTTCGCGGCAGAGCCATCGGAAGCAGCGTTTTCCAGAACAGCGCTCTCAACCGCAGTATCGCCAAGCACGCCTTTGTTAGTGTCGGTGCTGTGGGTAGAACCTGGGGTGGTGCTTTCCCTCAGTCGAAGATCGTAAATCAGCCAGTTGAGCTCCTCGGTGGCTTTGCGGAGGTCGCGCATCGTACGGCTGCTTATGTCAAACGCCAGAGGATTGATTCTCGTGATCCAGACGTGATTGCTCAGGCATATATTATCCAACCCGGATCTGTCCAGCCCCGAGGGGACTAGGTGCTCGGCAGCGATGATGACTCGGGCCTAGTCATTCCCCTCCCCCCTCCCCCCTCGGTCTTAGCCAATGGAACATGGACAGGGAAGTCGCCAACGTAGGAGGGGGAACATTGAACTCTTTACCTCAAACATCTGCTCGTTCTCTGGCGGTTCAGTAAGATATACATGGGACTGGTCATGGGTCTGACGTGCCGACGACACCAGAGTTTGGCTAGTAGGCATCATCCCAGAGGAAAGGAATTTCTTTGACGGCCTCCCCTTTTGATGGAGGAGCAAGTGTTCATGCGTCCTCAAGGTCGGTGCGGACCACCCGTTGGGTCGGCGGTTCATCATTCTTTCTTGTGATGGAGAGCAGACAATCTGCGATGGATGTGTTTGGGCGATCACTGAGGCGACTGCAGAAAGAAAGGAGCGTGCTGAAGATTGGAAGAGAATGAGGAGACGGATTAGTGAGGGATGATGTTAGTTTATAGAAGGAAGGAAGGTCAGGTCCAATGACCTCTTGCACTGATTAAGTGTCGGGACTTGACAGGTCGGCAACTCGGTGTGATTGCGGGATGAGGCAGATGCTGGCGGCTACTTGGCTTCAAGTAGGACACGGAATGATGAACGATATGCTACCCTCGATTTACACAAATATCTCGTATTCGTACGTCATATGATTCTCGTACTATGGTTGCGGAATATAATGAAGATGTTGGACTGAAACTGTAGAGAAGGCAAACTCCTCAAGGTACACAATGAGAGTTTCAATACTATACAATGGTATGAGGTGAGGTGCATCGAGGTGATTGCTCCTTGGGCCAGCTAAGCATGGTATAGCACTGGTATGTAACAAGGTAACACATGTACGATATACAGTATGCCAGGTCAATGTTTGTCTCTGAAAACGAAGGCAGAAAACGACATTGATGCCATTGGCAATTCTCCCTCATTTCGCCAATAGCAGCTGGAGATAGAGATGGCAGACGACAGTCGGGCCACGCCATACACGTCAAGTAGGCTGATACACAACGACGGGACTCGTCAAGACACAAGAGCACAGGTTCAAGAAAGAAACAGTTGTACCATTTATCCAAATAAGATGACCCCATTCTTCTCATCGTCGAGATTGCCACATCAGAGGAGTTTGATTATGATGTGGGAGTCGGCGTATATACCCTACATGTAATCTGTAGTTGCCAGAATATGCATTTATGCATGTATCAAGGGTATGTACATAAGCGTAGCACCAGAGAGATTCTACGACGCGTCTCCCTGGCGCGCGTAAATGACTTCAAGGGTGGATAACCGCCCTGGACACAGGGGCAAGAAGAGAGAAGAGAGGGAGGCTTATCCGCCAGAAGTAATTTGCACTGAGATGTCTGTCCGGACTGTGCCAGTGCGGGAAAGCGAATCGCTGCGTCGGCGATCGCGGCAAGCACCCAAGGGCGTTTCCCGAGAGGATTCAGACGACGAGCTCGGCAGCGACGACCTGCCGTGGGAGTGGATCTACGAGGGCCAGGCGCCCGAGCGCAAGAGGACCGACGAAGATGCCAGCCACGATGACGACCAGGACGACGACAGCACCGGCGAGCGCAAGAGGAGAAAGGTGGCCGGGCAGAAGATTGTGGGCGCTCGCATGGGCAGCTTCGAGTGTCGCGCAGGCGACTGCGTGCTTCTCAAGGCCGAGGGCTCCAACGAGGCTTGGGTAGGCCTGATCTGCGAGTTTGTCGAGAACGACGGCGATGGCGACATGGCAGCCAATTTCATGTGGTTCTCTACCGAGCAGGAGATTCGGAACAAAGATAAGAAGCGCTCCGACTTTTACTGGGTAAGAAAAGAAGAAGGGATCTGGTCTTCTTTGGATAGGCCCTGGGCTAACTCGGATGTCTGTGCTAGAATGAGCTATACATTACACCGTCATGGGACATCAACCCACTAGCCTCGATCAACGGCAAGGCCAAGGTGACCTCTCTCGACGCCTTTCTCCGACAGTACCCGTCTGGCAAGATCCCCCGCCAGTCCGCCGACTATGGCAAGACGTTTGTATGCCGCCGGGGCTGCAACACGCGCACGGCATCCTACACCAGCGAGTTCGTGTGGGAGGAGGTGCTGCAGACGAGCCTAGACGTCTTCAAGATCATCGACCTCGTGAAGCAGGGTACGAAAGCGACGCGCCAACGCCGACGGCAGCAGCGCAGCCAGTCGCCCCAGGACGGCGTCTACTATCCCGAGACGCCATCTAAGACGGGGCGCGGCAGGAGCGGCAGTGTCACGACGCCGCACTCGAAACGGGGAGGGGCAACACCCGGCTCGAGGAAGAGGAGCAGCAAGAAGCTTGAGTTCACCCCGCTGGCCACGCGCACGCTGTCCCCGAGCAACGTCGAGTCGTCGCCCTTCCAGCTCGCCCGCACGCGGCTGCACGTGTCGGCCGTGCCGACCAGCCTCCCCTGCCGCGAGGGCGAGTTCTCGCTCGTGTACTCGCACCTCGAGGCGTCCATCTCCGACGGCACGGGCAACTGCATCTACATCTCCGGCACGCCGGGCACGGGCAAGACGGCCACGGTGCGCGAGGTCATCGGTCGCCTCGAGGACGCCGTCAACTCGGACGAGCTAGACGACTTCATCTTTGTCGAGATCAACGGCATGAAGATCACCGACCCCCACCAGTCCTACACGCTGCTCTGGGAGGCCCTCAAGGGCCAGAGGGCCAGCCCCTCGCAAGCGCTCAACCTCCTCGAGCGGGAGTTCAGCAACCCCAGTCCCCGCCGTACGCCCTGCGTCGTCCTCATGGACGAGCTCGACCAGCTCGTCACAAAGAATCAGGCCGTCATGTACAACTTCTTCAACTGGCCAACCCTGCGCCATAGTCGCCTCATCGTCTTGGCCGTTGCCAACACCATGGATCTTCCTGAGAGGACACTCAGCAACAAGATCAGCAGCCGTCTAGGTAAGCAAGGCGATTGGCCTCGTCTTCTTCACGCACCCTGCTGATACACTCTAGGTCTGACACGAATCACTTTTCCTGGATACAATCACGAACAGCTCATGAAAATCATCCAGTCACGTCTCGAGGGAGTTTCAGGCAGTATAGTGGACCCAGACGCCGTTCAATTCGCGAGTCGCAAGGTGGCCGCCGTGAGCGGAGACGCTCGCCGTGCGCTCGACATATGCCGCCGAGCCGTGGAGCTCGCCGAGAGCGACGTGCAGGGCGACCCGACGACGCCCAGCAAGACTGGACGTGGCGACGCGGCCAAGGCAAAGACGGGCAGAGTGACTATCGCTACCATAAAGAAGGCTATCAACGAGGCAACCACCAACCCTGTCCAGCAACACCTCAAGAGCCTACCCCTCATGTCCAAGCTTCTCCTGGCGGCCCTGCTCCTGCGGATCCGCAGGAGTGGTCTGGCCGAGACGACGTTTGGCGAGATGCTCGACGAGCTGCACCGCGCCAACCTGCGTGCCCCGGCGTCCAACCCGGGACTGAGCCATCTCCTTCCCGGCGGCACAAGAGCCGGCCAGGCCCGCGACATAGGTCGCCCCGGCCACATTCACACTGCCGCCATCGAGCTCGTCGCAGCAGGTCTGATCAACCTCGAGGCGCAAAAGGCAGAACGGTCCAACAAGCTCCGCTTGGCTATTGCCGACGACGAAGTCAAGATGGCACTGCGCGATGACGCCGAACTGAGGATGTTGGGTATCGGTGTATGACAAATAAATATACAGTAGCAGTAGCCAAATATCATCAATGGTATGTGCCCGATCACGGTGTTATAATAATTAATCCTCCAACCCAGCAAACCAGTGCGTGTGTATGTGTGTTCTGTCTTTTTTCTTAAAACTTGCGGTATGCGAGCGACGGCGTCCATTCGAGAGGGTGCGTCTCTGGCGTGGCCTTCTCGTCGGGCTTCCAGATTTTAACTAGAAGAAGTTATTAGGGAAGGAATTTCCAAAAGCGAGGATGAAATATATCGGGAAGGTGCTACATACTCGTCTTGTCGGCTTCACCACAGATGAGACGTAAGCCGGAGCGATCAAACGTGGAGCTCATGATGCCGGCTTCGGCGTCAAGCGATCCAGGCTGAGCAGTTGTATCTAGAGACTGGAAGCGGTGGCCCGTCTTCCAATCCCAGAAGCCCATAGAGCCATTGTCGCCTGGTTGAAGAGTGTCAGTAGAGCAAAATGTAAATAGGCTGTATGTGTGTGTCGTTGGGGGGGGTGGGGGGGGGTCTGCTTGGACTGACCTCCTGAGAAGAAGACATTGTTCTGATTGACGCTGAGGGTGTTGATGATGGCATTCTGACCCTCAAAGTTCTGCATGAAGGCGCCCTCGGGGCACTTCCACTGCTTGATGCTGCCCGTGCTGCCCGTGGCAAAGGTGAACTCGGTCGGATGCGTGGCGAGGGCGCGGACGCCCTTCTTGTGGTGAGTGAGGACACCCATAGTCTTACCCGCGGCGAGGTCCCAGAGGCGGACGGTAGAGTCGAGGGAGCCGGTGATGACCTGAGGGTCAGCTTCCTGGCAGACGAGGTCGGCGACGGTCCCGGTGTGGCCGGAGAGGACGTGGATGTTGGAGCGGGTGCGCATGTCCCAGACGCGGGCGACGCCGTCGCGGCCGCCGGTGACGAGCACGTCGAGGGTCGGGTGCAGAGCCAGGGTGTAGACGCCGCTCAGGTGGCCGTGGTAGTGACGGATGACCTTGTTGGTCTCGAGGTCCCAACACTTGACCATCTTGTCCTCGCCACACGAGAAGAGGTACGGGTGCCGCGGTGAGACGGCCAGCCCGCGCACCGTGCTGATATGGCCCGTCAGCGTCAGCTTCAGCGACCCCGTCGCCATATCCCAGATCTTGATGGTCCGGTCGCCCGCGCCGCTCGCGAACCACTTGTTGCCCGGCTCCACCGCCAGGGCGCGCACCCAGCCCAGGTGGCCCGAGATGACGCGCATCAGCTTCCATGGCGGGTGCCACTCCGGCTTCGGCTGCTGGACGTGTGACGTCCTCCCCGTTGTGAGTTGCTGCTGTCCACCGGCACTCCCGGCACTCCCGGCGCCGTCTGCACCGATGGCTATCGCCGCCGCCGAGCCACCGGGCCCCTCGAGCAACTTCTGGGGCCGTCCCCCCCTCTTGACCAGGGCACCGGCATTGCCCCCTGCTGCCGCCTTCTTCTTGCCTGGCTTCCCGGGCTGCTTGGACGCGATTGACTCCGGGAGCGTCTGCACGTCGGAAAACTCGTACTGAAATCGCCGCTTCATGATGGGGTCTTCGAACGCGTCTTCGAGCTTCTGCCGCTTGGCGGTCGTCGTGCTAGCCGATGTCGATGACGGCCCCCGCGTGTAAAGCTGCTGTGCTGTCGAGGCATTTTGTGACACGAGAGAGCTTAACTGGAGCACGTCTTCGGGGTACTGTGGCGTCTCCATGTTGATGGTTGGCAGGCTTGGAGATAAACAACAGATGTGTTTGGTAATAATCCGAGGTTGACTAGGCTGTCGCAGAAAAGTTGAAGGCAGCTAACTGGTCGCGCGCAGCCTTGTGTGTGGCGTTAGTGGTGTGGCTGGTTGATCATGCGCCACATGTTACTGCCTGATCGATCGTACAAGAGGTTCTAAGAGTAAGCACATGTAGTCATCGTTCTTCTTTCATCACATACACATACAATTTTCTACAACGTCTGATTTATCTGCGCAGTCTAGTCCTCCTCCTCCTAGTCTTCTCGTTTCCCCCCGTATCTGCTTGCAGTGATATCCGGTACTACAACAGCTAGAGAGTGCATCTATCTACTCAATACATGTATTAACACATAGACAGATGTCTGGGAAAGATGAGCCTTGCTATATCAATGCGCTCTCACCCGAGCTTATTGATAACATCCTCATACATGTCGACTCGATACGTACGCTGAGCAACATCTTCGTCGTCTCTCGCTTCATCCATCAGTGTTTCACGGCGCGGCGGGAAGCTCTCATACTAGGTGTGCTGCAAAATGAGCTAGGCCCAGTCTTGGCCGACGCCCAATTTCTCCCTCTCTTCCCCCCTGCGACGCATTATGACATGCACGAGGATAGTCTTTCCTACCAGGAGCATGTGTACGCCATGGCTCCCGTGTACGAGGACCTCCTGTCGCGCGGTGGCGATGATGAGAATGCGGACTCTGCTTCGCTGACCGAACTGTGCCGTACCCTCCACGAGATGAATTTCATGACGGATATCTGCATGGAGATGCAGAGGGAGCGGTTCCGGATATATGGGCTGAGCATGGTGCCAGCACCCTCGCGTTCGGAGCGGCTGCGAGTGCTCCGGGCCTTGTACCGACGCCAGATCATCTTCAATATGTGGGCGATGGGCCGACGCGCGCTCGCGTGGGGTGATGCGGACAACGCGGCCCTCATCAACTCCAACGACAGCGCGGGAGAGAGCCTGGGCCTGCTGGCGCCTCTGCAGTCATGGGAGATGCAGCAGGTGGACGACGTCAACCAGATCGTCATACACGTCTGTCTGTCCCTCTGCGCCGCGGGCCTTGACCAGGGGCAGCCAATCGATGAGGACTTATTCGACGAGATGTGCGTACACACCAACGTCCTGGTCCAGTTCATGTGGGAGCACCCAGCCCTTTCGGAAGGTTTGCCCATGGTCGTGCCGATATCAAGTGACTCCGGCCCCGACGGCCTGTGGAACTACTACGGCCTTTCCAGGACGTACAAACTGTCCTACCTCGCGTGGCCCTGGTGGGAACAATGGATCGGCAGGGGCCCGGTGGACGCGCAAGAAGACGAGGGCGGGCAGGGTGAAGGCAACACTAGAGGGAGGCTTGACTTCACTGTCGACCGAGTACACCTGGTCCCTTTTGCCTGGGCGGACGCGTTAGGGGGCCGAATCGTCAACTGCTTTGGTGAAGTCCTCTGCGAGGGGATTTCCGAGGCAGCGGCCGAGTCTGAATACGAGCTTCGCAGTCGTTCTTCTTCCATTGAACTGTGGTCAGCAGTCGGGTTTTCCTTGTGGGACCGCCAACGGGTCGAGACGCTGAAGGGGCTGAGCCAACTTGGTGAATTCCATACAGGGTGGATTCTACGTTGGCATGTTGTTCCGCGATGATTGAGCCGGAGTTCCTCGATCGTACATGACAGGCCGCAGTTTGTTTCCTCCCTGTCCTTGAAGCCGATGTGCTGGTTGAGTCGGGCGTGAAAGAGGCCAGTTCACCTTGGTCTCTGGCAGTAACTATCACACGGGACAGTGAATTACTGGAGTCGGGAGTGAGCAAGACCCTTTTCACATCGAATCGTTCCCTAGTGATGATCACAGGCTGTCTGGGCTGTTTTCCCTCCCTCCCTCCCTCTCTCTCTCTCTCTTCTCTTTTCTCTTTTCTTCTCTTCTGTTCTATTCGTCTCTTCTTCTTCTATTCCTCGCCCTTCCCCCTTCCTCCTTCCCCTCCATCTCTCTACATATCTTTGCTCACTACTTTCCGCCGTTCACGGCCCAGGCGCCCACGCCAGAAAGAAGGATGAGCCAATACATTTCCCTTTCCTTTGAAGAGTGGATAGTTGAAGCTGAAGAGAGGGATGACCTAAACAAATGTCGGGAAATGCATGGATCCAACTGTTGGAAGGCACTCCAAATCACATGATCTGGATATCCATCTCTCGGAGCCGTCTATGTCCTGGTCCTAGTTGGCGCTGTTCGAAACCAAGGTACAGCAATTCTTCATTTGTCAGGAATGCGACGGAGCATACTCAGTACAGCTACATCCATGCAATGAACCTGATGATGGCCCAAAGGATAGAAAAGTCCCATGCGTCCGATGTAGTGTAGACCCGATGAATTCTACAGCTGCTTCAAATTTGATGCCATGGCTCCATTGCAGCTTCTTGTCAATCATCCCTATAGGGTAAGCAGTTGACCACTATGTTGGTGGCGAGCGGCAACGAACTAAATGCTAACGTCTCCATCGTCATCCGAACTCCACTTACTCTGCTCTTACATCCAAAGAGCTCCTTTCCCCTCCTGCCCTTGGTTTTTCCTTTCATTATTTTGTGAGAATAAACTCGATAAGAATCTTTTGCATTCAGACACCATGGACAAGGAAACCGACCGCTTCCCTCTACACACGGCAGCGCGACTGGGCCAAGGTAAGAACTGACTGACCTGGGAGACTTCATTCACCATGACAAACATAGATCCCCCTCCCCCCCACTAAAACACCACGGACAGTGAGCGTTGCCGAAGGTCTGCTCAAGGTAAAGAGAAATCATTCACCAAACCCTCACCAGAGATTGGGACGAGCGTATGCACGAAACAATAAGACCGGATGCTGAATCTCATCGCAGACCGATCCCAAGCTTTCCAAGCGCAAAGACGACGATGACCGATACCCCATTCACTGGGCCGCCTCGTCCAACAGTCTCGACATTGTCAACCTTCTGGCCGATCAGAAAGGCTTCGATCCAGACGTCCAGGTAACCTCGATCAACGCCCACTGCGCCCGCTCTCTCTCTCTCTCTCACCATATAGTCGTTGACCGATCATCAATATCGCTACAGGATGGAAGCGGCTGGACCCCCCTCATGATTGCCGCCAGCGTCCCCGACAGCGAACCTGTTCTCAAGCTCCTCCTCCAGAGGGGAGCAGATGTGAATGAAAAGAGTTGAGTTCCCCCCGTCCCCCCCCAGTTATACCCTCCCTCCTTTGTCCTAGATATGTACACATAAAACATGATGGTAATGTTAACGACTGTGGGGGGAAAAAAAGACAACACCGGAAATGTCGGTTGATCTCCTTTCTCCAGCCCATTGCCCAGATCCCCTGGCTCATGATATCCCAGTCGGCCCTGCATTTTGTTGCCTCGAAGAAGGACCTCGACACCGCCCGCCTTCTGATAGAGAACAAGGCTTCGACGCGCGTCCGCAACAAGAGGGGCCAGTACGCCATCCACCGCGCCGCCGCCGTCGGCTCCCAGCCCCTGGTGTCGCTCCTCTTGCGCAACCGGAGCCCTATTGATGCCACCGACGCAGATGGGTACACACCTCTCCACCACGCTATTGCCGAGGGTCATGGTGAGAATACTATCAGTCTTTCTTTTTTCTTCCCGTTCCGTTCGCATATATTCATGTGCTGATGGATTTTTCCCCTGCAGGAGACGTTGCCATCCTCCTACTCAAAGAAGGAGCCGACCATACCCTCAAGACCAGCGAAGACCAGCTCGCTATTGATCTGGCTCCAGACAAGGATGTATGCTTTGCCTCTTCCCCCTTTCTATCTCTACGCAACGCTAATCAACTTCTCAAGGTACGACGATACATTATACAGGGTGCTGAAAGGGAGGGAATAGATTTATCAGAATAGTTTTTCGTCTTGTTTTGTCTCTTGGGTAATAACGATAGAGAGAGAAGGGGGCAAAAAAAATAGAAAGGAAAAAAATGTAAATAGTGCAGAAAGAAGAAAAAGAAAGAAAAATTCCCAACGCTGTGTTTTTACATCATTTGACCGTCCGTTCCACCAACTCGCGATACATTTCCTTGACATCCTGCACATCGGCCTTGAGCTCCTCCACCATCTCGCTCTTCTCGCCCAGCAGCTCAAGGGTAGTCTGGTAGCGGGCGTTGACCTCTTCGAGCTGCCTCTGGGCGTCGTCGGCCTTTCTGGACGCCGCCTTGGCGGCCTCCACGTCCCTCATGAGCGAGAGTATGTCGGACCGCGCCTCGTCCCTCTGGCTGCACACGCGCGCCATCTCCTCCTTTGCCGCCACCTTCTCGGCCTCGAGCCGGCGGATGGCTGCGCTCATGCGCTCCACCAGCTGCACTGACGGCCCGGCCCCGACGGTCGAGACCGAGACCATGTCCTGCGCCACGTTGCGCGGCGAGAACGGCACCGGGCCCTCTCCCGCACCGGCGGCACCTGCACCGGCAGCGGCCGACTCGTCCCGCTCGGCCAGGGAGGGAGGCGACATGAGGTCTAGCCCGTCGCTGGGCGGCGGCTCGAACGGCGAGAAGGGCATGGGCGGCACGCCCGAGCCCGCGGCCGCACCGGACCCCGTGGTGGAGAACGTGCCCGTCCGCCGGAGTGACGGCTGGCTCGGCAGTCGTCGGATGCTGCCGAGGTCGCCGGGGCTGTCGGGTATGCTGCCCGAGACGGGCGTGCGGCGCGACAGCGGCTTGTTGAAGATCTGCAGGCCCGCGAGTTCGGAGCTGAAGTTGCGCGGCACCGATAGCAGCGGCGAGTCCGGCCGACTCTGGTTGCGCGGCGATGGCATCGCGGGAACGTCGTCCGCCCACCCTCCCCGCCGGTACGCATCGTTCTGCTGCTGCATCTCCCGCGCTGCTGCTCGCTGCATCTTGTCCAGGTCGGCGCGGGCCTGCTCCAGGGCCGTCTCCGTCGTCTTGGCCGACATCCGCAGGGCGGCGAGCTGCTCGCGGCACGTCTCAAGTTCTCGCCTGGCCGTCTCCAGTTCCGGCTTGACGTCTTGCAGCTCATCCTCTAGACCGCGGCATCGGCTTGCCTATGCGACAACTTAGATATACAGTCCACCCACACTGCCATGTGCTCTGTAGATAGGAGCAGGGAAAAAGAGGGGAAACCCAACCCCCCCCCCCCCCAAAAAAAAAAAAAAAAAAAAAAAACATTAAAAGCATGATTCCTTTAAAAGGTCATGACCATACATAATACTATATAAAAATAGTAAGAGTCCCCCCCCAAAAAAAAAAAAAAAAAAAAAAACTTACAGCTTCTCGTGCCTTTTTGCGCATTTCCGACTCTCGCCTCTGTGCCTCATCCTTCTCCTTTTCGAGGCTAGCCACCTTTGCGAGGAGAGAGGCTTCGATGCCCTGCCAGTTGTCGCTGGCGGTAGCGTACTGCGACTGGAGCGTCTCGATCTGCCGCAGCAGCTTGACCTGGGCCTCGCCGCCGGAGCCGGACGAGGCCTCCTCTGCGACGGACCGCATGGCCTCGAGCTTGCCCTCCATCACCTTGACCTCTGCTCTGAGGTCGGCTTCGACGGTGCGGCCCCGCTCGGTGGCGCGGGCGAGCCTCTCGGTCCACTCGAGGCCCTCGAGGCGCGCCTTGTCCCGGAGCGAGTCCCTCTCGGCTTCGAGGGCGGCGACCTTGTCCTCGAGCTCTCTCTGACGGGCCTTCTCGGCGGCCACGGCCTTGGCGTGCGCGTCCGCGCTGGCGGCGGCGGCCTTGTCCGCCTTGGCGCGGAGGTCCTGCTCGAGCCTGCGCATGGCGTCGTCCCTGACGGCGCGCTCCTTCTTGAGGCCGTCAATCTCGCGCTGCAGCGATGCCGTCGCCTTGCGCGCCTCCTCCTGCCTCTTCTCTTTCTCCTCATCACCTTCGAGCCGGCTGCGCAGCGCGTCGGCCTCCGAGGCGGCCTTGTCCTTGGCTCTCCTCAGGTCTTCGACCTGCTTGTCCTTGTCGGCCATCTGCAGCCGCAGCCGCTTGACGGTGGCGCGGAACGTCTGCTCCGAGCTCGACAGCTTCTGCCCTTCCTCCATCAGCAGCGCAATCTTCTCATCCTTCTCGGCCAGCTTGCGCTCCGCGCTGCCAGGAGGCGCCGCCGACGCCGCCTTCTTGGCCGCGTCCGCGGCGTTTCTGGACAGGTACTTCAGCTTGGACTGCAGCGAGTCTATGCGCTCGACGTACTCCTGGATCTCCTCCTGCTGCCGCGCCTTGATCTCGTCCATGTCCTTGGCCAGTTCCGATATATGGCTCTGGGGTGCGGCAGTGGTGGCGGCAGCGACAGTCGGTCTCGTCGCTGCGTCGCCGTCATCTGCCGCGTCCTTCTTCTCGTCGGGTGCGGCCGGCTGTGGCGATTCCGATTTCGGTCCGGCCGATACATCTTGCCCAGGGGGCGCGGGACTGTCGCCCTTTTCTGCTGCCGCCGGCGCCGCCTGCGTAGCGGCCTCTTCGGGCGGGGTGTCCGTCTTGGCCGCCGGCTCGTTCTCCCCGTTGTGCGTGCTGTCGATCGAGGGCCGCTCCGTGGACGGTCTGTCGATCGAGGGCCTGTCCATCGACGGTCTGCTGTCAAACGAGCTCCTGGGCGACGCACTGTTGCCTTGTCCAGACTTGGCGGCCATGGCTTTGGCCAGCCTGGCCTGTAGGCGGTCGTTGGGGTTCCCCCGAGGCTTGGACGAGGACCGTGTATTGGCTGCCGTGCGCGTCCGTGGTTAGCAAGGGTCCTACGACGTCCGTGTCATGTGAAGACGTACCCGACTTTGCCGCCGCCGCTGCCGTTGCCGTCATGGGAGCCTGCGATTGTGGCTGCGGCTGCGGTTGTGGCTTCTTCTTGGGCGCGGGACTGGACGTCCAGCCGTCGCCATCGTCATCGTCGGCTCCTGCAGCGCCCTCGGACAGCATGTTGTCGAGGCGAGACTCTACGCCTGCGACGGCCGAGGTGAGGAATGAGCCCCATCTGGAGGCCGACGGCTTGCCAGGCGCGGCCATGGTGGCGGGGTCCGGTCAGATCGAGGGAGTGCAGGCCGGAATGGGCCGAAGCTGCTGACCCGTCAGGGAAGAGAGAGTGGTGGAGGGAGATGAGATAGAACAAAACGGGTCGTGCGTGTTGTATTCTTCCTCGTTGGCGACGACGGCGTTGCGTCGAAGCTCGGCACGTTTGTTGGGCGGTTGGCCACATTGTACGAAGTAGGAATAAATAATATATAAATCATGCTGTTATTAAAGCAAAAATCATTGGCATCTCGGCCGAGGGACGTATAGTGGTGGATCCCCGCTGTAGGACAGATACTAAGCCTCTAAAACTCTGATACGAGGTCCCTGTAATTCCTGTCGGGGATCGCGCTCTCTGGTACTTCCTCGTTGCGTGCTTCTCCTCTAATCTGTACCCTGGCTGGTATCGATACTGCAACCACGAGAGGCTCTCTTCGTCACGTCTATCGAGCCCCCTGCATTTGGTTGATCATTTTCAATATTTCCTCGTCATCCACCCGTAGAGGGAGCACAGGAGGGGGTACCAAGACTGTCACAAAGGTTCCCCCTAGAAAGGCCATTCATTTACTGGTGAAGAGGAAAGAGAAGAGAAGAAGAGAGCGTATGTTGCCTCATGCGTCCCAACACCAACTCTACTAGGCAAATAATACTAGTAGCATCTCCCGTCTCTCCTTCGTCACCGAAAAAAAAAAAAATCTCCATGTCGTCCGTCGGTAGGGGTATCGAATTGGCAGAAAAGAAAAAAACACAAAAAACTGACGGTTTTATCTTCTTTGCAGTCAAATGAGATGGGACAGATGTCGAAAGAAGAAGAGAGAAACGGGAGGAGAACGGTCCACCCCATCATCATCCAGAGAGAGATACCACCATTGAAACCAAAGTTAACACCAGAGATGCTACCGCATAGATCATAAGACAAAAACCAGACGATCGCTCTCCTCGTCGAGCCGCCCGCTCAGCTGAGAGTGAAAGAGCATGATTCTGGACAGACAGGCATGAAAACACACACTCCCTAAGCCTGAGAACAATGCCGTATTCCCCCCCCCCCTTTTTTTTTTTTATAGCCCCTCTCGTATCCTTTTCCTCGAACCTCTCAACCGGCCAACTTCTTCCACCAACTGGTCTTAGGCGTCGTAGCAGTCTCCGGCGGGGCGAGGACCGAGTTGTGACGGCTTCCGTGTCCATGTCTCTCGTCGCTACCGTCCGAAGCAGCCATGCGTCTCTCGCGTTCCCTCTCCTCGCGCCGCCTCCTCCGTCGCTGATCGTCCGTCTCGTCGGCCGTCATCTCCGCTCCGGAGGCGCGGCCCTTCTTCCGACTCCGACGCGCCTCGCGACGAGCCTGCTCGTCCACGCCCTGCTGGTCTGCCGGCGGGGGCGGCGCGTCAGAGTGATCCTTGACCCACGTGGACGTCCCCGACACAGGCCAAGCCGACGAGCTCTCCCGCTCGGAGTGGTGTCGGCGTTGCTTCCGTGGTGGGGCCTCGTCGACCGAGGCATCTGTGGCGCGTCGGTTCAGCCTCTCGGTAGGCCGTACTGGGTCGCCTTCTTTGGCGGCCCGCCGGGCGTCTCGCTTGCGCCGGCGCTCCGCCTCATCATCTGACGGGTCGACCTGGTGAGGCTGGGATCGGCGAGGGCGCTCTCGCTTGGAGGTTCGGCGCGCGGCTTCGTCTGCCTCCTCAGCAGCAGCAGCAGCAGCCTCCCTCTCCTTGCGGATACGGCGCCGCTCAGCCCTACGTGCCTCCCTGTCTTCTTCTTCGGCACGCTGCTGCTCTTCACGTTGGCGCGCGGCGCGGCGCTCGGCGCGGCGCGCCTCCCGGTCCGCATCTTCATCTCCTTTGCGCCGGCGAGCACGGTGTCTCTCCTTATCCTTGCGGGCCTCTGCTGCCTCCTCGGCCGCCGCCGCCGCAGCCTCGCGCTCTGCTCGCTTAGCGCGGCGCGCTGCCCGTCGTGCCTCTCTCTCGGGATCCGCCATGGGCACGTCGCCGTCCGTGACGGCACCCCTGCCCTCGTCGTCTGTCGTGGTGTACGTGTTGCGGCGCTTGACGGGCTCGACACGTTCCGCCTTGGGCGTCATGAAACCGCTGAACAGGCCCGAGATGACGCCCTTCCTCGTTGTGGACGTGCCGCGCTTCGAAGGTGTGCCGTTGGAGCCGGGCGCATCCGTCATGATGACGTCTTCGTCCTCCACCAATGTGGCGCGCCGCGAGCGTCGGCGTTCAGACGTCGGGGCGCGGCCTTCGGCCTCGGCTATCAGCCCCTCCTCGTCACCGTGGTGAGACCTACGAGGCTTGGAGCTCTTGCTCGACATCTTGTCGGCGCCCACACCCAGGATCTTGGCAGCCTTGGATGACATCTCGGGGTGCGATTCCTCGGGCGGCGGGGAGACGAGGCCGTGTGCGTCCACCGAGGCCCGGCGCGACGATCGGCCATTTGTGCTGGCCCGCTTCTCCCTCGTCGGCATGGTCCTCGAGACGGGCGGCGTGCTGCTGAAAATGCCAGACTTGCGGCTGCGCCTCTCAGACTTGTCGACCTTCTCAGCCGAGCGCTCCGCCTTGTCAGAGCTGGACCCCTTGGACGAGCCGCTCTTCTTCTCCTCCTCCTTGTCGACCGATCGCTTTGAGGACCTCTCCTTTTCAGCCTTGGATCGCGACGACGACTTTTTCTCCCTCTCCTTCTCTCTTTCCTTTTCCCTCTCCCTCTCCTTCTCCTTCTCCCTCTCCCTTTCCCTCTCCTTCTCCCTCTCCTTCTCCCTTTCCCTCTCCTTCTCCCTCTCCTTCTCCCTCTCCTTCTCCCTCTCCCTCTCCTTCTCCTTCTCCTTCTCCCTCTCCTTCTCCCTCTCCCGGTGTCGCTCAGCACGCTCACGCTCGGCACGCTCACGCTCGGCACGCTCAGCACGATCGGCGCGGTCCCTGGCCCTCTTCTCCTCCTTCTTTTCTTCTTCCTTGGCGGCTCCAGATGCCGTCCATGCTCCCCACGATGAGCTACCGTCGCGATTGACCTTGGGTCGATCCTTCCGGGACGATGACTTGGGCTCGGGGGGCGGGGATGGGGGAGCGTCAGGGACGGCCGGCGGAGGCTGGGGTACGGGTGGAGGCGCAGCATCCGCAGCCTTGGACTTGCTCTTTTTGCTGCTGGTCTTTCTCTCCTTCTTGGGAGATGGAGCCGTCATGTCGGGCACGGGCTCGTCGTCGTCAAGCTCCTCGGGGAACGTTCCAGGTATCTCGGAATCCTTCTTCTTCTTCCTGGAGGATGGCGGGGGCACAGGCAGTGGCTCCTCCTTGATGACGGGCTCTGGGGGCGGCGGGGGTGGTGGCGGGGGTGCCTCGACGACGGGGACCGACTTGGACTTCTTGGACTTCTTCAACGACTTCTCCTCCACCGGCGGCGGCGGCGAGACCGGCGGCTCGGGCGGTGGGGATGGCGGGGCGGCAACTGGCTCGGGCTCGGGTTCATCTAGCGGGGGTGGAACCGCCTCGAACGTCTTGAGCCTTTCGGCGATCTTGCCACCAAACGACTTTCGCGATAAGCCCAGGAACCCATCATTGTTTGATGGTGTCGTGTCCTCCGGGGGAGTTTCTATGAACGGGATGAGTCAGTAGCCAATTTCCTGAAAATCGTACCAGCACCAGGATTGTTCAGAGTTGTGAGTGGGCGCGCGTCGCACACACGAGATTCAAGTCAATCCCATCATAGTTAGCGTGATACCGGGGGGGGTTCGGTCTCATGCTCAGCCGTTCTGCACATCGGATTGCACTGTGCTATCGTTTGCGAGGGAATCGAGGGGAGAGATGTATGACCAAAAAAAAGATGAACAGGAAGGAAGAAGGGAGGGGGGGGACGGGGTAAAGACAGTAAGCGCAGTGAGAAAAAGAAGACGACAAGGTCAAAACACATACCCTTCTTCTTCTTGCTTCCAAGGCCCCAAAAGCTGAAAGCATCATTCGTGATCTTGGGCTTGCGGCCCTCATCCACCTCGGCCAGTAATCTGTCCACCTCAGCGGGATCCAGCTCCGGCTCCGGTTCGGCCTCGGGCTCTGGTTCCGGTACCGGTTCAGGTTCCGGCTCCGGCTCTGGTTCCGGCTCTGGTTCCGGCTCTGGCTCTGGTTCCGGCTCCGGTTCCTTCTCCTTGGTCTTTTTCTTATCCTTGGAGGACGACTTCTTCTCCTTCTCTTTCTTTTTTTCCTTCTCCTTCTCCTTCTCCCTTTCCTTTTCCGCCTTCCTGGCCTCCTTGGCCTCCTTGGCCTCCTTAGCGGCTTGCTCCTCGGCTTCTTTGGCAGCAGCAGCAGCAGCAGCAGCTTCAGCAGCTTCAGCAGCTTCAGCTTCGGCCGCCTCGGCAGCGGCGGCAGCGGCGGCAGCGGCGGTGGCCTCTTCATCTACGCCACCGTCACCCCTGCTGTCAATCTTAGCCTTGAGCTCATCGTACCTAGCACGATCTGTCTTGCTCAATTTGCTGCGCTTCTCCTTCTTGGCCTCGAGGGCGGCAAACTCTTCGTCTTCGGCCGCAGCCTCAGCGGCGGCAGCCTCAGCGGCGGCATAGCCTTCTTCGGGTGCTTCGGGGGCGTCAGGCACCGGGGGGGGCACTTCTTCTCCTTCTTCCTGTACAGCAGGATCGGGGGGGGCAGGAGGGGGGGCGGCCTCGGCAGCCCTCTTGTTGGCGCGCTCCTTAAGCTCATCGTACCGGTCCCTCTCGCTCTTCTTGACCAATCGTCCCTTCTTGACCTTTTTGTCCTCCAAGGTTGCGAGCTCCGCCTCCTCTGCCGCGATCTCAGCTTCCGCTGCCTCCGCAGCAGCCTGCTCCGCAGCCTCGCGGGCGGCCTGCTCCTCCGCTTCCTTGGCTGCCCTCTCCTCAGCACGCTTGTCGGATCGTTCCTTGAGGAGGGTATGGCGATCACGCTCCGAGGCCTTGGACAGCTTGCCCTTCTTGGCTTTCTTGATTTCCAGGGCTGCTAGCTCGTCCTCTTCAGCGGCAATGATGGCCTCATCTTCGACTTCCGGAACAACGGGCTCCTCCGCAGCCGGTGGGTCAGGAGCCTGAGGCGGGACATCTTCGATAGGCGGCGGCGGCACCTCCTCCTCGGCCGTGGGGGCCTCCCTGGCTGCGGCCCGCTGATTGGCACGCTCCACGAGGACTGCGTACCGCTCCCGGTCAGCAGCTTTGGATAGCCTGCCCTTCTTGGCCTTTTTGATCTCCAGGTCGGCAAGCTCTGCCTCTTCGGCAGCAATTTCGACGTCGTTGTTGTCGTCCGGGGAAGCAGCCTCTTCGGGAGCAGGCTGTACGAGGGGTTCCGATTCCCGCTCGGCGGAGGGTTGTTCAGCAGCTTCCTTTGCTGCGGCTCGCTGATCGGCGCGCTCCTTGAGCACAGCATATCTCTCCTTATCGGAAGACTTACTCAGCTTTCCCTTCTTGGCCTTCTTGGTCTCCAGTTCAGCAAGCTCCAGTTCCTCGGCAGCGATCTCGGCGTCGCTGACTTCGGGGACAGCAGGGGTCACATCGATAGGCTCTGGCTCCGGCGCCGGTGGTTCTTCGGCCGGTTCAGGCGGCTCCTCTGGTTTATTTGCGACAGCATGCGCAGCCCGCTCTTCGGACCGGCCCTTGAGATAGTCATATCGTTCCTTGTCCGAAATTTTGACAAATTTGCCCTTCTTTTGACGCTTGGCCTCCAGGTCGGCAAGCTCCTTCTCCTCGGCGTCGATGACTGCCTGGCTGATCTCGGGCTCAGCGGGGACCGACTCAGGCTCAGGCTCAGGCTCAGGCTCAGGCTCAGGGTCAGGCTCAGGCTCTGGTTCCGGTTCCGGTTCGGCCGTGGTTTCGGGTTCCGGTGGATCGGGCACAGCGGGAGGTGCCATGGACGCAGCGATGGCTCGTTTGACGGATCGCTCCTTGAGGTACTGGTATCGCTCCTTGTCCGAAGGTTTGACGAATTTGCCCCTCTTTTGGCGCTTGGCTTCCAGGCCAGCGAGTTCGGCCTCTTCGGTGTCGATCTCGGCTTGGCCATCTCCAGACTCAGCGGGTGGTGCCTCGACAGCCGGCTCAGTTTCAGGTTCGGGTTCAGGGACAGCGACGGCGGCCTCTTCAATTTCCTTGGCTGCCTTGTCGGCCGCTCGCTTGTCAGAACGGCCCTTGAGGACCTCGTATCTTTCCCTATCGACCGACTTGTTGAGCCTACCCCTTTTAGCCTTCTTGGTCTCCAGCTCGGCAAGCTCAAGCTCCTCGGCATCGATTTCAGCTTGAGCGACCTCAGGCTCAGCTGGTGCTGCAGGCTCCGGTTCCGGTTCCACTTCCGGTTCAGCAGCAGCAGCGGCGGCGGCGGCGGCGGCGGCGGCGGCAGCCTCTTCCTCAGCGGCTTTCGCAGACTTCTCTTCGGCACGTTTGTCGGAGCGCTCCTTGAGGTAAGCGTGCCTATCCCGGTCGATGGATTTGGCAAACCTCCCCTTCTTGGCCTTCTTGATTTCCAGCTCGGCCAGCTCGGCCTCCTCAGCATCGATCGCCGCCTGGTCGTCTTCGGCGGCGGCGGGAGGCTCTGGTTCAGGCTCGGGCTCAGCAGGTGCGGGAGGAGTCGGCTCTGGCTCGGCCTCCTTGGCCGCCTTCTTGGCTGCGCGTTCGGCCATGCGGCTTTGCAGAACCTGATAGCGGTCTCTGTCGGCAGACTTGAGGAGCCGACCCTTCTTGGCCTTCTTGATTTCTAACTCAGCCAGCTCGGCCTCATCTGCCGCAGCCTCAGTATCCTCGGCCTCCTGTGCTGCAGCGTCGCTAGCATCCGGCGTGATAGGGGGCTCTTCGGGTGGCTCGGGGGCTGCAGGCACTTCTGGTTCAGGGGGGGGGGCAGCTGCCTCGGCTTCCTTGGCGGCCTTGTCCTCAGCCCTCTTTGCAGCCCGATCCAAGAGGACCTGGTACCGTTCCCGGTCAGCCGCCTTAGCCAGCCGACCCTTCTTAGCCTTCTTATTTTCCAGCTCAGCCAGCTCAGCCTCTTCACTAGCGATCGCGGCCTCCTCAGCTTCGCGGGAGGCAGCATCTGCGGCGTTCTCGACGGCGGCCGAGGGCTTTTCTGGAGCGGGAGGCTCCTCTGGAGCGGGAGGCTCTTCTGGAGCGGGAGGCTCCTCGACTGGTGGTGGTGGAGCAGCTTCCGCGGCGGCCTTCTCCTCGGCCCTCTTTGCGGCCCGGTCCAAGAGGACCTGGTATCGTTCCCGGTCAGCCGCCTTAGCCAACCTGCCCTTCTTGGCTTTTCTGATCTCTAGCTCTGCTAGTTCAGCCTCCTCCTTCTCGACCTCCATCCTTTGCGCTTCGCTAGCACCGTCGTCGTCCGGAGGGGCATCAGGGACTTCGAGTGGGATTTTGGGCTCAGGTTCTGGGGTGGCGGCGGCAGCAGCATCAGCGGCGGCCTTTGCCTCGGCCCTCTGGTTGGCTTTGGCTTTGAGCTCGTCGTATCGGTCCTTGTCAGTCTTCGTGACGAGCCTGCCCTTCTTGGCCTTCTTGGTCTCAAGAGCAGCGAGCTCTTTTTCTTCAGCGGCAACCTCAACTGCCTCTGCTTCCTGGCGTGCCTTGTCTTCGTCGACGGCCGGCTCCTCAGGCTGCGGAGGAGGTTCAGCAGCGGCAGCGGCGGCGGCAGCGGCAGCCTCCTTGGCTGCATCTTCCTCAGCCCTGGCCTCGGCATGGGCCTTGAGAATGTCGTAGCGCTCCTTGTCCTTTTTCATCAGCTTCCCACCTATCCTCTTGGCCTTTTTGGACTCGAGGGTTTCGAGCTCCTCCACTTCCGCTGCAATCTCGGCGGCCCGGGCGTCAGACTTGGCCTTCTCCTCAGCCTCGGCCTCGGCGGCGGCAGCTTCGGCAGCAGCTTGGCTGGCGGCAGCGGCTTGCTCCTCAGCTTCCTTGGCAGCCTTGTCTGCGACTCTCTTGTCGGAATTCGCCTTGAGGATCTCATAACGGTCCCTATCCTTCTTCATCGTGAGCTTGCCTTTCTTCAAAGCCTTCTTCGCCTCGAGCGCAGCCAGTTCCTCCTCCTCAGCGGCGATCTCGCGAGCCTCAGCTTCGGCCTTGGCCTTCTCCTCCGCAGTAGGCTCTGCCTTCTTGGTCCCTAGATCCCAGTCGTCGTTGCCGTCCTCTGCCCAAGAGAAGGCATCCTTATTCTCCTTCTTGCCCCAGGAGCTGAAGAAGTCGTCGCCGCCGCCGCCCGCGGTGGGGCCTTCGTCAAGCTGGATCAGGTCGTCGGTGGCCTTCTTGTCCTTGTCCTTCTTGGAGCCGCTACCCCACGAGTCCCACGGGTCGTCCTTTTGGGAGTCGTCCTGGACATCACCGAGGAGCGTGGTCTTCTTGTCAATAACCTTCTTTGCGGAACCCCAGAAGTCCCAGCCGGCACCTCCAGATCTTGCAGTGTCCTCTTTGGGTTCATCGTCGGCAAAGAGAGAGTTCTTCTTTTTGCCTGTGGCGCCCCAACCGAAGTCGTCGTCGAGGCCGGTTGCTGCCGGGGGTACGTCGTCGTAGAGGCCGCCTTTCTTGCCCTTCTTGCCCTTGTTGGCTGCGCCCCAGAAACCGTCTGTCGGGGGCGCATCAGGGGCTGCAGGGGGAGTGTCAGAGGGGCTGGCAAAGTCGTCGAGGAGGCTCCTCTTGGTGTCCTTCTTGGACCCGGGGACGAACCAGTCGTCATCGGCGGCGGCTGGCTCGTCCTTCTTTGCTCCATTCTTGTCCCAGCCCCACGAGTCGGTAGGGGCGGACCCGTCCATGGCCCCCAAAGCGACGCTGGACTTGTCGTTCCCCTTTTTACCTCCCCAGGGGTTGGAATCTTCGGCGCCAGTGGTGGCAACTTTGCTGCCACCACCCCAGCCCCAGCCGTTCCCGCCACTGGTCCAACTGGTTGCCCAGGAGCCTAAACCAATTCTCGTAGTAGTCGTACCAAGGTGGAGGCCTAATTTCGAGTCATCACCCAGCTTGATCTCCTGGAAGGTGTCGCCGGGGTCAGCCGAGGGGTCGTTGGCGACATCGGCATCGCCTTTCTTCTTGTCCTTGGCGCTGGTGAAATCTGCCCAGCCTTCTCCTCCGTCGCCGCCATCTCCATCGTTCCCGGCATCGCCGCCGCCACCACCGCCCAGACTTTCATTGTTACCGGCGTTGCCCTCGTCCTTTTTCTCCTCGCTGCCGCCGTTGTCACCGCCCCCGCCCCCGCCGAGGGGCATGGGCGTGCCGGCCGCTTTCTTCTTCTTCTTGGCGTGTTCACGGTAGCCGCCCTGCCACAGGAAGTCTACCGAGGCTCCGGGGAAAGGGTCCGGCAGTAGACAATTCTCGGTGGGGTGCGCTTTCGCTGAGGCCGAGGTGGGCTCCGGGGATGTGTCTGGGAGATGGGGACCGTTCTGACGGGCATAGTCGTCCGTTTCCGGGGGCGTCTTGCTGCTCTCATCGGGGTACTCTGGGGGTGGTTCTGGTAGCCTGTGGTCGCGAGGCTCCCGGCGAGGCCACAGCAGCGGGCTCTGAAGGGTTCGTTTCGGATTTGAGGAGAGGGAAGAAGTTGGGAGTGTGATGTGTCGAGTCTAAGTCGAAGCGAACAAGGTTAGCCCTTGAGCAAGAGACTGACGTATCTGCTATGAAATGGCAGGAGAGAGAAAGCAGGTGTGCACTGATATGACGTTTTCGCGCCTTGGAAAGTGATGGGGTTTCGGCGCGGGTAGATGTGGGAAAGAGAAGAGGAGGGAGGGGTAAAAGAGAGGTGTGGAACGATGATGATGATGATAGTAGTGGAAATTCGAAGGAACAAAAGCGAGAGGAAACGTACAGAGGGAGTAGATTTGTGCCGACAACGAAGCCAAGCTTGTGCGATCAAGCCCAGCTGTGCGCAGAGGGATCTCTCATCCCACCCAGCCCGCGAGGTAGTGTTTACTGACGACCCAGGACCGTCTGCGCTGAAGCTTTCGGTGAACACCAACACTTCGGCCGTAGCCATTGTGGAAGATGTAGCTCGTATGCTGCTGGCAAATCGGAGTCGCAATCATGGACGCTGCTGTGGGACAGAGGCTGTCGCTAACGAGGGAAGGTTCGTCGGATCGATTGTTGTGGATTGATCTTTTTTTTTCTTCTTCCGTTTGGGTTGAGGGGAAATGCGACGGTTGGCCGGGGAATTTCAGCTAGAAGAGGCCAGCCCCGTCGGCTGTGTCGTGAATAATTGGTAGGTGGGTTTCTGGTTATGCGCTGTGTGCGAGACCGGAATCTGCGTTGAAGCAAAATAAAACACCAATCGAGAACCTCACAGAAGTCGGCAACGATTTTTCTTTTTCTCGAGCCCTTCCTTTGGAGGTCAGGACAGAAAGCTGACGACCCTGCCACCTTATTTTTTTTAAACCCCAAAGAGAAGAAGTGTCAAAGAGAGAATAATAAGTATGATGTCGGCGACAATCCCAGGGCCCCCGGTCCGTTAATATGATCCTTGTCCCGTCTCTGGCGTCACTGTAATGGACGACTTTTGCTGGTCTAACCCCCGCACGCCCGAATCAGAAACTAGGAGCGTGTTGCAGTTGTGCAGTTCACGTACGTACGATGTAGGGGCGTGATGGCAATGAGACAAATCAAAGGGGTCCCTTTCTTTGGCCTCTTCCCCCCCCCTAGTTAATCGAAGAATACCACCACACAAGGGAGAAAACGGAGGGTGACAGTATTCCCCCGAGTTGACCAATGATTGCTCACTTGGCCTTCTTCACTCTGTAAAGGGATAGTCGACGACCCCTCCGGGGCTAGAAAAAAAGGGTAGAGAGGAAGGGAAAAAAAAAAGCTGGGAACCAGCAGGATTGACGAGGGGTAACGAACAAACAACAATATACCCGGTTCACACGCACAGAGAGGGAGAAAGTGTGTGAGCAGGAAAGAAAGAAAGAAAAAGAAATGATCGGGTAAGAAGAAGAAGGAAAATTCTCGTCTTGTTCATCACCAAACCCCCCCCCTCTTGTGATGATGTGACTGACTTCTCAGGATACTACGACGGCGTAGTACGAGTATTATTACTGGTAGTAAAGAGGCGCGGCAATGATCATAGGATGTGGGAGACCCCAGCACTTTAATAAGGCCCACCTATCGGGTGGTCAAGTGTTTAAGTGGTCGAGTCGATCGAATGGTGGTCCGAGACGATGGATGTCCTCTTTCTAGTAAGAAGCAGAGGCACTCGCTGGCATCGTTCCATCTCTCCATCCACCTACTCGGTCATATGTATTATTATTACTGCTCCTCCTCCGTGCTCCGTACTAGCTGGTCAGTCATGAACAAGTACGTGGTAGAAAGTACGAGTAGTAAGTAGCATTGATACCTGATGGTCCATAAGGACGGCGCTGTCGTGCGTGTCCACTTTGGAAGGCCGGACCCGTCTGCCGGAGCCTGGCCTTTGCGGCCGATGGCATGAGGCGAGGTAATATCCTGCACAGGTAGGGTGGCCCAGCCGAGAGAGTGTGTGGTGTGGTGTGGTGGGTGTGGTGTGGTGGTCGCGGTCGCGGTCGTGGTCTGGCCGGTGCTCTTTTCGCTCCACGAGTATGACAAGCTTGATTGTCTCGGTTATCTTGATCGACGGGGACGGGCAGTAAGTATGTCGGCTGTGGTTGACATCTGTGCCACTACCGACAAGAGTACGAGATGTAGGGGTAGGGAAATAGGACCACTACCCGTAGGTTGCTACTACTACTGCATTCCGCCGAGATAGTACGTTGTTAAACGTGGGAAAAGAAGAAGAAAGATCAGAGGCAAGAGCGAATGCCGCCCCTGCTGTTCTAGTCATTCCGTGTAAGGAGGCTGGGGGCGGGGCAACAGCGGCAGGACCATCAATAGCAGCTGCCTCATTCACGCTGGCACACGCATGGATCACGGATGTGGACGCGAGTATTACTAGCAGCACACCGGCAGCCAGTAAACCACTAACGTCACTACAATGGTCGATATATGGTCCCTACCAACGCTCTAGCCCATGATGCGTCGTACTTTACCCGTAGGGAACTGGGATCTTCCCGCCACTCGCACCACCCGCACCACCCGTACCACCCCATGACCACCATCATATATCTATGCTGCATCCATCCGAGCACCGCAACTGGCTGCCAGTGACTGGCATCGTTATCCTATGCAACATATACCCACCACACCAACCATCATCAGCACTTTCATCGGGCAAGGCGTCCTTTCCTAGGTCCTCCCTGACCCTCCTTCGACCTCTCCCTGCTCGGCCATGCAGATGATAGTCCACCCCAAGCATGCTTCCTACGATGGCACGAGGCCACCATCCATCATTCATCACCTTGCAGCAGCTCCTCATCGGCAGCCCCTCCCTCTTGTTCAATCGTTTCTTTGGTTGATCGGGGTTGATGTGCGCGAGGCAGCGCAGCTCTTGTCCGACACGGGACCGTCATCCTGTCCTATCCATGGACCATGCCCATCCATGCACAGGCGGGAGGGAGATCTGTGGCCGTGACCGACATATGTACAGAGTATGCGTAAAGAAAGAAGAAGAACACCCCCCCAAAACGAAACTGCAGGGCCGCTGCACACTACGGGGGGGGGGGGTAGGTATTTTTGCATACGCATAGTCGTGGCCAGACCACCTCGTCCCCACTCTCTCGAGGCATATTACTTACTTTGATTCTGTAGTAGTCTCTTTATATCCCTTTGTATGGTGCTGGTAACCGCCGAAACTCGACTGCCTTACAGAAGGTGTACGGGCTGCTTTACGAATATCATTGTATCGTTTTGACGAGAAATTCTGTGCGATTGCACGTGTGTGAGTGCGTGCACCCATGTTTGTCCGTGCATCACACCTGCACACAGCCCTTATCTGGGCGGAGGACAGGGAAGGGTCGAGACAAGCAGAAGCAGTCAGTCATCTCACGCGAAAGACCTGTCCCAGAAGCAAGGTACCAGAAGATGGAGTGGCATCAGCGACAGCACAGCAAATGTACGTAATCGCGGTCGCTCTGCCACGACAACGATTCCCATACGCAGTATTACTACGCAGCATTGCTACGCAGCGAGCAGATGAAAGAGGCAAAACAAGGCCAACGAAGTGCAGGCAAGGTACTGCTACCTGCGGGGCTGGGCAGCCATGCGCCAGAGCCCATGTATCCCGTACTTGTACAGCCAGCTCTCTCCAGTCTACACATGTACGAGTAGAGCTCCGGTCTCTCGTTGCGTCGTTGCGAGCACGTCGCCCAGGCCAAGTTCAGTCCATGCCCTCGTGGTGCGACAAAAGCGAGACCACTAGCTTCCGAGTTGCACGACACCATTCGTCATTCCACGCCCAACCCCGGGAGCTGAAAGGACCTTGTAGCCATTCAAATCACTCCCCGAGCCGTTGTCGGGTTTGCCGGGTCCCTCGATTTTCTTCACCGCTCAATTGAATGTGGCTACCAGCAGCCAAGTGGCAGAATACGTGTACTTGTATGTGTTGTACGGGTACGGCGTAACACTGGTGAAAAAAAAAAATTATTCATGGGAAATGTGGATGTTTTCTTCTTCTTTGTTTTGCTTCTGCTTGCTTGCTCGCTCGCTTGTTTCATCTCCAGCCTCCTCCATGCATAGAAGACTTTGGAAGAATGAGCTGCATGGAGATGGGCCCGACATGTCGTCGTGTTGTTATTGATGCTGCTGATCAGTGTGTCATGACCGTGGCCGGCACCGGCTGCGGAATGGTACGACTGTTCAAGACTGTCCCCCGGTGGACGGGCATGGGGCCAACCGATGTGGCCCAGAGCCGATGATGGTGTTTTCCAAGATTCGATCACTAACATCGCCATTGGGGCCACCACCCGATACTTCGAAGCGGTGATATGGACACATCACGACCCTGCTACTCGACCCCGCGATCTGTCCCGGTCCATGATTCGGTCTTGTCAACTGTTGCAGAGCTTCAACTATTGACAATAGCGGTTATATTGCCACCCCAGGTCTCGCTGGCATGATTGTTCTAACCTCTTTCAACTTGACCAACTCGCCTGTATAAAAAAAATAAAAAATAAAAAAAAAAAAATAAAAAAAAGGATTCAACGAAACACGTGCGGGAAATGGCTCAAAGCCGGGCAGTGTGCCTTTCTTGGAGGACTGACCGGCTGTCAATATCGCCAAGCTCCACATTGTGGCGTCGTCCTACTCGTCCAAGTGCTGTCTAGGGCTGTCTGGGCTGGTTCTAAGGACGCGGGTTTTTCCACTCAACTGTCTATAGAGCAACCAGTCTGTCGGACCGTTCTGAGGTAGCGGGGGAGTTTCCCGAGAGCGAGAACCAACAAGACCGAGGCTATTTGTCGTGCCGTGATTCTGTTACTGCTGGTGACGGTCCGAGTCCAGGCTCCGCGATGTTAGGTCTCGTGCTGATATCAAGACTATCTAATATGATGGGACGTCCCATCTAATAGGTAATCTCCCTCCACCACTCGGCCTCTCGCCAACGGCATCTATCCCCGAATGCCCAAGTACACTCTTCCAGAGCGGCGGCATTTAGCATCGGGGTGGGTCAACATGGCACTTGCAGCCGGAACTGTGGATGTTCGGAGTCCTCCGGCCGGTTTCTCGATTATGTACAGATTACATGTACGAGTATACGAGTATATGTACTCATATTGCTCGTGCTCGTACCCGTAGATGATGATGCTCCGGTCACGACTCACAGCACAGTAATCATCTGTACAGATTGTTGCCACTGATATGACTAGTACGAGCAGTGTTACTCCGTATGAGCATCGTCGCTATCAAATCAGAGATGGAATTATTTGACGACAATGGCCGTCGCGACAGCCGGCATATGTTCAACGGCGATAGCCTTCATCCTGAGAAGGAACCGAAAGCCTGGGCGAGAAGAGAAAAAGAGATGAACCAGACAAAACGCTGTGGAGGGTCCCTGTCGGTTTTTTTTTGGCCTCCCCCCCTCTTGACGAAATCCAGTTAGGACGATACGAGGCTATTAATTAATCTTGTTTCCCTCTCATTTCTTTCCAACAGAAACAGAAGAGAGGGAGAGACCAAAGTAAGAATATGAACTGTCCAGACTGGAATACCATCAATTGGCAACTTGTTATTCATTTTCTCTCCCCTCATCCCCTCTCTTTTCCTCTTCGCGCGACGCTTGATGGTATTACACAATCTCACGCGCCCTCGTCATATCTAAACACGGCATAATCCCCCCCCGCCCTGCCTCGCTCCCTTGCCCTGTTTACCTCGCTCTCTCTCTCAGTCTCTCCATCTCTGTCTTTTTTTCCGGATACAAGTTGAAACAAATCATCTCCTTCTCTTCTCCATCCCCCTTTCCTCCTTGTTCCTCTCCCTCTCCGTCTCTTCCCAAGCTCCGCCTCCCCCCCCCCCCCCCCCCCTTTCCTCAGCAGCAGGCATGAAGAAGAGCAGAAGCAGGGTATAGCCGCCGTCGTCATCGTCATGAGAGTCCAGCGTCAAGTATCCGTCACGGTTCCCATACCGTCGCACATCCCGCCCAGCGTCGTCATCGCCACACTACAGACCATCAGCCCTGTCATCCGCAACCTGGGGACCCTCTCCCACTTCGAGGAGACCCCCGAAGGGGGCGGCCCCGTCGCCAACGACGCATTCTTCTACGGTCCATCCTCTCCCGAACCCTCCCTGACCGCAGCCGCCGAGAACAACAACAACAGCAGCAGCAGCAGCAGCAGCAGCAGCAACAGCAGCACGCCATACCATACCCCCACGAACTACAGCAGCTCCGGTCATGTCAGTAACGGAAACGAGAGCGCGGCGACGAGGTCCACCCCGGGATCCGTGACGAGTTACCAGATCTTCGAGCTCATCACCCTCGCCCCCGGCCTGACAAAGGAGGTCACGTACCCTGCCTACTTCCAGCGCGTGTGCGACGGCATCCGCGTCAGGGCCAACGGCGCCGCGGGTATAACGGGCTGGTGCGAGTTCACCGTGCGGCCGCGATACACCGATGCCAATATCAACCCCAACCCCGACAACGTCAACGTCAACGTCAACGCCAACTCCTCCCCGCCGCTCGCTTCACCAAACACGAGCACCGGCGCCAGCGCATACACGGCGGACGGAGATGACGGCTCCGCCGCCTCGCCAGAATACTCCACGCCGGACGCCTTCTCCTCGGGCACGAGTCCCCTGTCGTCGTCGTCACCGCTGGGGAACGGCAGGCCCGTACCGCCGCCGCCGCCACCCACGGACTACGACCTCCACGAGGCCATCGTCGTCGAGGCGAATTCCCTCCTCATGCCATTCGTCTGCCATACCATGCAGATCGCCCACCGAGGGTTATGCTCCAAGGTCATACAGGAGGCTGAGGATAACATCGTCCATTTCCAGGCCTGGGATCAGTCCGTCTCGTCGTCATTTGGCCAGCAATGATATCGGCTGCTCGAATCTTGACCATGCCCTTCACAATGCATCTCGATTATTCATTCACTCCTACTACTTACTACTGCTTACTACTACTACTACTACTACTATTATCACCATCACACATCATCACCATCATCACATCACCATCATCACATCATCACCATCATCACAATACTGTAAACATACACTGAACGCTGCATGTATATAATTGGGGCACAGCACATTCAACAGGCAGAGGGCGAGTTGTTACTTTTCCGTGGACTTGCTTTTTCTCAAAGAATAAAATAAAAATAAAAATAATCAATCACTTGTACGTTTCGACTACTACTGTCGGAGGGAGTATTCGTGACGTATTATCCTATCGACAATCCATCACCGCAATGTCCTCGTTTTGTAATATATTGCTACATCTTCACACACACATATCCTCCTTCTTCCTCTTCTTTCCAAGAGTTGCTCAAGACAGGTAAATCAACCCCGAAAACTTCATTACTATGTACATACATTCTAAACTACCGTCCAGTCTTACCAAATAGAGTAAATTTGAGTTTACAGAAGAAGAAGAAGAAGAAGAAGACCCCTCAAGGATGGTGAAAGGAGACAGTAGAACAACAATAAGGATAAATGAAGAAAACCCCGCTTTGGTATCATTGACCAGCTCCGTCTATTCCCAACCGTAAATCCATAAGGCGAGGGTGGTGTTTACCATGGGTCCCGTACTCGTATACTATCAAATGATCGCCAGAATCGCAAAAAGAAACAAAGCCAGATCCGGAAGAAGACCAGATAGTATATCGGATGGATATACCAACAAGACAAGAAGAAGAGAACATGTCGGACAGACACAAGAGACAGAAGACAGAGACAAAAAGAAGAAGAAGAAGAAGAAGAGTAAACAACAAGACGAGGCACTCCTCAAAAAAGAGACTCTCCTTTCAAGAGTCCCTTTAAATCTCAGAGTCATGAGAAAGCCCTCGTCCTCATTGAAAAGAGCAACAAGGCGCAGCATATAACGGCCCGGAAGGCGAGGTAGGGTATATACAATAGGCGGGGGATATAACAGAGCCGAGCGTGCGAGCCAAACAGAGAGGGGGCGGCAGTCTAGTGTGCGAGGAAGCAAACAAAGGTTGAGCGTGCGAGGGGGTGGGTGAGAAAATAAGGCATCACCTCGCTCCCATATCGCTCACGTAGCCCATCTCGCCGAAATTCTGCCCCATTCCACCCTCTCCGTACCCCGTCCCGGGTCCACTGACGTAACCTCCGTCCTCGCCGTCGTCAAAGTCGCTTGCGTCAAACGACGAACGCCCGCTGATGTCCTCGTCTATGCCGCCCATCTCGGGGCCTGCAAAGCTCATCTGCGCCAGGGCTGGGTACTGCGCGAGCAGGGCGGCGGGGAGGGCAAAGTGGCCTCCGGCGTCCATGGGGTAGCCCGTGTCCGGGTCGACGCGCATGCTCTGCGGTACCATGCTGTTGTGGTTGACGCTCTGCTGCAGCATCTGGTCGTCGGTCCACTGGCGCTGGCGCTCCAGCATCTCCTCGTCTAGCAGGGGTTTGATGCATATGCGACCGGCCTCGGAGCGGAAGTGTCGACCCAGAGCGTCTGCGCGGGCGAATCGCCGACCGCAGCCCCACTGCCCTCCGGCTTTCAGGTCGCCCTTGCAGACAAACTTCTTCTCGCCCGAGTGGAGACTCTCGTGTCGCTTCCGGTCGTGCTGGCGCGCAAACGCCTTGCTGCATACCGTGCACGCAAACGGTCGCTCGTCTGTGTGGGTCCGCAGGTGGGATCGCAGGTTGTACGCGCGCGTGAAGCGCTTCGGGCACAGGGTGCATTGGAACGTGGCTGGGTGCTTCTGCACGCGCTTGCTGGTGCCTGCATCCTGTCCCGTCTGGAACTCGGGGTCCGCCAGGCGCAGGGCGATGACGTTGTTGGGCACGGACGATGTGGATTGCCTCCGCCTGTTGGGCGACGCGCCCGAGTGAGGCGACAGGGACCGTGAGACGTCGGATCGCGGAGACGCAGCCGAGCTCGGCGAGGGCGATTGGCGATGACGGCCTGCCTGGTTCGGCCGGCCAAGCATACCGCCGGATGGGTGGAAGGGGTCCGTAACTGCGCGTTGACGACCTCTCTGACGACCTATCCCCAGACAGTTAGCAATCGGCCCGACCGCGCCATGTGCGCCGCATGTACCGTGCGCCCCTGCGGTGAGCCGCGATGGCCTGTTGACTGGTACTGACCTCGTTCGGGTGGCGTTAGGGAGGCCTGGTCAATCTGCTTGCCACCCTCGTAGCCGCCGGTGCGCGAATTCGTCGGCGCATAGTCGATGTTGATGGACGGGGGCGCCATCTGCGTCATGTCGGCGCCGCTCGATTGCGGCAGGTTGGGGAACATCTCGTTCTGGACCGGATAGGTGGAGTAGCCGGCGGACGGATCCGCGAATCCTACGCTGGGAGGGGCGAGGCCGTAGCCCCGGGCGCCCATGTCGGGTATCTGCTGAGGGTGAGCGCGGGGGCTGATGGCGGGGCTGTGAGACGGGCTACGCCCCGGGTTCACGGGACTGCCAACGTTGGGATCCGAGATGCTGAAGTTGCCGATGCCGAGGACGTCCTGGTACATGCTCCCATCCGAGGCCCTCTGGAGGGGCGAGTGGCTGGAGTCGTCGAAGGAGTCGGACGAGATGAGGTTGGGCGAGGGCGACACGGACGAGACGTCGGAATGCGCCGACGGGCTACGGCGGTGACCCTGAAACTGCGGCTGGGACCACTCGCCCATCTGGTTGGGGAGAAGGGCGGCCTCTGGGCCGAGGGAGGCATGCGACGCGTGGCTGGGATTTCTCGTGTGGTTACCGCCACCCAGGACAGGCGAGGGGAACTGGGCCTGGTGGGTGAAGGAGGGAGACTGGTGGGCCGAGCCGGGATGCTGGGCGCCGTCGGCAAAGAGGTGAGGCGGGGTGGGAGACGAGTGCTGCTGGGGCGAGGCCATGGAGCCAATGTCGTTGGGGCTGAGGCCCTGGTCAAACAGCGGTGCGCTGTACTGGTCGGGCTGGCTGGTGGGAGGCGGGAAGAGGGAGAAATCGCCGTCGTTGAGGTTGGGCGAGAGGTAGTCGCCTTGGGGCTGGGGGGGGAAGGAGACGGCCGGGTCGTGGGGTACTGCGCCGGACATTTGCTGGGTGAAGTCGGGGCTTGGATCGTAGTAGCTTGTGTTGTTGCCAAAGGCGTCAAGGTTGGGGTCGGTGCCGACGGTGTATGGCTGCTGCTGCTGGCGATGCTGCTGGTGATTGTCGAGGGCGAGGCCGAGGTCGGTGGATGGGTCTCCTCCTACCGTCTGATACGGAGCCGGGGACGGTGAGGGGGAATGGGACTGTATATGAGGAGGCTGCTGCTGCTGCTGCTGCTGATGATGATGATGGCCGACCGGGGGCGACCGGCCGCGCTGGGACTGGTGGTCCATGCCGTGGCCGGGCTCTGGACGGAGGGCAAGGCAGAAAGCCGAATCAGCCTTCTCAGGCACGGGAGCGACGGGAGTGACGGGAGTGCCAGCGCTTGGCTGCAAATCGACAGGGCTGTGTTGCGATATATCGGGAGAGGGTCCAGCGCGGAGACGGGGTTTAGGGCGACGGCGGGGAAGAGGAGGGGAGGGGTGTGTGTGTGTGTGAGTCTGTGAGAGGACGAGAGCGTGTGAGAGGGCCGCGTGGCAAGTGGGCTTGTATGTACGTGCAAGTGAGTGCGTGTAAATATAGATGTGCCCGCCGTGCGCGTGTGCGTGTGCGTGTACGAGTACGGGTATATCGAGTATATGCGTCCGGTTTGGTAGTGGTGGTGGTATGGCGAAAGGAAACAATCACCTTCGTACTCTGGGTATCGTGGTTCTGGGGTTCGGGGTTGGTCTGGCCTCGGGGTAGGATGATGACAGCTTGTCGGGGAGTGGGATGGGACCTGGAGAGGGGCACGGGGGGACTCGTGGGTGACCTTGGGTGACCTCGGGTGACTCTCAGGCGACTTCTGGGTGGTGGGTGACCTGTAGACTTTCAGGTGGGGGACCTGTAGGCGCTGCAAGCGCAGTAATGGCAGACGACGGGACAGCGGGCAGGCCACGGGCAGGCAACGGGCTCGGGGAGCGAAGTCTGACCGGGAAATCTGAAACGGGTCTGTATATGTATGTGTGTGTATGTGTGCGTATGTGTGTGTATATGTGTGTATGTGTGCGTATGTGTGTGTATGTGTGTGTGTGTACGGGTTAATATGTGCCAGGTGTGGGGAGAGAGATGAGGACAGACGGCAACAAGGTCAGGCCGTACATAACTCGTACGAGTCCTCGGATCGGTAAAATAATTATAGTAATAAGAATCATAATGCTATCATCACTCCCGCCTTAGAAGGAGAAGAAGTGAGGACCGGCAAGGAACAAGGGCCTCTGGTTAGTCTTGTCGGTGGGTGCTCCACGATGAGGCTGTGCAGTTCTGGCGGGGAGGGAACCAGCCTGTCGAATGAGCATTGAGGAGGAGACAAGGTGGGAGATTTCGGAGGGACACCTTGGCGAGGTACGAATGCTACGGGTGATGATACTACTACGAGTGCACATCACTACCTGTAGGTACGGATACCTGCTGGAGATGGGTAGATTTAGTATTAGCAGCGATGATGCTCCGTACATGTACGGGGGAGTAGTGATATATAGTAACCGATGCCCGTACGCAGAGCATCAGCTGTCTCTCCTAGTGGCCGTACTCGTACGTGTATACATGTAGGAGCGATCCCGAATGCGAGGAGACGCATAGCGATGCTGACAACGATGACGACTCACCCGTGCGAAGAGACTTTTGCCGAACAGCTCGTAGGGGCATCAAGGGAGCCCAGAGTTTTCTCCTCTCCTCCTGGTCGATGAATACCACTACTACTGCTACTACCACTACTACTGCTACTACTGCTACTACTATTGCTGCTAGTATCGACTATTACTCGTACTAGCAGTGATACTACTACTAATAGTACATATCGGTATAGTATGATTATTAGGCGCGAACCGGGATTTAGGTCGAAACCCATGCAGTTTAATCAATGCTCAATGCCCACTCATCAACCCACCTGTATTCCGGCTTCGAGAAAAGACAAGTGACGTGCCAAGGGGTTCGGGCCCGCGGTCTCCGTTTCAGCTATGTGACAACGAGTCTGCCTTGTCTCTGAGATGGGGGTTGCCTCTTTAGTGGAGACGTTGTGATTTGCCTGTACGGGTACGGATATGTATTGCATGCAATACAAGTACTCATACATGCAGCACGCGTAGTAGTAATATCAGTACTAGTCGTTGAGTATTAATAGCAATAATGTTTCTCATTCTCCCCATCTCCATCTCTCTCTCTCTCCCTCTCTCCCTCTCCCCCTCTCCCCCTCCCCGTACCTCTCTCTCTCTCCTTCTCTCTCTCTCTACTCGTATGCGTGTGTGTGTGTGTGTGTGTGTGTGTGTGCGTGTGTATGGGTGTGTATGGGTGTGTATGTGCGTGCATGTGCGAACGGATATTACCCTCAAAGTTCCCATCACCGTGCAGTCGGCCAGTTACATTCACCGGATTCCACAACGGGCCAGTCTCTCGGTACATGTATGAGTCTTTCAGGGGGGGGATAGAAGAGAGCAGGTCTTCTATGCAACTGCCCCAACCGGTTGATCTTGACAAGGGGCAGGGGCCAGCCAAGAGACCAATGAGCAGATGCTGTCATATCCCTCCGGTCGTATTACAATGATGCATGCGCAAGCAGACAGACATGTCCGTATAATGCACAGCTTAACTGTATTACAGACCAGAAAACAGCGATATCGACGGACAGCCGGACAGCGGACAGCGGACAGCGGACAGCGGACCAGGAGAAGCGTGCAGTCGGCCTAACATTTGACTATCGACTCACAAGTGACCCTCATATAACCAACCCCATCGATATACATCCATCAGCCAGCTCCCTGCGGGATGACGACGCGGACTAATTCTTCCCCCCGTGGCCATCCGTCTCCTGCCGTCTCGATCATCTCCCGTCTCACCGGTATCCCACCAAGACAGCAGAAAAGGGCAGTGAGGTGAGGGGGGAGTAACCGGTCTCGAGTTTTGCGGGATTGAATCGCGGCAGTTAGTATCTCGAGTGCCGTGCATTATGATACATGCACTTTTACTTTTACGGTACTAGATCGTAGTATTATTACTGACTAGTATCAATGGTAGCGTAATCAATCGGTTCGGCTGGCTATTATTAGCAGTGCATGTGCCTGTCCTCAAGACACGCAGACCAGAGTATCGAGTTAAGCATATAACCGCATATGTACTGCCGGTGATTGATCAGTGATCATCATGGCCTTTCACGCGTACCCGGGCTGAGTCGATGTGGCTTATAAGCCCTACATCCCCCAAAACGTTCTATTAATACAGACAGAAAGATCCATGTAGACTGTAGCGAAGCTCTCCCAGCTTGGGCTGAAGGTGATCATCAACCACCCCCCCCCCCCCCCCCCCCCCCATCCGAGCATCCGGCTTCGTAGAAGAGAGTCCCCGCTCTCTCGGGTTTAGGCCTTTGAAGGAGATCGTCCGAAGGAGTAACCTTAACAGGACCCTTGCCAGAGATCTTCGTGGCTGTGTCTGCCCAACGACGTTCCTTCTGATATCAGACTTCTTCGTACAGCAGCAACACCGCATACACAAAATCAGCATCGTCACACATGAGTGACCTCTGACATGCGCTTCGCAGCCTGAGCTAGAGGAGCGTCTCCCGTACACGCCCAGAGACCGCATGGACGAGGGTAGATCAGTCCTTTCGAGACAGAAGTCGATATGGATGGAGGCGCAGCAGCCATGGCGCCAACTCTCGGCATCGGTAATGAATTTCCAGATGGCCAAGCCGGCCTCCTCCATGACACTACGAGTGCATGTACTTGGCAAGACGTAACGGCCGCCAGAAAATATGTCTTTCCAGAAACCACGGGAGGAATCCTTATCGTACACGGCCACATCGATTCGAGACATCGGTCCCCTAGCCTCAACCGCCCCCCCCCACCCCCCGCTTCCCGTCCCCCATATAGTACATGCACGCACATCGTCACTTCGATGATATTGGCTTGTGCTAAAAATGGACGCATGTCCCGTTCCTCCATGGACTACGGAGTAGCCGCTAGTATCAGTATTTCTACGTGCCTCAGCGGGAAGCAATCACTGCTTGAAAGGAAGGGTACGTACATATAAACGGCAGGCATCAATATCGGCACTACTATTCCAGCTTTGATCTTTTTTTGGTTGGAAAGCCAAGAAAACAACCCCCCCCCCCCCCCCCCCCCCTCTCACCCCCTCCCAGCCTCGGTCGATTACGCGGCCTAAGCCGTCTTTTCTAGATATGCATATCATCGCTACCCGAATTGAAGATTCACGGGAGCTAAGATGCGGGATGTACACATGTTTCGTAGATGAAACCTGACTTCTGCCTTGTTTCCTTTTGCTTTCCATCTCAATCTATCCCTTGGTTACTAATAATAGAATTACATAGGAGCTGAGAGAGAAGAAACGTCTGATGATGTCAGATTTCCGTGGTTTCATCAAATGCCGGTAAGACGTGGCTGTTCCGAGGAGCGGAAAGAGCGGTTATGATAATACAGTATTGGATAGGAGTGTGTGATGCGTCCCATGGAAAAGTCGGGATATGCGAGCACACGTCCCACGTACTTAGATAACTTCTGATCGCTCGTAGCCGGTAGCCTTGAGAGCAGGCTTGGGCACCTCACGGTCCTTGAACTTGCTGACAAAGGGGTTGGGATCCTCGATCTGAACGAGGTTTCCGAGCGTGTGATTGACGCCCCGATGTCCGGCCTCATCGGCGCGGATGTACAAGATCAAGTGCTTCATTGTGCGGCTCCCCTCCGGCATCTTCCAGTACTGCATTCCCAGGACTGAGGTCAGCAACGTCTGGAAGAAGAGAAGAAAAGATGAAATCATAGAACCGCGAGGGGGGGGGGGGGGGAGATGGGATATGCCCACCTGGACGGCAATGTCGGGGATCTCAAACTTGGGGTCAGACCACTTGGGAAGGTGGCCCTGCTCAATCTCGTAGATGGCCCTGGTGTAGGTATGCACGGCCTCCTCCTCGAGGTAGCCAACAAATCGGTGGACGATCTTGGGCGAGAAGAGGTACGCGGCAAACAGGCTATTGAAGAAGACGCCCTGCGCACCGATGATCATCGTCTTCATGAACCAGCCAGGCTCACACATCTTGATAAAGGTCAGGAGGTGCATCCTCTCATTGTAGCTCTCCTCGAGGAGAGTCTCGATCCACCCATTGTCGCGCTTCATGCGTCGGAGACTGCTGAGGTGGCGGAGCATGCCGCCCACCATGCCCGGCACGCCGGCGATGCTCTCGAGGAACACGAATCGCACAAGCTAAGAAAACATCATGTCCGTCAATAGCGCTTTCATTCAAGACGGGCGGGAATGAAGAGGGGAAAGGAACAAGGTGGGATAAAGAGGGGAGCCATACCCATTGCGCCTCGGTAAGAGGCTTCTCAGCCTTGAGGGCCGTGGTGGGATTCCTCCTATCCACATACTGCGAGCGCTCCATCCCCGTAGCCTTGTCCATCCAGTACCGGGCAAGACGAACGATGCGCCAGGCCGCCCTGTCACCCACTGTCTCGGGCTCTCGGTGTCCCGGGGCCACGGCCGTCATCTCGTCCATTGTGTAGCCCGGGTGGGGCCATGCTGCCGGGGTGGTCTGGATGTGGGGTGTGTCCTTGGGCGGGAAGAAGTCGCGGAGCTGGATCGGGCGGGTTGTGGAGAAATTTCGGCGGGACGGCGACTGGGGTCGGCCAAACTGGCCGGTGTTGATGCCGCTGCAAGCCACCACCTCTGCCAGGCCGGAGGAAGCATATGGTGAATATGGACGAAAGTGTCGAGTCGGGGACTCTGCATGGCGAAGAGCTGCTGTCCAGGTTAACCGTGCCATTGTGTGGTGTGTTGAAGGTGCCATGGAAGGTCAATGATAATGCCCAGGACAGACTATTGTCTGAAGGTTAGGCAAGTGAGTGGTAAACCCTGTTAAAATAACTGGGGTATTTTATGAATGCTATGCCGATTCTACGCCTCTTCTCCTCCCTCTCTTTTCGCCTGGCTCTCGTGGCCCTTTAAATCCAAATGGCTCTCACACCGAGTCAGACGACAGACATCCTCGGGCTCTCAGGCTCAAAAGGCGCCTCAAAGAGAGCAAACGAGCTCACGAGAAATGACCGGGACGGCAAGACATGGAACGTGACCGCGCAGAATTCGCCAGTGCGAGCTTCTCTATGCGAAACGTAGCATAACAGCAATACTCGTACTGGCAATGAGAGTAAGCTGGGTCGGAACAGGCCGGAACCGGTAGCAAAGTTCAAGGTTTTCGGAACCATGACAAAGCCTACCAGGTTCGGCGAGCGGGTGCCGGAGATTTGTGTCATCTGGTATTCGACGATGTTGAACGGCGACCAAGATGATGATGCTTTCACCATGGACGCGGTCTTGAACGGGTCAGGGTTGTTGGTGACCTCGAGAACCGAATGCGTACGAGGTCAGCCAGTCTTCATTCCACCGCAGTGGCGACTACCAGTACCATGCTCTGGAAGCTGCACATAATGGCGGCGTGGCTCACTGTATCGAATGATACTTATGGTTACGTATCATGGACAGCGATATCATCCGTTGTCTCGCCGTAATAGAATGGCAAGATTGCAGCGGCATGCGCAACGGTAGTTACGTCGGACGGGAATCGTTGACGCATATCCTATGGGGTAGGTGCCCGACAACCCGGATACCTGGCTGGTACGGCGAGTGTCATGTCAGACGGGAATACTTGCTGTACACGTATCACGTACTGGGGAGCATAGACAAAGAGACGTAGGAGCACTCGTAAACTGCAAAGGGATGGGACAAAGGATTGGACGACTCCGGCAGAGAGAGGCGCCTATTGTGACAGTTGACTCACTACTGGAGAAGACTCTTGTCCCATATGACACAAAAGGCCGAGATTTGGTTTACTGCGCCAGTCGCTGAACCAGTGGCAGCTCACCCACCAACGCCATCCCTACATGGGAACCCCCGATGTAGGAGGCAGAAGAGAGAAGAAAGGTCGTGTTGAACTTTTGGAGCATACGGAGGTGTGGATCGGCGCCGGTGTCCGTGATGCTTGTGCATGGTGCATGGTGCAGGGGTGCGATGACGGATGGCCCGTGTGTCATGGCTTCTGGTGTCACATCTGTGACGTCCAAGAGTAGTGGGCGAGCCAAGGCAAAGGAGGGGGAGGGGCAGCTGGATTAGTCGCAGTCGTCTCCGAAATAGGCGTGGGCTTTACTGCGCGTGATATGAATGAATGGATGCCTCTTTTCAACGAGACATTTTTTCTTGTTATTGTGGGAATCTGCGCACAAAACTGCAGTGTTTGCAATATTCATATTGATATGTCGTGCAACAAGAAGGAGGGAAAGAGTTGTCATATTGACGAGTGACGTATGCTGGGGATGGACATGGAGGGGGGGGGGGGGGGGGGGG
>NW_023336192.1:60068-82902 GCF_012550715.1 Geosmithia morbida
CAATAACAGCAGGGAGCATCACCTTCAACATTTACATGTTGCTTCGGTGGCCCTGACCGAGTATGAACAAGCATACAAAAGGGCATCCATCGTAAGATTCGATTTTCCTGAGGACGGAAAGGGGAAAGGAACAGAAATATGGCAGTTTCAGTGGACAGTCTGGTCATGGAGGGTGCAGAAGTGATGCCTCGAGGTGACCGTCAGGCTTCGGCAGGCCTCTCTTCGGGCTCCTTTCAGGCCCGTTCAGGCCCGTTCAGGCCCGTTCAGGCCTTAGGCTTTAGGTTGCCGTCATCGATTCTTCCGTCGTTGATCGCCGCACTGATCATCTCCCAGGCCTCTGCGGCGTAACGGGGGCGCTTTTTTTGCCCCTAGAAGCCACCTACTGCTGCTGCCTGTCTGCTCCAGTTCCAGTCCATCCGCCATCCATGCGTTCTACCGCACTGAATTCCACTGTACAGGCACCGTTATAATCACATGTGCTATTCCCGCTGTAGTCACTGGCACACACCACTGCCACTACGATGAGAGGTTTTTAGAGGAGATAAAAAAGGATCGGAAAATTAATATTAGCCCTCGCCCTACCTCCTCCGCTCGCGGGTCTCTCATCCTCTCCTCCCCATCTTACCACCTTTCAAACTTTGACGTCCATATCCCCTCACAAACGCACCGCTCACGCTCACCTACGTCAAACGTCTCTACGAACGATTCGACTTCCCGCTGAGATCTACAGTAAAAACCTGTTCGTCTCTCCGAAATCCGCGTCTTGACATCATGCCTTCGAAACAGTGGGGTAAGCCATCTTTTTTTGTGTGCCCCAGATCAGACTTTCCCATCAATAGCGAGCGACAACAGGACGGCTAGCAGACGACAGCACATACACATATACACTCGCACACGCGCACACGCGCGCACACAGTCGTCATGTCATCAAGGCATATACGTCATGTTTTCTTCTCATGTCGCGCGACTGTGGGGTTCTTCTGCTGCGCGAATCCCTGGATACCGCACACGCCTTTCTATTGATGGGATGTATATCCGCCCTGTGCCTTGCATCTAGCTGACCGCTTTTCGTGCCATGCGTGCAGACGAGGAGGGTAGCGAGTCCGGCGACTCAGCTCCCCAGTCACCCCGTGTGGCTGCCGCCGCCACCGTCCGCCGCCGCCAGTTTGACGATGAGGAGGATGACGGCGACGTGAGTCTTTTCTGCCCCCGCCCCCGCCCCCGCCACACTAGACTCCTCCCTCACAAGGAGGAGCAGGGAAGAAGGTGAAGACAAGGACTGACATGGAGATGACTAGGTCCTCGACTCTTGGGATGCCGGCGAGGATTCCGAGGCAGAGCGCGAGAAGCAGCGCAAGGCTGCCGAGGCGAAGGCCAAGGCCGATGCCGAAGCTGCTGCCGCTAAGAAGGCCAAGGCCGAGCGTATCGCGAAGAACAAGGCTGCCAAGGCCAAAGCTGAGGCTGAAGCCGAGGCTCGGGCCCTGGCCGAACTCCAGGCCAACGCCGCCATCGCCGCCGAGACCGACAGCCAGCGTCGTGCGCGCATGGCCGCCGCCGAGAAGGAGGCCGACCTCGACCACGCCGCCGACCTGTTCGGCGAGGTGGGCATCAAGAGCGGCCGCAAGGCCCCCACCGCCGGAGTCGCCGTCCCCGTCGGGCCGAAGGACTCGGCTGGTAACACGGTCAACATTGGTGCCCTGTCCATCTTCAACCCCACCACCAAGGCCCAGTTTGAGCAGCTGCGCAACACCATCGGTCCCCTCATCGTCGCCCACTCCAAGAAGCCCCAGTACGCCCTCTTCCTTCAGGACTTCGTCAAGCAGCTCGCTTCGGAGCTTCCCAGTGACCAGGTCAAGAAAGTCGCCAGCAGCCTGACCACGCTGAGCAACGAGAAACTCAAGGCCGAGAAGGCCGCCGAAAAGGGCGGCAAGAAGAGCAAGGCTGCCAAGACCAAGACGTCCCTCGTCACCGGCCGTGCCAATCAGGATATTGGCACCTACGACGACGACGACTACGCCGACGATGACTTTATGTGAAGCGCTTGACGAGAAGAAGGAAACTCACCACCCCCTCAAAAGGTCGATTCTTCTCTTTTTTTCTTTTTTCTTCATTGTTTCGAAGCACTGCCTCCAAGACCCCACCGTCCCTTCACCATCCATTCCCCTCTTACATGGATATGGCTGGATGACACTCGGTGGGCTCACCTCCCCTTTCCAAATGGGGCCAAGTCCAAGTCAACATGCACACGTGCTGGTAGGCGAGACTTGGGCCTCGCCTTTCGCCTCCCCCATTTAGTCTATATATACCCGGGGGAAACGTGCTAAACGCCGGGGTCGTCTGCACTTTTAGAGAGTCGGGAGCCATAGATGGCGCAAGCGACCCGTTGAGTGAGAGGCATGTCGGGAGAGCGCAAAATCATCAACGACAAAGGAGAAAGAGGGGCTTATGTGCTCTCCCGCCATACAAACCGGGTCGTTTCACCTCCGGTAATATTGCGCAGCAGTGCTCATTTGCGGTCAGGAACATAAAAGGAGTCGGGATGATTTCTCGTTTTTTTTTGCTTTGTTTTGCTGTCTTTCCTGCTTTCCAAGGCCCTCATTTTGTTCATCATGAACCAATTTCGAGCGAGTCAGTTTCTAGCCCAGGTTATAATGCACATTCACAATCGATCTTGCACACATTCTCTTGATTCATCTCACCTCGTGACTCACGACCATTGTTCCAGCATGCATCACGCAAAGGCTTTTTTTACACATGAAAAAAAAACATGGGGGTATCAATTATATGTATGCTCCCCAAGTCGTCTGTGAGAGTGAAGATGTTGTGTTGACATGAACCGCCGAACGCCATGCAGAACAATCAGATATGAAGAAGAATACGCCTGATGTACTAACATAATGAAAAGAGAAGAACAAAACATAACCATCTCCTCCGTTGTAAAAGAAAAACACCCCCATTAACCCATGCGCCATGCTCCTAAGATATATTTTGAAGAAAAAGAAAGTTGGGCAGGTTGTTCTTTCGTCTATCATTTGTTTCGTTGTTGTACAAGTCGTGTCTCTGCCTTGGAACCCGTGGTGGTGAACCGAAATACAGACCAAAATCAAAAAAAGTAGAAGGGTGGTTAGAGAAATGGCAAAAAAAAAAGGGTATTAGACAACATTGCCTGCCATTCCCATGAATAAAGCATGAATAGCAAGAGACAGTGTCCAGATCCCCACCTTCTTGAACCTGCGCACTCGGCTCTGCTGGTCCTCAATGTCTCGCGCAAAGGCGTCATACGTAGCGGCTGACATGTCGTTCATCAGGCCGCAGTCGTGGACCGTCCAGCTGCCGTCAAAGTCGCTCGCGCGCTTGACGATGCGGCATGTGATAGGTATGTACGTCTTCTTGGCGTTGATGTAGGCGACAATGGGGCGGACGAGGGCCTGGTTGACGTAGGTGAGGTCCTTTGTGAAGAGGGGGACTGCGGCCTTGACGTCGTTTAGGTGAATCCTCAGGTCCATGAGGAGGTAACGGCGGTCGTGGTCATTGACCTTTTCATCCCCATCCTGGTCGTGCTCCTGTTGGTCGTGCTCCAATTGATGCTGCAGCTGATACTCGGCATCAACGTCGATTACTTCGGAAAGATGGCCAGACCGCGCTAGGTCTAGTGTTGTTATGTCGCTGGTGTTGGCGCTGTCGTCGTTGCTGATGTTGCTGTTGCTGTTGATGTTGACCTTGCGGACAAATGTGTGGCGATTGGCGATCACCACCTCCTCTAGTTGGTCGTAGAAATCAGACACGACCTTTGTGATGCTCTCATCCGACTCGGCAGGTAAGGCAATGTCGGCCACGATGTCGACGTTGCCCTCGTAGATCCAGCCAAAGGGGCCCTCGACACCGTTGTTTAGATGGTCAATCTGCAGCCCGTCGATGCGCAGCCGGCTAAACTTCTTCCACGCGTCGGCCTCGCCGAAGCCGTGCGATGCACCAGAACCCGTGACGGTACCATGGACCTGCTTCGGGTGGATGGTGAAGAGAGACCCATCGTACGAGCCAGACATGTGGTTGGCTGAAAGGAAGTCGTAGAATAGCCACTGCTTGCGAAGGCGCGGCAGCTCGCACGAGTAGATGCTCACCGAGAAGGGCCGGAAGTTGGACGGCTGGTGGATCGTCAACAACAGGTCCTCGAGCTTGAACGACTCGATTTCAAAGTCTCCGGGCTGATGAGTGTGACGGTATGAGAAGGGGTCGATCCACTCCTTTGGCCAGTGCACCGATGTCCGGTCAACGACACCACGCACGCCCTTGACCTCGACGTCTTTGAGAAGGCCCTTGCCGTTCCACCAATTGAGGGACGACAGCGTCACGTTGACCGTGGCGATGGTCACATCAAACTGCGTGTAGTTGCCGTCGTCCTCCTCGTATATCGAGTCGTCATTGTCGTTGTTGTGGGCATTTTCCCGTGCTGCCGCAACAGCCGCTGCATCCGTGGACCCCTTGCTTACAGAAGACTCCCTCTGTCCCGGTCGGCGTGAGACGAAGACGTTGCGGAAGGAAATGACGCCGTCTCCCCACTTTGGGACGATAGCCGACTCGAAGATTACGGTGATGCCGGCGGACTGCGTCAAGTAATCACCGATCCATCGCGCCAGGGTTTCTGTGATATCGCGAGTTAGTATTGTGAACAAAGAAGGCCTATCACAGAGGCGGGGCTACTCACCTTGGGCTAGGACGGTATTTATAGATAGGATGACGAGCGAGAAGAAAGTCGTCGTTCCAACCAGAACCCACAGCAGGTGACCCAGCATAACCCAGGATAAGAAGGCACCCCATTCATCGGCGTTCCACGGCCGCATGGACCGAATAGACATCCACTTAAACCGGACTTTGAGCCTCTGTCGGAAATTGGTCGCAGCAGCGAGAAGCTCCTCCTTGGATGGCCGATGTGGTATCCGCGGAAGGTACTTGGACATAGACGTCGTCAAGGACTCTGCTTCAGGTTCCGGGCTTGGCTTGCCCTCTGCAGGGGCAAGGTTAGTTTTCAACTGGGAGGGAGACCGGCCTTCGCCATCGCGTCCATGGTCTTCCGCGCCTTCTTGGTCTGGTCGTGTGCTTGGCCGAACATGTTTGCTGGATGTAGGGCCTTTCGAGGTATTACTATATGTTCGTAGCTGACGTAGGATGCGTGCCGTAGGTAGAGTTCCCGATGAGAATGAAAAGTCGTTCCGAAATATGGCTAACGGAGAGGAAAATGGCCGTTGGGCCACCGGTTGCAGGCCGCCAAGGCGCCCGCGGGTTGTGACCCCCGGTGGGAACGCCGAGAAAGAGGACGACCGGTTTACATTACAGTAGAGGTGATATGGAGTCGTTGCTGATGGAGGATGTGTTGGCTGTGAGGAAAAGAGGCGAAATGAAGGGTTGCTGAGGGTCTTCTTGGTAAGGGTTGTTGCATGGCTGGATTTCGGCAAGACGGATGCTATCAACCATGACGAAGTAGCTTTAGACATGTTTCCGGACCATGGCGCCCAAGGGTGTTTTCAGATGTGCCACCAAAAGAGAAGCTGGAAGGAAGAAGGCACAAGTCGGGACGGCGTTTGATGATGCAAAACGTAAAATTTCTCCTGAGTCACTCGACAAGGAACCAAGAGTTTAGCCACGCTGATGCAGTATACTGTATTACAGAAAAAGTTCCCCATGACGCGCACGGGAAGTGGATGCTGCTGGCTGAGTATTGGACCAATAGATAAGTTTTGATAAGATACCACAAATTTTCGACTTGGGCCTCCAGTTTAATAGTTTTAGTCGGCGGGTGGCAGAAAGTCGACGATTTTTTGAAGAAAAAAAATTGACGATATCCTTTTTCTTCCTTTATCATTGTTGCATCTTCATTTTACTCGACAACGACCCATACGGCGGAGCATCCAAATTTTCGAGTAGAATTCAAGAAGATTCTTACCCCCCAAGGCCTCCCAACTATCCGTCATGCCTGCTCCCACGGCCCTGAAGCAGGCTGAGGAAGCTCCGCTTCCGATCGAAGTCGACTCGATGATGCCCGATGGTATGAAGGCGGACCAAAAACAAAGATACCACCATACCATACGGGCTAACATGACCTACTAGACAACGGAAATGACCAGACCGATTTTGTCCTGGGATCAACCAATATGGATGCGTCCGAGATGGACGCCGTTCTTGAGCCCGTCAAAGATACCAACGAGGACATGAAGATGGATGAAGAGGGTCGTCCGCAGTTTGCACCCGCCAGGGATATCGTGGGTTTATATCCTTCGTCTCATAAGTCATATATGTGCTTCAACTAACACGGAAGAAAAAAGGACCCTGTCACGCGAGTCGAGACACGAAAGATCCCCGTGCCGCCCCATCGCATGACACCCCTCAAGCAGGCCTGGAGCTCCATCTACCCGCCGCTGGTTGAGCACTTGAAGCTTCAGTGCCGCATGAACATCAAACGGAAGACGGTTGAGCTGAGGACTTCCAAGCACACAGCCGACTCGGGAGCTCTACAGAAGGGCGAGGATTTTGTCAAGGCCTTCACGCTGGGCTTCGACGTCGACGACGCTATCGCCCTGCTCCGTCTAGACGACCTGTACATTGAGACGTTCGAGATCAAGGACGTCCGTACTATGCACGGTGACAGCCAGTCGCGCGCTATTGGTCGCATCGCCGGAAAGGATGGAAAGACCAAGTTCGCCATCGAGAACGCCAGCAGGACGAGAATCGTCCTTGCTGACGCCAAGATTCACATCCTCGGTGGTTTTAAGAACATCCACATGGCCAGAGAGTCGGTCGTCAGCCTGATTCTCGGTAAGCCGCCTGGAAAGGTGTATGGAAACCTCAGGACGGTGTCGGCGCGCATGAAGGAGCGCTTCTAGACAAAGTGACGACTCTATCAATGATGATGGGTAGCTGAAGGATATGAGGTGTTTTTTTTTTATTTCTTTGTTCTTTTTCCAACGCTGGCGTTTGGGTGGGGAGTTTTACACATACACTTGCTTCTTCCATCTGGTATCATCTGTTTTTTCAAGTAAATCGCCGGTAATGGCCAACACAAAAAGTCATTCACGAAACACAGAAATTGAAAACATGACAGCATGCTACACATGTAAAAAATGTTAAAGTCAGAATGGTGGGGGTGAAGAGGGGCAGTATATTGTGATTGCGTGCCACAAGGGTCCCACCACCAACAAACAGTCAGTACTATTATCGTACTATCATATGATAATGCCCAGCAGTACGAGAAGTAATAATAGTACCATCATCGTAGAGTTATCTCCGCGACACTAGCATTAACGCTCCTCTTCCAGTGACCACTTTCCATAAAAATCAATACTCATACACTACCGCGCCATTTCTAGTACTGATACATGTAATCTGTAGACAATGCTGAGCCACCCGTTGACTCGTACGAGGCCAATGCGGCACAGCCACAGAATCTAACGTTACTGTTCACAGTCCACGAGCTTACGCTATATGGACCGGAAGCGGTAGTAAGTATGCTTGAACAAAAGTAGGACTTCTACTATTACTGGTACGAAGAGAGGTAAAAAAGACGGGAATAGAAAAAATCATTCAAGGTAGGTCGCGACTCACGAGGTTGGATAGGGACATAGCATACGCACTTCTTAAACGTGACAAGAAATTACAATCACCGTCTGACAGGACTCCAGAGACGTGCGGCGGCTGTTTCAGTGGACTTCGGCTGTTTCAGTGGACTTCGGCTGTTGTGGGGGGTGTCAGCCGCCTGGAGGTTCACCTAGAAGCTAGAGCCTAATACTTGTGGGAGTTAGAGGGAGCCCCCTGGAACAGTTGGAAGCACGGCCAGCGGGTCTGGCGAAACGCTTAGGGGGCCGGAGTTGTCTGGGGAGCCTGGAGGGGCCCTGGCTTGCATTCGCCACACCTGAATTTAGAACTGGAGCCCCTACCAAGTAAAAAGCCCCTCCCCTCTTGAAGGGGTTCATCTACTCCCGACCTCCCACCGCAACATCATATCCTGGGTTGCACACACGAACGCTCCCTCCATTACACGCACAATCCACCCTCGGGGATAGTATTTCCAAGGGATATAACAACTCGACACAGACTGTATCTTACAACCGCCCAGCATGAAGAAGTTCGGCTTTGGCAAGAAGGGCGAGGAGGGCGAAGACGCCAACCGAGGCGCCCTCTTTGGCCGCAAGAAGTCGTCATCCTCGCAGTCCGACAACCCATATGCCAAGGGAGGAAACGACCCGTACGCCGATCCCAACTACCAGAAGATGACTCCTTATCAGAAGGCCAAGGCCGGCGTTGAACATGGCGCACCGCCCGGAGGCCCGGCTGGTGGCAGCTCGTACGGTGGACAGCCTGCCCAGCCTTCGGGCTACAGCGCCAGCCAATACGGATCAGGGGGTGGCTACGGGTCCAACCGCTACGAGAAGAGCCCAGCCCAGGACCCATACAGCTCGCCAGCTCCCGGGGCTAGAGGCCCCGGAGGGTACGGCGGCCTGGGCCGTCTGGACAGCGAGACCGACGACAACCGTGACGCGCTCTTTGCGGGGGCGCAGCAGCGTCAGGCGCAGAGGCCCGACCAAGGAGCTCCGCCGCCAGCATACTCGCAGAGCGGCAGTGGCACGGCCGCCGAAGCGGGCGGTTACGAAGGCTATGGGGAACAGCGCGAGCTGACGGCTGAGGAGGAGGAAGAGCAGGAGTACCAGGCCATCCTTGCGGAGAAGCGCAAGTTGCAGCAGGAAAGTGCAGGATCGGTGAACCGGTCGGTGCAGATGGCCAGGCAGGCCAACGAGGTCGCTCAGGCGACGCTGGCCCGTCTGGGCGCCCAGGGCGAGCGCCTTCAGAATACGGAGCAGCACCTCAACATGGCGGCGAACCAGAACAAGATTGCGCAGGACAGGGCCGCCGAGCTCAAGACACTCAACCGCAGTATGTGGGCCGTCCACGTCAGCAACCCGTTCACATCCAAGCAGCGTCAGCAGAGGGCCGATGATGAGGTGATGGCACGCCACCGCGCTGAGCGCGCCCAGCGTGAGGAGACGCGCCGCGATGCCTACCAGGCCAACCAGCGCATGGAGGGTAACTTCAAGGAGCTCAACCAGACGACCGCTCAAATGCAGCGCCAGAGGACGGGCAAAAAGGACTACGGCAAGTTCAACCTTGACGACGAGGACGACGAGGCCCGCGAGCTCGAGGACCAGATTGACGAGGGCATCGATGAGCTCGGCAACCAGGTCCGCATGATGAACATGGTTGGCCGTGCCATCGGTAGAGAGGTCGACGCCCAGAACTCACAGATTGAGCGCATCTCTGCTAAGGTAAGATTTCCACGGCATCGACGCATTACGAACTTACGGACACTGACACTTTCTTCAGAGCGACGCTGTCGACGACCAGACGAGAATGAACAGGGAGCGCCTCGCCCGTATCAAATAGAGGGAAAGCTTTGCATGTTCAAGTTTTTGGAACATATGAAACTGTCGGAAGGCCTTTCATTCAGAAGCAGCAGCGTCAATATTTTGATTTGGGATTATCATCAACCACTTTTATATTCTATCCCGGGAGTTGGGTGTCCTCTTGTTTTTAACCTCTCTGGGATACAATGTAGGCTTAGTCATATCCGAGCATTTACTTAATTGACAACTGGATACACCAAACTGTCTATTCTGTCTCTCTCATGATTCTCTCTACTATATAAGACCTACTAAAATCCGTCTGTTTCTGCCCATCGTTTTATAGAACAAGGCGAAAAGTACATGTGAAACTTAGGTATCAAGTGTGTAACGAATTAGAAATGTTACGGGAGATCCCAGCAAGCAGGAAGGAAAGACCTTTGATTATTATTGTTGATATCAAGCTCAGTAGTAAAATTGGTTTCCAACCTCGCAGCCAGCCCTCTTCTCTTTCCATCTCTTATTTCTTTATTTCTATTTTCTATTTTCCATTCTCTAGGGAGGTGCATGACAAATGCGAAGTGTAGGGTCGCTCTTGCCATAGCTGGCTGATGTAAGGTAGGCGACGCGTGAGCGCCTGCCCAGGCAAAAATTTTTTATGCAGCGCTCCTTCCCCATACACTTTCACGTGGGTTCATACTTGATAATCAAATAACACCAACATCCAATACTAGCAATGGGCCCCCGAACTAAGCCTCCGTTGAAACGGAGCAAGAAAGAAAAGAAAGATCCCAATATCATAACTTTTTCCAACGGAAAGACTCTGTCGCTGGAAGCATATCTCGCCAACCCAAAACCCAAGCCGTCGCCTGCATCTGCTCAGCCGCCTACTGAGCCGTCGTCGGCTGAGGCAACCTCAACCCTGGGCACTACTTCCAAGGATCCTGCCGAGGAGGTGAAGCTCAAGGTCAAGGAACAGGCACCTAAACGAAAATGGGACGACAGGAAAAGCAAAGACGATGAGAAGAAGAGCCACGAGGGGGTCAAGCCTAGACCTCAGAAGGACCCCAAAACCTGGCAACGGCATTGCAAACCGGAACAGAGAAACACCGATGACAAGGGCCTTCTTAAGGAACGTCAGAAGCTTCCGATTGCACAGAACCGTGGCGACATCCAAAAGGCCGTTCAAGATTCGGATGTCCTGCTCCTTGTTGGTGAGACTGGCTCAGGAAAGAGTACCCAGGTGCCCCAGTTCCTATATAAGGAGCCATGGTGCCAACGCCAAAGCGTCAAACTGGAGTCTGGAAGAGAGGTGTCAGTCGGCGGCATGATTGCCATCACGCAACCTCGCCGTGTGGCTGCTACAACATTGGCAAATCGCGTGGCACGTGAGGCAGGGACACCGCTCAAAAACGGCAGTGGTCGTCAGGAAGGGGCCGTGGGGTACTCCGTGAGATTTGATCACAACGTTCCTCGAGGGACAAGAATCAAATTTCTTACCGAGGGCATGCTGCTTCAAGAGCTTCTGCAGGACCCCAACCTGCGGGACTACAGCGCTATCATCGTCGATGAGATCCACGAGAGGAGTCTGGATGTCGACCTTCTCGTCGGCTTTCTTAAACAGATTGTGGCCAGCAACAAAGAGGGACGAGGAGGTATCCCGCTCAAGGTCATCATCATGAGTGCGACGGCTGATGTGGATGTCATCAAGGGCTTTTTCAGCGACATTTCCCCTGCGGGCCAGCAGGAGGATGCGGTTCAGGTCCTTCGGATCAAGGGACGACAGTTTCCTGTCGAGACTATCCACGAGCGGGAGCCCGTGGCAGACATCACTGATGCACTTGTGGATACTGTGATGAAGATTCACACGCAGGAGCAGTTTCCCGGCGACATTCTCGGATTCCTCGTTGGCCAGGAGGGGATTGAGGAGGCCCAGAAGTTGATTGAGGAGCGGGCATCAGCGCTCCCCTCTAATGTGCCAAAGATCAAGGTGGTGCCCTTGTTCGGGCAGATGTCCAACGAGGCGCAACGAGAAGCTTTCATGCCCGCCAAGACGCACTTCACGCGCAAGGTGGTGCTGGCGACAAACATTGCCGAAACATCAGTCACGGTACCGGGTGTCCGGTATGTAGTTGATGGCGGAAAGGCGAAGGTCAAGAAGTATCGAGCACAGCTGGGCATGGAATCACTGCTACCCAAGCCCATCTCCCAGTCGTCAGCCGTGCAGCGGAGGGGTCGAGCCGGCCGTGAGGGGCCGGGAAAGTGTTTCAGGCTATATACCGAGGAAGGGTTCAAGGGGCTTCGCGAGGTTGATGTACCCGAGATTCTGCGTACCGACGTGACTGGAGCGGTGCTTACCATGAAGGCTCGAGGCGTGCAAGACATTCTCAACTTTCCATTGATCGATTCGCCGGACCTCGAGGCAATGCAAAAAGCCATGTTGCACCTGCATTTCCTGGGGGCTGTGGACGAGAAGGGTGCCATCACGACAATGGGTGAGAAGATGGCAAGACTACCCGTCCCTGTACCTCTGGCAGCCGTGCTGTTTTGGGCTTCCAAGCCGCAATTTGACTGCGTACTTGAAGCCGTCGACATCATCTCGTGCATCACGTCTGGCGGTGACTTGTTTGTGCACCTCCAATCAGAGGAGCAGCAGGAGGAGATGGAGGAAGCGCGCAAGGAGCTCAAGCGCCGCGAGGGCGACATCATCACATATCTGACGACGATGCAGAGATACGCGTCGGAGAATGCGGACCGCACAGACTGGTGCAAGAAACGGGGCATCAACGGGCGCAATATGAAACTCGCTCTCAGCATCCGGAGGCAGCTGCGCAGCATGTGCGTCAACAATGGACTCCTCACCGAGGCGCCCCCGGCCGACCCGCAGCCGTTTGAGCCCATCTCACCAGAGAGGGCTGAGGCAGTGATCAAGTGCTTCCTTCGGGGCTTCGCCAACAAGACGGCGGTGCTGCAGCCAGACGGAAGCTACAGCACGACGGAGGGGAAGCACACAGTGTCGATACACCCGTCGAGCGTGTTGCATGGGAAGAAGAAGGAGGCCATCATGTTTCTGGAACACGTTTATACACAAAAGAATTACGGAAAGAAGGTGAGCGCCATCCAGGCGTCTTGGATTCTCGAACCATACGAGGAACGGTACAATTCATTCACGCGATAGCCAGTCTTTCTTATAGCATATAAATATCTTGATCTATGATGTGCAATAATGCACCTACTACTACTAGTCTACAGAAAACGGTGATCTTCTCTCCCTCTACAAAGCGTAGTATACATGGTAAACGATGATGAGCATGGTCTACGATTCCGACTCCCCTTCCCCGCGATTCTGAATAGCCTGCATCAGCTCGTACAGCTGGTGAACTTGCTCATCTGTAAAGGGTCAGTAATTCTGTACTGGCTGTTTTTGGGGGGGAGGACAAAATTTCGGGGAAAAAAAGAAATAAAGAACGAAAGAGAAAAATAAACTCACCACTCAACTTCTGCAGCTTTCCCTCCTCAATCTTTTCGCCCTTCCACGAGTCTCCCTCCACCTTTTGAGCGTAGAGCTGCCACTCTGTGAGAAAGCCAATCTGGAGCGACGGTTTTGTCAGCATGTCCACTTTGGACGGAGAAGGGTAAGAGAAAAGGAGAGAGAGAGGCAGAGAAAAAGGAGGAGGAGGAGGAGATGTGTTTGGAAGAGAAAAGTTGCATACCAGATGTGCGGGATTGTCAACCTTGCGATGAGCCCTGAACTCGGCCTTGATGTACTCGTCTCCCAGGAGGCGCATCTCACTGGGGAGATGCTTGCGATGGGCGCGCAGTAACCGACGGTACAGGGGGATGGGGGGGAGAAGAGCCATGGGTGTGGGACGGAGACCCCGAGGGGTAGCGGCGGCCGCTAGCCTAGTTATTGAGGGGTGCATCGTTGTTGTTTTTGGCCTTTTTCCGGAATGAGTTGAGTCGAGAGTCGTGGTGAGTGAGTGAGTGAGTGAGTGTATCTTCAGGATGAAAACCCGAGGTACCAATACACATTATGGAGGGTTGATGGCGGGCCAAATCGTACAGTATCCATGTACAGTATATGTACTGTATATCCATGTACAGGTGATGATGAGAAGAGGAGGGAACAAAGCGGTCGTACTTGCATGTTGATATATAAATATATATATGTATATGACGAGGGGAATATATCAGAGGCCTCTGTTATTGGAAAGATATCCTCCATGAATCCATCCTTGCAATATTACCACCAAGCGGTAATAGTCGCCAGCATCCCGCTCGAATTTTCGACCCCACCACAAACTTGCCTTCTCGACAGTTAGAGCCAACACCCCAAGCAGAAGGGAGGGTAAGAAGTAGGTCCTCTCCACAAAGCCCTCCATGTCATTCTCCTTTGGATTCTCAGGCGAAGACATCGACACGAGCCTGTCTCCCGAGGTTCCGGCTCCCGCTGTCCCCGTCGCCGCCGCGGCAGCGGCAAACAGTGCCTTCCCGGTCCAAGGAAAACCCCAGCTCCCGCCAACCCACCACCCGCTCCCATCGCTGCTATCTCAGCTCCCCTCCAAGATAGCCTACTCAAGTCTAGATGTAAAGATAGACGGCTCACCGTCTCCTGTGCGCATCCCCCGTAGAGAGCTGTGGGATGTGCGCGTGCAGCTGATGGCCGAGGCCGAGGGCGAGGGGGTGGAGGGACTGGGCGAGCATGATGTCAAGACGGGCGTGTACGAGGGTGGATTCAAGAGTTGGGAGAGCAGCGTCGATCTGGTCAAGGTTCTTGCCGCGCAGGACATCTCATCCACCACATCGCCCATGCGTGTCATCGAGGTATAACACACACACACACACACTCTCTCTCTCTCTCTCTCTCTCTCGTTCTCAGAGAGGAACATGTTCATACTGACTGACAGAACCAGCTTGGATGCGGAACTGCTCTCCCCTCACTCGCCATATTCCAATGGGCCATATCCTCCCGCTCACCGGCCAACTCCAATCCACACCCACTCAGCTTTGTCCTGGCCGACTACAACCCTTCTGTCCTGCAACTCGTCACCCTGCCCAACCTGATTCTCTGCTGGGCTGTCTCATGCCGTTCCACGACGCCCGCCCTGTCGGTGGCCTTTTCTGATGACGGCGACGACGGTAAAGACGGCGGGGAACTCGACCTTGACCCCCCCGTCGTCGAGGCCTTCCAGACTTTCCTGGCCGCCGCCAACATTCAGCTGTCCTTCGTGTCGGGCTCTTGGTCTCCCGAGTTTGTCCAGATCATCTACGGAGATGACACAGCAGGCAGCAGCGGCAGCAGTGGGACCAGCACGCTCATCCTGGGTGCAGAGACTATTTATTCTCCCTTCGCCCTGCGGGCATTCACGGATACCGTGCTCGACATGCTCCGACGCGAGCGTACCGCCAACGCCCAGGCTTCTGCCCTCGTTGGCGCTAAGCGCCTGTACTTTGGTGTGGGGGGGTCGCTGGATGACTTCGTTGCTGCTGCTCAGGAGAAGGGTGCTGATGTCGTCCAGCTCAGCGAGGAGGCTGAGGGTGTGAGGCGAGGGGTTGTCCGATGCTCGCTGCCCACATGACGCGGCACCGTGGGAAGAAACAAAGCAGAACAGAATATAGAGAGAAGAAAAGCTATGAACGTATCACTTTCTGCACGGTGAAATGTAGATGAGGGAAACCATAACGTGACGTGTGGTATCGATTTCTGACCCGACACCTGTGAGCTTTCAAGCTTGTGAATCATACCTCCTGTTCAGACGCCGCGAGGTATACCCGTCCTCGTAATCGAAATCCAGGGCTTGCTAAACTAGAATAATCATAAAATGTACAGTCTCATCATACAGCTGGTCGTGCTTCCTCACTTGGTTTTGCGTCCAAACTTCTCCGCACAGACAGGACAGTACCAGGTCCCGTTGGGCTCGCTCTTGAGACTAACGCATGACCAGTGGAACCACTCGTACGGGCAATCGTCGTTGTCGCATGCGACCATGTCGCCGTAGCTGACATTGTGGCATAAGCAGTACTTTTTGTCATCGCTTCCGTCCTCTTCCTCCTCCTCAACGTCCATCATGGTCTCATCCCCCTCGGTGTCCTTAGTTCCGCCTGTTGGTGTGGCCCGCGACCGACCATCGACGTCCTCGTTCTCGCTTCCGCTAACGGCATCCGACAGATCGCTATCTGCCGTTGACGCCGGCGAGTTCCTGTTTGAAGCTTTCTTCACCCGCGACAGCGAAGACTTCGGCGGCTTCTTGCGCCCGGTGCTAGAGGGTGTCCCGCGCCTCGACCCGGGGCCCGCGGTTCCCTTGACCGACGTGGCCCTAGGGCCGGCACTACCTGCTCTGACGACGCCACTCGGACTAGGAGAGGCAACACCTTTGGGTGTGCCAGGCCCCAGCGACGAGTGCCTTGCCAGGCCGCTGGATGTGGACAAGACGGGGTTGAGTCCCGAGCCTGCACGTCCTCCCCGCTTCGATGCCGGCCCTGCCGAGTTCTCCCGCTGTTGGCGGTTGACAATCATGCTGACTGCGGGGGTGGCAGGCGCCGACGAGGCATGATGCTGCTGTGTGTTCTGTTGGTTCTGTGCGTTGCGCACTTGGGCGTGGCTGGGGAGACGGGCGAGGGTCGGATTCGACGAGGTGACGGGAGGGCCGGCGGCGGCGGCAGGGCCGCTGACGCTGATGGTGCTCGCCGTGCTTATCGGCTGGACGGCCGGGGCCGCGACGTTGGCGGCGCTGGGGCGGACCAGCGAGGGTATCTCGTCGGGGTTGTTGAAGCCAGGCTCGCTGCGGTCGTAGAGTCCCTTAATCTGTATGTCGAGAGCCCGGAGATGCTTGTCCATGACAAGGGAAAGCTTCTGGGTCAGGGCAATCTTGTCCCTCTGTATCTCATCGGCACGGGCAAAATTCTCTCGGATCTGGGCGCGGAGCGTATCTTCCTTTGGATTCGGCTCGTGGCTGCCGTTTGTCTTGATCCATTTTTGGATCTTGGCATCGCGATCATCGATGATGCGCGTGCACTCGTTGAACTGGCGATCCTTTTCGGTGATTTCCTCGTGGACGAAGCGAATCTCCTCGGGGAGATTCTGTACCCGGTTGATCCAGTCATCGAGGATGACCCCGGGGTCAACACTCTCAACCTGGGGCATCCCCCTGACAAAGTCAATGGACAAGTCGTCCCTAGGCATAATGGTTATTAATATGGCGTCTTCCCTTCGATAGTATGCCGTCGAATGCAAGGGTCGTCAGAGGAACAACACAGGTTACCGCGTTGGACCGCGTTTTGTTTGCTCGGTTCTCTTCGACCAACCAGCCCACAAAGGGTGGGGAGTGGATGAAGGCGAGGAAGCGCGTAGATAGAAAGACGACAGGAACGATGCTCAAAGATGTGAAGAGGTGTGTGGGTGGTTGATAGCTGGACAAAAAAAAAGAGACCAAGTCCCCGCAGCGTGTTGAATCGCCAGGGTTAATTGGCTGCTGTCGTTGACATAAACAGGGCCAGCCAAGAAAGCCAGCTAGAGGTGAGGCCCTGCGGAGTATGGAGCAGTAATACTACTCGTAGTACTACTCGCATTATTATGCAGAGGCAATGACCCCGCCTTGGAACTCGCTGCGCTCTCGAGCCAGCCCTGTGCGCCAAGGAAAAGACACAGGAGTAGAGGGGTCAAGAGAGGCGTATATGTGGGATGCAAGGGGGAAGGCAGTATGTAATGGCAACAGACATGTATGCTGTGTAGAAGAAAATCCAGGAAAATAGACACGGGAGGAGCGCAGACAAGAGGGTGACTCGATGAATTGACGCGGCTCACCTCGATTCTGTGGATAAGAGTAATACAGAGTATCGGTAATACTCCGTACTCGTATTGCTATGTGTTAGGTAGTGCAAAAAGTGGTCTCTCTGGCTTGGCCCTGGTGGCGTGAAGGCTCTGTCTGGCTGGGAGGGGTTAATGCCTGCTCTGACAGCTGGTAGCAGGGGCCCGGGAGATGATGCCGTTGACGAGATGTCAAGAGCGATACAGATACCAGGTCAAGGTAAGGGTTTGAGTGGTGATGACGATGATAAGGAAGCTGAAGGCTAAAGAGGTTGCTTCTGAGGGTTTGACCGCTTTCTACATTCGTTTTGCCGGGTCTTTGCATCGCTCCTTCTCTCCATTTGGTCGTTTTCACGGGCAAATCATCAGTCATCAGTCATCAGTCATCAATCATCTAAAGGTTGAAGACGGTTAGCGTATCCCCGTCCCTCCGTACTTTGGTACCGTGTGCTTTGTAAATCTGTACGTACTTTTTTCCCTTTTTTTCCCCTTTTTTTTTTGGTCCATGAGTGGTAATAATAGAATGTACGAGTATCCCATGTCTACCCGTTTCTCAGGATCGACATAAACACACATCTCTTTCAACTCTCACTACCTCCCTCACACTCAACGACCTAGCATTCCGTCACTGTCGCAATACATTAATTACCGACACAAGGTTTCCACGTCACTATTATCAAGGCCATATTCACCCTCACGACCTGTCTCCCACGTATTCCTCAGCCGCCGGGTCCCTCATCATCACACAAATCTCACTAGCGACGGGTCCCGACTCAACCGGCGCATCTTGAGAGAGAGGAAGCGAACAGGCCGATCCATAGCAAACCTATCTAATACTGGTTCCTTGGTAAAGGGCGTCGCGCCTCTATCATGGACGCCGACGCGTACAGGTATCGGGCGCCAAAGCCTAACTACATGCCTCACAAGCCAGACATTGACCGCAATGAGATTGTCGAGGAGTATAGCCCGCTGGGGCTGGCGGGCGAGATGGACGACGCCAAGTTCTTTGCCAAGTGCCAGCGCTACGCCGAGAAGGCGGGCGTGACTCGACCCAAGGGATACAATGTGTCGTTCCATTGCAACCCGGAGATGGAAAAGCACCACTTTGGCCAGACGCACCCCATGAAGCCGTGGCGGCTGACCCTGTCCAAGAGTCTCATTTACTCGTACGGCATGTCGTTTGCCATGGACAACTACATCTCGCGCGCTGCCACGTACGAGGAGCTGGCATCGTTCCACTCGACCGACTACCTCGACTTCCTCGGCACGGTGCTGCCAGAGCCGGTGCCGCGCGATCTGGAGAACTCGACCCTGGACCTCAAGTTCAACCTGGGCGGATCCGACTGCCCGCTCTTCGACGGTCTGTACGACTACTGCTCGTTATCGGCGGGCGGCGCGCTGGATGCGGCGCGCAAGATCTGCTCCAAGCAGTCGGACATCGCCGTCGCCTGGGGCGGCGGGCTGCACCACGCCAAAAAAGCCGAGGCGTCGGGGTTCTGCTACATCAACGACATCGTCATCGCGATCCTGCAGCTGCTGCGGTACTATCCGCGCGTGCTGTACCTGGACATTGACGTGCACCACGGCGATGGCGTGGAGGAGGCCTTCTTCTCGACGGACCGCGTCATGACGGTGTCGTTCCACAAGTACGACCCCAACAACTTCTTCCCGGGCACGGGGTCCCTCGACGACAACGGCCCCAAGTCGGAGCACAACCCCGGGTCGCACCACGCCTTCAACGTCCCCCTCAATGATGGCATCACCGACGAGCAGTACGACAACCTCTTCAACACGGTCGTCGGCAAAATCGTCGAGAAGTTCCGCCCGGGCGCCATCGCCCTCCAGTGCGGCGCCGACTCCCTGGCCGGCGACCGTCTCGGCCGCTTCAACCTGCAGGTCCAGGGCCACGGCGCCTGCGTCGCCTTCTGCAAGCGGATGAACATACCCCTCATCCTCTTCGGCGGCGGCGGCTACACGCCCCGCAACGTCGCCCGCGCCTGGACCTACGAGACCAGCATCGCCATCAACCACAGCGCCAAGCTCGACCCCATCCTGCCCCTGCATGCCCCCTGGAGGGACCACTTCCGCCACGACACCCTCTTCCCCACCCTCGAGCAGACCCTGGGCGAACCCCGTCAGAACAGAAACACCCAGAAGCGCCTACAGGACATTGTCCAGCACGTCACGGAGCAGCTGCGGTACGTGCAGGCCGCCCCCAGCGTCCAGTTTCAGATCATACCTCCCGACCTGGCCGGTATACGGGACGATGTCGAGGAGAGGCTGAAGGAGGAGAAGGAGGAGAAGAGGGACGAAATTCGACGCGTGCGCGAGGCCGCCGTCGGGACACCCATGGAGTTTTAAGTTTTCCTCTTGATATTGAAGCCAACAAATTGTATTTTTTTTTGTGCTCTGCTCTTTTCTCGGAGCAAGGACTCCCATACTACTAGTAGTGGCGGAAACGAGCTTGGATGAAAGCACCTGCATCGACACTCTACTCAACCATTGGAGGTTCTAGAAACAAACCAATCATGACTGGACGAGATGGTTTGAAATAATATTTGATGAATTGACTTGTATGAGAATGCACAGTATACACGAGTGTCCAAGAACGAGAAAAAAGATTCATACCCTCAAGGACAAATGCATACATGCATACATACACACACACATATACATATGTATATATATATATATATATATATATATATATTCAAATATAAAATTAGAAAACCACTTTCTTGAAGAAGAAAAAAAACAAAGCAATATCCAATTTCCTTTCTTTCTTTTGCACTCCTTTAATATAACGCCATGAAGAGAGACAGATGGAATAGAAGATGATCAAGCCCGCGAGTGGATCCTACGCAGTTGGACGGAGACGAAGGCGACGAGGGTAGTGCCGATGACGAGACCCAGGGTGAGAAGCATGAGGTTGACCGGGACGGGATCCCCGCGGAAGGTGTTGTGGAAGAGGAGGTCGAGGGCGGACTGGGAGAGGTTGAGCAGGCCGGAGAGGCAGATGATGAGGCCGTAGACGGTGCCAAAGGTGCGGAAGCCAAAGACCTTGGCGGTGTAGTCGGAGACGGCGGTGTAGTAAAAGGGGCGGTAGACGACGAAGAGGAGGATGTTGGCGTAGGCGGCCCACACGTACGGCAGGACGCCGAGGACGCCGATGACGGCGGCGAAGCTGACCAGGGCGGACAGCACCGTCACGGTAGACGTGTTGTCGAGCACGATGCCGATGAGGGGGATGGCGACGAGCCCACCCACAGGCAGGGCCACGTCGAAGAAGGTGTTCACCTGCGCGGCCAACTCGCCGTCGCCCAGGAGGGACTCGTACTGCGGGTAGATGGTGGCGACGAAGTAGTTTATGCGCGTCATCTGCACGACGGTGAACAGGCAGATGAGGATGAACCAGGGCGAGGTGACCTGCTCGACGACCGTCTTGTCGTGCATGATGCCCCACACTCCAGAGGTGACGTTCTTGCGCTCCTCGGCGTCGAGCTGCTCGTCTCCCCTGGTGGATCCGAGCAGGGACTCGATCTCGTCAATCACGGTGGCCTCGTCGTTGAACCTGCGCTGACGCTGCTGGTGCTGCTGGTGCTGCTGCCGCCGCTCATCCTGCAGGAGCGCCGTCTCCTCGTTGACCTGATCGTCGTATGCCGAGGAAGAGTGGTGCTGCACCTCCTCGACCATGTCGACCAGCTCCCCGACCGTCTTGTAAGACTTGGCCGGCATGAGCGTGACCTGGGCGACGACCACAAAGGCCGGCACGACGAGGTAGACGAGGAAGAAGCGGTGGTGGTCGAACGCGCCGCGGGTGGCGTCGTACACGAGCCGGTAGATTAGGAATATCGCGCTCGAAGAGTCGAAGGCGCCCGTCAGCAGGGCCAGGATCAGGCCCGACTGCCGGGGGAAGGCGTTGGACAGCTGGAAGGACGAGATGAAGGTGAAGGGCCCGCCCAGGGCGAGGAGCAGGTACCCCAGCAGGAAGCCGTCAAACGCCAGGTGCTGGGCGTACGATAGGAGGAGGGCGCCCGAGGCGAGGAAGACGCTGCCCACCAGGCCGCAGACGCGGGGGCCGAAGCGGTCGAGGATGGCGCCCACGGGGAGGGCGGCTACGTTGGTGCCGACGGCGGCCACGGTGAACATGAGGTTGAGGTGGATCTCGACGCAGGTGCTGTTGTCGTCTCCGGGACACTGGTCGCGATATGCCCCCTCCCGCTTCAGGACCGGCTTGATGGCCGCGTAGCCGAAGACTATACCTGCGGCGAAGAGGCACCACGTTACGGCGGCGGCGATTTGTGCTGTTCGTGACACGCAGAGCGAGGTCAATATCACTCACTACTCCGCACGTAACACAGACAGGGCTCGTAGATGGATAGATGGATAGAGAGAGAGAGAGAGAGAGAGTACTTACCTATCCTCTTCCATACCGGCACCTCGAACGCACCGACGGCATCGCTCTCAACAAAGGCAGGCGGAGCTAGCACCGGAGCGTGGTCTCGGACATCAGTCGCCTTACCCAGCTCGGGCTGCGACGGGTCCCACGGCTGAGGGAGAGGGTTGAAGCTCAGTCGTCGCGGACGGTGGCCGGCATCGCTGGCTCGGCGGACATGATGGTCTGTGAGTGTTTCGATGCTGGCGACTCGATGGAAAGACATTGCTGCTGCTGCTGCTGCTGCTGCTGCTGCTGCTGCTGTTGCTGCGTCTACCAACTACAGCCTCATAAGATAATAATGACGTTGGAGGATATGTGATGATGGGTGGTTGGAGGTTTTGACGACGATGAAGTGCGGCACTGCAGCCGGACACGGCGGAATGAAGGGCTGAGGAAGGATCACAGAATTGATCGTGTGAGTGAGGGGAAAATAGGTTTACCGCATGGTGGGTGACGGAATTTATGCCATCATGTTGTCATGGGAGCTGCATACATCCTACTATACTGTACGAGTAGTGAGTGGTATTTATTAATACTACAGGTACCTAGCAATACCAAGGTACTGATGCAGATTGCAGTACGCGGGGAACAAGAAGAGAGACAGAAGATCCGAGGCCAAGACAGAAGAGAAAAAAAAAGAAGAAAAAAGAGAGTCTAGAGATGGCGGGAAAAGTGGATAGCGCTATCCTATCGGCGGGGGGGGGGGTGGGGKTGGGGKTGTTACGATGATACAGGGAAAGAAGAGGAGAAGAAAGAAGGGAAGAAAAAGAAATGCTGTATAACCTGGTGCGCCCATGTAGTAGTGACCCATGTTCGAACCTTTTTTTTTTTTTTTTTTTTTTGGAAATGCTTCTCTCTTTCTCTCTCCCTTCCCCATCTGATCTCTTCTTCGGACATGTGGTTCGTTCACTCTGATATACGCCTGTGAGAAACGCCAGATCTCAATTGATCATCTTGATTGGAGAATTACTGTAATGCCACACTGTGTCCCTCTTGAGACCACCTTATGAGCTCATGTCTCAACTGAGCCGTCCGCGGTACCATGACGGACATGCATGGACGGAGAAGGAAGAAAAAAACTTTTTCTCGTGTTTTTGCCTCTCTACTATTTCCTCCTGCATATCCATACCGGTATTTCTCATTTCCGACCTCGCTACTCTCGAGACTCTCGCAGTTTTCTAAAGGGTCTCCTCCCCCCCCCCC
>NW_023336192.1:83052-89033 GCF_012550715.1 Geosmithia morbida
TCTCTCTCTCTCTCTCTCTCTCTCTCTCTCTCTCTCTCTCTCTCTCTCTCTCTTTCGTTAAAAAAAAAAAATTTCTCTCGCAGGTTCCGACAAGGAAAAGAAGAAGGAGGAGGAGAGAAAAGAAAAAAAGAACAGGAATAAACTTCTCCGAGGATATCAGGCTTGCTTCTATACAAGCTAGTATTGCTACATATTACCTGTCGTAACTCATTCCAATATTGATACAGATACAGATTACATACAAGGTCGATTTAACATGGGAACAGGCAAGGAGATGGGGACATGGAGGCCATGACAGGCACCGCCAGTATCCATCATTCAAGTTTGCTAGGATCTCGAGCCTACTACTCACTCGTACGGTAATAAACGGCTGTCTACCTCGTCACGCGACTGTCCCGTGACGTGTGGTGTGCTGCTTGGATGGTCAAAGATTTGAGAGGCATTGCTTCGTACTTGTATGCAATGATACTTGCGCCATCCCGTCACTGCAGCAATCCTACTCGTCCATCACCTCGTCGCATACGCCAGCCAACGTCACAGCATCGGAATCCGGCAGTGCTCCGCACAGCTTCCCCGTCGGCCCTCGGTATAGATACACGGACCCGAGAGGCTGTAGACGTGAGCGAGACGACGCACCGGATGATGATTCCAACCACGAATTTCAAATCAATGGATAAAAAAAATAAAAATAAACCCTCGACATGGCGTTGCAGACGAGTCGAGAACGGTTATGCTCCGCGCCCAACACAGATGCTACACACTGTCTCTCCGTCTCTCCCCCTCGTACAATTTCTTGTATACAAGGACAAAACTTGTGGAAAGAAAAAACCTCCTCCCCCTTGTATCAAAAAATGACATCCTCATTTCAACAATATCGACCGAGAAGTTTCAACAAAGCAAAATGCGTATCCAAAAAGAAAAAGAAAAAAACCGGTAATTAATATCGCGCCACATTCCGACACAGGGTCAAGCGACCGCCGTTTAGAAGTAGCGGAAGACGGCCTTGCCGCCCTTGGTCATAGCAGTCTGTCAGAAGTAAGGTCAGTCATGTGCATCACCAGTCACTCAAGTTCAACAGCGACAGCAAGACGTAGGGAGGGATGGAGAGACTTACGGTGCAACCGCTGGAGCCGCCAGTCCACTGTCCGTCGATGTAGGAGCACTCGGTAGAGACGTCACCAGTGATCTCGACGTTGAAGTCGAGCTTGGCGTCGGAGGTGGGCAGGTTCTGGAAGATGGAGAGGTAGGTGATGCCGTCAGAGGTGTAGCCGACACCGGCGATGAGGGGGGCCCAGTTGCCGGCAGAGTCGGGGGCGACGGGCGAGTTCCAGACGCAGCCGTCCTCCTGGGAGATACCCTTGGGGTTGATGTAGTACTGGGCCGAGGTGGCGAGGCCGTCCCAGGTGTAGTAGTTCTCCTGGTCGGGGTTGCAGAGCTCGACGGTGCCGCCGGGCGCGGCGACGGCGGGGACCACCATGGACTCGGTACCGGGGTAGTCAGTGCGGCAGGTGGCGACCTCCTCGTCGAGGTCGTTCTGGATGGAGACGCCGCCGGCACCGGCCTCGCAGAGGGTGTCGTACTCCTTGCGGGTGAGCTCGAGGTAGCCGTCCGAGTTGCAGTACAGACCGCCGATGGACTGCTTGGTGGAGCCCTGGGCCGAGGGCCACTGGGTCTTCTGGTAGCCGGCAGGGCAGGCGTACGAGCACATGCTACCCTTGCTGCAGGTCTCGCCCGCGATGCCGGTGATGATGTCGCTGATGCTCACATCGCCGTCGGAGTAGTTGGGGACGAACTGGAGGCCGGACCAGCCGCCGAGATCGAGCCAGTCGAGGGCGACGGCACCGTAGTCGGAGGGGAAGTCGGAGCACTTGACCTTTCCATCCGGGAACGAGCTGGAGATGCCGGAGCCGCCGGTGGAGGGGGACGACGTGGGCGAGGCCGAGGCCGAGGCCGAGGCGACGCTGCTGCTGGAGCTGGTCGTGGCGACCGAAACGCTGCTGGAGGACGAGGTAGACTTCTCGAGGAACTGCGCGGCGATCTCGATGCTGCTGGAGGAAGTCGTGGTAGGGATAGCGGGAGCCGAGAAGGTGGGCCAGGTCTCGCCGACGACGACGTACTCGCCGTTGTCGAGGGCGTTCTTGACGTCGTTGCCAGACACGATCTCGCCGTTGAGCTCGTAGACGGTCTCGGTGGGACCGGCGACGTACTCCGTCACGGCGTCGGGGGCACGCTTCTCGACCGGGGAGGCATCCTTGCGGGCGTGGAACTGCTGGTGGCCGTGCTGGTGAGCGGCGGCGCCGGCCACGAGCGTGGCGGCCACGGTGTAGGTGACGGAGTATCTCATGTTGACGTTGAAACTTGATGGATATGAAATCTGTCTTTTGCTTGTTTCCTCAGGTGTCAGTCCCGATCGCCATGCTCCATAAGAAACCGGACGACAAGCAAGGAGAGAGAGAGGGCCACCAAGTGAGCTTTGTATAGAAGACAAACACTTGGCATCGCAGGGTCTCGTCTCCATAGAGGCCAGCATCCACATCTCACCAAGCCCCCTGGACTGACCGACTCCACGAAGGAGTCCCTCTCTCCCGTGCGCGCGCGCGGGGTGTGAGAACTCACCTATTGAAGTTTGTTTCTGGAAGAAGTGAAGAGAAGTCGAAATATAGCGAGCGTGATGGATGAACGAGCGGATCTGGTGAAAAGAGCGTGGTAGAGAGGAGACTCTCAGTTGGCAGGGGGGAAAAGATCCAGGAGTATTAACGAACGAACACCTTGACGAAAGCAAAGGAGAGAGAAAAAGGAGAGAGAAGGAGAAAGAGAGGAGGAGAGAGAGAGAGAAAAAACGAGCGCGCATACGAGTACTAGAGAGAAATGGGCCTTGCCCCCCTGGTCCAAATGCTCCCTCGGCAGACAACAAATCGACCAGGGCCCTGTGGGGTCGGCGCATACATGGCAAGGGGGGGGGGAGGTTCTTTGGTCGAGGGACCGAAGCACAGGCCCTCAGCAGCGTATGTCTGGGAAATGAGGTGGACACGAGGACGGGGGGGGGGGGGGAGGGGGCCGCGACGGCTGATGGACGCAGTCACTAGTCTTCCCATAATACCTACTAACCCTCCTCTACCTCTCACCCTTCCCTCTCTTAGCTTTCCCTCCCAACTCACCTGAAGCAGAGGAGTGGTGGGAGAAATATATGTATATATCAGTGAGACAGGCGGCAAGTACATTCGACTCAGGCTTAGACGTGACTTGAGACCCGGGTGACTCGCACGGTATCTATCTCCCGTACTCGTAATCTGTAATATGCATACAGAGTCGTATCTGAACATGACATTCATCGCGAGTTGCTGCTCTCAAAATGCAATTGGCGCCGACACTATTACACGGAACGTGGGCTTGATCCCCCCCCATCCCCCATGTGTCCTGCCATGTTCAACGTCCTGCGCTACGTGTATCCATAGTCGTACAGGTGATTACTCGTACAGTGGACTGTGCACAGAGTAAACAGCCTTTCGGGGAATATATCCCATCCCCCTTCCCCCGTCCCTCCCCCGTCCCTCCCCCAGTCGGTCCATCATTCCGCAATATCATTCTTATTACGATGGTCATGCACATTGCAAATGCTTGATTTCTGTCCTTTCTTTTTTTTCTTCCAAGTGTGTGCGTAATGCATGCTCTCAGTACTGCCCCCTCCCCATCCCCTAGGTCCCTATGCGCGATGGAGCCATCCACTCGTATGATGGAAGTCACCCCGCCGTGCGCTCAGCAGGTTTGGGTAGACACCCGTAGCCTGCGGTCCACTAAAGGCCCTACGGAGAGTCGAAAAAAACAAAAAGAGTCCACTAACGACGCTTCACAGCTCAGACACAACAGACGCCCTTTCCAAGTCTTTGGAGATAGCGCTCCTTGTTCCTGGCGCTAACCCCCTTTTGGAGAAGGACTCCGCACAGGCCTCCCACTTCCCCCTTCGATCTCTCTTCTCCTTCTTTTCTTGCCTTCTTCGCGATACAGTATCACTCCGTATAATGCTCGTAATCGTGCTTGGTAGAAGTCCCAGACGCACTGTGAAGATACCAGTCCTCGACGCGGAATGCACCGTACCATCTTAGCCGTCCATCAGTCTATCCGCACTTGGGGGCCCGAACCATCTTTTCTTCCCCATCTCAGTCAGCTGCTCCCGAGTCTTGTTGATTCTGATTACGGTTGTTCACAAGTGACTACTGCCACGATACTAATCTGCACTGCTGCTGCTAGCCTGTACGGGTAACGCTCGTAGTCGTAATATTATCTGTACAGAGTACGGGTACCTGTCACGGTTTACTGCCACTGTACGTGTGCGTGCGCGCAAATCATGATACGCATAATTACAGCACGAGTATGTGGCCAGCCTGATGCTGACTGCGAGGTGTATCACGATTCACTTTCCAAGATTCATCATGCGTGGGGCTTTTTCAGAGATCTGCCCACCATGGGTATCCATCTATCGACTCTGCGCAGGAACAAGAAGCGGTGGAACAGTACATCCCTCCCTGTGCCGTAGTATTGAAGCACGGACAGATGGGCAATGCCGCCGCTTCGAATGCTTTCCATTCCTCGTCGCTCTCTCGGACCGCGTCCCCAGCGCGCGTTTTGCGGAAGTAAACAAGGAACCGGTGAATACGACAGCCAGCAAGTCAAAGAAAAACAAAAACAAAAAAAAAGGTTTTAAGCTACAGATATTAATAAGAGTGTCATGATAATACTCCGTGCTCGTTCCTGTAAATACATGCACCGTTCATCGTAACAATGACAAACTTGGAAATGAGAAAATCCCTGGACGGTGCAGGTCGGACCAGACACCAACGAATTTGGTCCCAAAAATACACTCGCAAAGCGTATTACTTGACAAATTTCTTGCTGCTTACGGCCAACCTCGCGAGAAACGTATATGTAGTATTACTCCATACTCGTACGAGTAATACAAGTAATATGGAGTGTCATGTCCTACTGGCTGCAGCCTTTCAGGCGGAGGAAACTGGCATGGTAAGTCGCTCCTCATACAGCCCATCGATTGGCTCATGGCGACCTTACATAGCGACTTGACATATGTATACGAGCAATATCGATATCATATCCGCATGTACATCAGCACGGCTGTACAGTGACGGAAAAGTACGAGCACCATACGGGGTCGTCAATTTGGTGGCGCTCGTCAATCTCTCGGTACGAATGACTCGGGTACTCGTACTCTCATGGTTCGTCCCCCAGCAATCTTAATAATACTTCTCAGTAATACTGCCCGTACAAGCAAGTACAGAGACGGCTAGAGTATTCGTAGGTACCTGTACAGTCCGCAGAGGTAATGATACGGGTACCAGTGTGGTACTATCATTATTATCATCACTATTATTATATTATTATTATTACTGTCAGTATCTACGTGGTACCTGACATGATATGTTCACGCGGCTACGACCTTACATTCTAGTGCTTTCGTACACAGCCACGCTTAGGGGATCAGCCATCCCCAACGTACTCTTGGTCAAGTTTCATGCTGAGCCGGGACATGGAGAGAGGCAGAACTCACCACTGTTCCAACTTCTCCCCCCCCCCCCCCGGGTCTTGGCCGTCTGTCTCTTCCATCTTGTCCGCAGCGCATCTACAGAGTATCTCTCATTCACGAGCACTAGCACGTAGCTGCAGTGCGAACTCACCGAGTAGCAGTACAAGTACATGTACGGGGTTGGCTAGGCCGTTATAGCTCGTAATACACCGTGCCTTGGACCATGGAACCGGGATTCCGGCTGCTGAACTATTGGTAGTAGTAGTAGTAAATCTGTAGTAGCGGCAGCGGTAGTAGTGGTAGCGGCAGCAGCAGCAACAGCAGCAGCAGCGGCAGCAGCAGCAGCAGTAGTAGTAGTAGTAGTAGTAGTAGTAGTAGTAGTAGTAGTAGTAGTAGTAGTAGTAGTAGTAGTAGTAGTAGTAGTGGTGGTGGTGGTGGTGGTGGT